>NC_056729.1:1864574760-1864660413 GCF_019279795.1 Protopterus annectens
TGAGAGGAAACCTTGGGAGGCAAAGCTTTAGTAAGTTTAGCAGCTTTAGCCCTAGAAAAGTCCTCAATGGACATGGATGCAGGGGGTCTGGCTGCACCACGTGCAGGAGTAGACTTGTCTAAAGGAATGGTGTTGGACATTTCCTGGACACCGGTTTCAGTAGGTAATTCAATAACCGACTCAGCCGGGGCCTCCGTGGCCGAGGTAGTCGGTTGAGTGGATTCGGTAGCCGAAACCGCGGGCCGTGAGTGTCGGTCCTTGTCCTTCCGTTTTTTAACCAAATGCGAAGTCGGAGTCTCCGACAGCATCTTGTACGCAAAATTAGCCCCAAAAAATTCCTCTGCAAACTCCGACCGACGTCTAAGAGTTCGTCGGTTGAAGGAAGCACAGGCTGAGCAGGCCGAGACGTCGTGGTCTGGGCCTAGGCAAGGGAGGCAGTAAGAGTGGAAATCCTTATGAGGTATTTGTTTCCCACAAGTTAAACAATTATTTACTTTATCTGACATCGGCTGAGGCAAGAAAGAGTCCCCAATGGGGTACTTAGCTTTTTCGAAGTCTTCGGTAGCTGAATCACAGGAGCTGGCCGACCGGCACTTGCGAACTGCTTCTGCTTCGGGCACCATGCGGCAAGAAACACTGAGGAAAATGGCGTTGGCTGATGCTTTTATACCCCAGACGCTCTGACGTCGGGGAAAGTGCGACATCAGCCGAGGCCAGACCCAGACTTTGGAATCCGGCCGACCGAAGGGCTGCCTGA
Source organism: Protopterus annectens (assembly GCF_019279795.1). NCBI lineage: Eukaryota > Metazoa > Chordata > Ceratodontiformes > Protopteridae > Protopterus > Protopterus annectens. Next base: position 1,864,575,518 of record NC_056729.1, read on the forward strand.
GGCAGGACAACCCATATGTGATGACTGCAGATGCATCCTTGAAGGACATCAAGGGAATATAGGAAGAAGAGGGGTTGGAGGGAGGGTAACCTGGACTTCAGCAGTGTGAACACTCGAAAATCTACATTTATGGTAGGTACACAACTGTACTATGTTCATCGTGTTACACTGCTGCAGTCATCACACTTGGGTAGAATCCCAAAGCTAAGGTAGGGTGGATGGCACTAAACAGGATTAGAAGAGGCAAGGATGCCCTGCAGCACTGCAGTGGCAAAACCAGCCCTGGACTTTGAATACAGAGGGAGGTGATAATGCTTGGTGAAGGTGTGCACTGAACTCCAGGTAGCAGCCTCCAAAATATTTTTGGTTGGAACCCCTCTGAGGAAGGCTGTTGAGGTTGCTGTGGCCCTGGTGGAATGGGGCCTGATGATGCCAGGCACCGGTTTCCCATGGTGTGTGTAGCAGAATCGGATGCAATGTCCTATCCATTTTGAAATGGTCTGTTTAGAAATTGCTTTTCCCAGTGATCTTGTAGCATAAGAAACAAAAAGTTGGTCTGATTTTCTGAAGGACTTGACTTTATCCAAATAAAACCGTAACTGTCTGTGAACGTCTAGAGATTGAAGTAACTTTTCTCCTTTGTTCTGGGGTTTGGGGTAAAAGGTGGGCAAGTGGATGGTCTGGTTCAAGGCCACACTGGAAATTACCTTTGGCATGAAAGGATTAGTACGTAGTGAAACTCTGTCTTGGTGGAAAATAATGAAGGGTTCTACTGCCATTACAGCCTGTAGCGCCAAAACCAATCAAGCAGAGGTAATAGCCAGCAGTAGTGCTGTTTTCCAAGACAAGTATTGTAGATCAGCTGAAAAGGCTGGTTCGAAGGGAGGGAGAGTGAGCCAAAATTGAGGTCCCAAGTAGGGGTGGGAGGTCTACGGGGTGGTCTGATATTCTTTGACCCTCTGAGGTATTATCTAAGCAGAGGGTGTGAGAAAATGGGTGGATCTAAATCATAATGAGCTGAAATAGCTGAAGCGTGGATTTTGATAGAGAAGGAAAGACCCTTGTGCAATAGTTCAGTTAAGTACTGCAGAATCTGTGGGATATCTGGAATTAGAGGATTTTGGCCTTTGGCTTGGTTCCAGGTGCAGAATCTTTTCCATTTGTCTGAGTATGTTTTTCTGGTGCTGGGTCTCCTGGCCTCCAAGATGACATCCATAACATCCTTAGAGAGAAAAGCTGCCTGATTACTCAAGTTATCTGCCATGCAGCCAGGTTTAGAGTCTTGAGCTGACTGTGAAGCATCTGGTTATGGTGTTGAACCAGTAGGAGAGGTAACTGAGGTAGAATCCATGAAGGGCCCTGTGCCATGTTCCTTAATATGGGATACCAGTGCTGTCGTGGCCAGTCTGGTGCAATGAGGATCATTTTTGGCCTGTCTCGCTTAGCCTTCAGAAGTACCTTTGCCAGAAGAGGCAGTGGAAAGAAGGCATATACTGTTAATGTTTTCCATCTGAATGATAGGGCGTCCACTTTCCAAGCTTGTGAGTGATAGGTCCTTGTGCAGAATTTCTGCAGCTGGTAGTTCTGGGGGGATGCAAAAAGGTATATATCCGGGCACCCCCATTTTTGAGTAATCATCATGAATACTTTTGGGTCTAGTTTCCATTCGTGAGGTTCCATGATTCTTCTGCTTAGCTTGTCTGCCAACGTATTTTTCCTTCCTGGCAGGAAGCGTGCTTGTAGTTGAACTTTGTAGTTCAGTGCAGTGTTCCACAAGTTCATTGCTTGCCTGCAGAGGGGGTAGGAGTGAGTGCCCCCTTGCTTGTTTATGTACCACATTACTGTGGCGTTGTCCTTCTGAATCAGAAGTTGTCCAGGATGCAACAGATCCTTGAATGCTGTCAGGGCATTTTGTACTGCTAGCATCTCTTTTTGATTGATGTGACGGTGCCTTTGAGCTGCATTCCATTTGCCATGTAAACACTGTCCTGCCATGTGTGCTCCCCAGGCGTAATCTGAGGAGTCTGTTGTTATTGTCTGACTTGCTGTGGGCATGGTGAAGGGCTGACCCTTGCTGAGGTGACATGCCTGAGCCTACCATAGGAATCCCTTTTGAAGGCAGGGAATGAGAGTGATTATAGTTTCCAAACTGTGGCTGTGTTGAGTCCATACACTTTTCAGGTACCATTGTAGTTTTCTCATATGCAGTTTGGCATATGGAATCAGTAGTATGCAGGATGCCATGAACCCTAAGGCTTGCAGGATTTTCCTTGCAGGGACCTGGGTTAAAGTTGCCATCATTTTGAAATATACAGTCAGTTGTCTTTGCTTGTCTGGCGTGAGATAAGCCATCTGGGCCGTTGTATTTAAGCTGGCAACCAGGAATATTATCTCTTGTGAGGGTAGTAGTTTTGATTTCTTTTCGTTCACTGTGTACCCTAGGCAACTTAGTAATTTTCTTACAAATGCCAGATGCTTTAAAAGAATGTCCTTGTCTTCTGCCTGTATGAGACAATCGTCCAGGTATGGGTATATTTGAATTCCTCTTTGTCTGCAGTATGCAATTACTGGTGCCAGGCATTTTGTGAATACTCTGGGTGCAGTAGATAAGCCAAAGGGCAGTGCAGAGAATTGATAATGCACTTTTCCTGCTAAAAATCTGAGGTATATTCTGCAATTTTGTCTGATTGGGACATGCAGGTATGCCTCTTCGAGGTCCAGCATTACCAGCCAAGACTTCTTGCCCAGCATGGAAAGAAGCTGCTGAAGTGTGAGCGTCTTGAATTTGGGTACCTCCAGGAATGCATTTAGAATTGATAGATCTAGAATGGGTCTCCAAGCTTTGTCCTTTCTTGGAACCAGAAAAAGTCTTGAGTAGAATCCTTGTCCTTGCTCTTGTGTGGGTACCTCCTGAATGGCTCTCATGGCCAAGAGAGTTGCAATTTGTCTTTGAGCCTCTGCCCTTTGATTCAGTCGCAAATTGGGCATCCCTCTTTTCCTTGGTAATGTATGAAAGTGGAATTTGTAACCTTGAGATTCAGTTTTTAGAACCCATTTGTCTCTTGTTATGATGTGCCAATTGTTTGAAAAGAGTGCAAGTTTTCCCCCCAAAGGGGCTGCCAGGGAGATTGAGCTTGGCAGGCTAAGTGGATAGTCATAAAGATTGTCTTCTAAAAGTTTGAGATCTATCTGATCCTCCTTTGTGGGTTGTAGCAGGCCATTGGGGGGTCCTGTAAGAGCCTTGTGGCTGACCCCTGCCCCTTGGGCGCCTGTATTTGCCGCTATGTGGTCCTTCTGAAGCAGGAAAGGACCAGTTCTTAGTTGGCCAGTTTCTGCTGAAGCGAGGTGGTTGTACTTGTAAAAACTCTTTAACTGCCTGCATAGATTTTGCCTAATCCACTTTCTTTAAGACTTCCTCTGTTTTAGCACCAAATAAAACATCCTTCTGTAAAGGTGCGTCCAATAGCTTTGCTTTAACAAGTTCCGGTAAGGTTTGCTCTTTTAACCAAGCTTGTCTACGTATGACAGACCCTGTAACTGCTGCTCTACAAGAAGCTTTCAATGAATCAAATCCACATTGCAAAGTATGTTTAGCCACTACCCACTTGTTCTGCTGCATGCACTAAATCTTGCAATTCTTTAAAATCAGGTTGTTCTGAATGGATGTGCATTTTCTGTTTTAACTGAGACATCAAGTATTGCTGGTATTTCAGCATGTGAAATTGACAGTTCAGAGCCCTCATAGCTAAAGTGGCAGAAGTGTGCACCTTTTTACCCCATCTGCTAGTGCTCTTGAATCGTTTTCAGAAGGAATAGGATTTTTAGCTATAGAGGCCTTAACCCCCTTGGGACCCTGGGAAATGGTTTCTGGGTCAGCAACAGGGCTTTTATATAAAAATTTATGTGAGTCAGGGACTCTATAGTATCTGTCTGGTTTGGCTGGTGCAGGGGGTAAGGAATCTGGGTTGAGGCTAGATTCCGAATAAACATCATCCAGAATGTCCAAAACAGGTGGAATAGCAAGGGGTCTGTGCTGAGGTAGCAGGAGGAACTCTCGGAGTCTTTTCTTTGAGTCTTTGAAATCTTGGCCCTCCCAATGAAAATGCTCCCTCATGGTGTGCAATGTTTCCCCGAAGGAGTAGTCCTCAGGAGGAGATACTGAGGGTATGGACTCTTCAGCATCAGAGTCTTCGTAAGGGGGGAAGGGGTAATCCTGATCCTCAGAGGAAGCTGAGGAAATGGAGGCCTGATCAGAGGAAGCAGCCTCCTCCTCCTGCCTAGGCCTTTTGTCTGGTGGGGGATGGGAACCCCTGATAAGAGTAATTAAGTCTTCAGCCATTTTAAGCATCTGCTTCTTAGGTATAGGCCCCTGTACTGGGGACTGGTGTGTAGGTTTTTTGACCTTAAAGGGAGTTTTTAACTTGGAATAGGATTTAATGGTAAGAGTAGTCGGTCTGAATACACCTTCAGCGACTGTGGGTCTGTCTACAATGTCGGATTCTTCCTCAGGATTGTCTTCAGCAAGGCCTGAAAGTAAAGGCTCCTGAGGCCCAGCAATCTCTGTCTGGGAGGCCAACAGGGGCTCCATATCAGCAGTTGTCAGGGGCTGTGTAGGGGCCTCAATGAAGACCAGAGAACCGGCGACCAGCCTAACCGAGGCCTCGGTGTCCAGTTTAGACTTCGGTTGTCTGTCCTTATCTTTGCGTTTTTTATGAACTCCGGTCGTTGGAATATCCAACGGCATGTTGTAATTAAATTTTCTACCGAAAAAATGTTGGGCGAATTCTGACCGACGTTTTATTGTTCGTTTGTTAAACCTAGCACAAAACCGACAACCTCTGACGTCGTGATCTGGGCCTAGGCAAGGTATACAAAATGAATGAAAATCCTTATGAGGTATTTGTTTCCCACAAGAAATACAATTAACTTTTTCTGACATCGGTCTGAGACAAGAAAAGATTCCCCAACGGGGTACTTAGCTTTAGAAGACTTTGGTCTGAATTTCGATTGAATATATCAGGAGTCAGCTGACCGGCACCAGCGAACTGCTTCTGCTTCGGGCACCGCACGGCAAGAAAGACTGAAGAAAATGGTGTTGGTTGCCTCCTTTATTCCCCTGGCACTCTGATGTCAGGATAGAAGCGACGACAACCGATGCTGGCCAAGACTTTGGTATACTGGCCGACTACGGAACCGCCTGATGGCAGGATAACCCTAGTGTGATAACTGGAGAAGTGTAACACGATGAACATCCTTGCAGTATGTTGTTTTGTTGTTGGCCAATGGGCTTATTTGAACTTTTCTGCATGGTTATAAATTATATCTGTGAAGGGCTGCTCATTGTACAGCCACGTTTAAGCATGCATGTTACAGACTCAGGCACTTACAACTTTAACTTACTTTGTACAACCTGCTCCATAATTTCCTAGTGTGCTTAATCATCAGTAGCTCCATGAAAGCCTGCAGTTTGCTCTAAGATTCCATGTTTGTGTGCAGACTTGAATTGTCTGCTGTAAATGGAGACCACTCCAGCAAATCAACCTGGCCTCACTGGTGTCACTCAACATCAAAACTTATGGATTTACACTTTGCTACTGTCTCTGCAGCCAGCTCAGCTGAAATGGCCGTCCTGAGACAGCGTAGCAAATGTCTCTTGTTTACTGCCCCTCACCTACTAGTTAAAACTGAGTGTGTGAGACATGTAGTTTTGTAATGTTAATGGAGGCAAAACTCATGTGAAGCCATGGCATATAATAAGTGGGTTATCAGTAACCCACAACACCACACTAAATCTATCCACACACATCTGACCAGTCACATAGACCCACATACTGAGTCTCTTAAAAGTAACTTACCTAAACCACAAAGGTCTCCAAACCTAAGAAACTATCCTTAGCAAACTGTCAGACGCAGAACAATCAGCATCCACAGTGAAGCATGCATCCACTTAAAAAGCCTGTAAGATTAGCCTCCACAAAATCCAACATCCTTCTCATAGGGAGACTCCATAGTGAGACACACTGATGTACTACTCAGCAGGCTGCAAGGAGACTGTTACTTATCCTTACCAGGTGCCAGGATTTGTAGCATCAGACATGCAAACAAGACAGAGTCATAGTACATAAGGGTGTGAATGACTTGAGACATACCTCCTCGGACTGTATGAAGATACACCTGTAGTTCTTGGAACAAGCATCCAAGGTGGGTATGAACATAGCATAAGCAGCATTTTACCATCTCAAAGAATAATACAGCAATGTAACAAAAGATTGACTTCACACTGCTTAGATTCTGGTCTCATTCATTGGGAGGGCTAATGTGTATATCAGTCTGGGAGGAGATGGTAAACAGTCCTGAGTGCTTTGCCAAGGATGGCCTGCACCTATCTACCCACCCCAAGCTTTCATATATTAGCTAAAACTTTGTGCACCCCATAGTGCCTTTTTAGACTGTTCAGACTTCAAAAGCTTCCAACATAAAACAAACCAGACAATGTCGAGCAACAATGCCTTTAGGTTAGCTACTTTAACAAAATCTGAACTTCCTACAAGCACTTTTTCTATTCTGTAAACATAGATATTTCCATTGTCATAGAGATCTGGTTCAGGACCATTTAGAGCAATCAATCAGTGCAGAGTTTCAAGGCCTACCTTATGTTCAGGCCCACTCCTTAAATGAAGGCACTAAATGCAGCAGGGTCTCCATATCTGTAAAGGGGAGGAACTTCATCTCCAGACTTGCTCCATGTCAGTATCTTGTTAAACTCTTCCACCCCAACTTACCGTTAACAGAATCCTTTATCATATTATTGTCAACTATAGGACCAATTGGCTTCGGTCTCTTACCTAACTAGCAAGGAATTCCTTAAACGCCATCCGTCTAGGGGAATTCAACTACCCCTCCATTAAAGGGGAGACTTGGAAATCCTCAAACATGTATGCTTAAAAGATTTCTAGACTTTAGTAGCACAAATTATGTGGATCATTTAGTTTGCACTCCAGCAGAAATTTATAAAATCAGGGACTTGGTCCTCACCAGTATGGGATAGCTCTGCTCTCTAAAAAACGTTGTCAGAACAGTTCTTAAAATAGAGAAACACACGGTAATCACCAAAGAACGCCAAACTTTAATGAAGCTTTCGGGCTCTCAACCCTTCATCAGCATACATAATTGCCATATTAATTACATTTATATAGGGGACACAGTAAAATCACATGATCAAAACCAGCCATTTAAAAATCATCATCTCATAATGCAGTAATATATAAATCATCTAATTAAATGCAATGCCTATATATAATTCATAATAATTCCTTAATAAAATTCATACTTTAAACATTTAAAAACATTGCAAAAATTATTAAAATAAAATATATATATATATATATATATATATATATATATATATATATATATATATATATACATACACATATACCTACATGTGTTTGTAAAAATATACATAGAACAATATTATAGATTATGTTATAAATTGTCTAACTGTCGCTTGACCAATACAGGTTTTAAACTAATGGCACTGTTGAGGCCAGGGTTTATGTCCGCTTGCAATCTAATTATCCACTCGAGCTCTTTGAGCTCTAAAGAATTATTTATATCACCCCCTCTTATCCCCACTTCAACAGTATCTATACATCTAAATTTAAACTTATGTGTTTCAAATTCCATTATATGTTTATATAAGTCATTAGTTTGCACCTTCCTATTTAGTTCTGATTTATGTTCTATAATGCGATCTTTAAACCTTCTTGTCGTTTTCCCTACATAAAACGCATAACACTGTGTGCAGGTAGCAAGATATACTAATTTAGTTGTATTGCAAGTGGCCATACAATGAAATTCAAATCTGTTATTGGTAACAGGGTGTTTAAAATATTGATTTGCTTCCAAAACATCTATACAACAAGTACAGTTATGACATTTGTAGGTACCTAGCCTGCCTTTCATTAACTTATGTTCTCTCTTAAAATCCTTATAACATAACATGCTTTTTAATGCTTGGTGATTTCTGTATGCAAAACTAGGTTTCGGTCCAACCAACTTTTCAGTCTCTGGCATAGCCATAAGTATTGGCCAATTCTTTTCAATTATTTTACAAACTTGATATGTATATCCACTATATGTGGTTACATATCTAATCTTGTTCTCTCTCACTGTTCTTCGTGTCGTCAGTTCTTGTTCTGTTTCAGAAGATACACCAATAAATATAGGTTTATAATCATTGGCCCTGCCATAAGTCACCTCTTCACTAATTTTATTAATGAGAGCTTCATAAATTTCATCCTTCATCCTTGCAACTTCAGTTGCATATAGCCCGTTCTCTGTTGTTAATCTACTTAACCTAATCATTTGTGATTTGACTATCCCACTAAATATATGCGGTGGATGCATACTAGTTCTTTTTAGGTATCTCATTGCATGGACATCTTTCTTATGGACCCTTGTTTCTACTTTATCTTTTTTATACAGTTTAACATCATTTGCAAAAAAAAGAAAAAAAAACAAAAAAATACTTCTTTCCTTAACTTTCCTAGCTAGTTGTTCCAGAGATCAGATTTTGCTGATCCCTGGGCTTTGTATTTGGTTCCTGTATTCCTCCATTTTCTGTGTGGCCAGAGGGTAGTTTCATTACTCACTAGTGGGAGTAGGGAGTACTGAGCTGCCTGTTTGTCCTCAAAGGAGTGGTTAGAGACAGAAACTAGTAATTCATTGGCCATTTTGGGTCATTTCCTGTTTTTTCCAGCCCCCTGCTATAAAGTGCGCTTTGGCGGGCTTTTCTGGCATTAGAGAACTTGGCATAGCTCCTCGTGGTCCCCTGCAGAGTTCCTAAGCCAGCAGAGAGCAGAAAAAACAACTTTCTTGATCATAAGTATTTTTCAGCATTTTTTATTGCATTTTTCGATCTTTTGAGCTTTTGAACTACTGTTTGTGCCTATATTACTGTATTATTACCTGTTTTTCCTGTTTTTCTGTGCTTAAATTGTTGATTGCACTTGTTGGCTAAAGTTTTGCTTAAAAGTAACAAACAGGCTAATACACTCAAGTGTACCAGCCTTTGATAGCAATTTAGTCGAATACCAAAGCATTTACTGTATTTTTTCTGTCTGTTTGCAAAAAAAAGAAAAAAAAAACAAAAAAATAGTTCTTCTTTCCTTAACTTTCCTAGCTAGTTGTTCCAGAGATCAGATTTTGCTGATCCCTGGGGCTTTGTATTTGGTTCCTGTATTCCTCCATTTTCTGTGTGGCCAGAGGGTAGTTTCTTTACTCACTAGTGGGAGTAGGGAGTACTGAGCTGCCTGTCTGTCTTCAAAGGAGTGGTTAGAGACAGAAACTAGTAATTCATTGGCCATTTTGGGTCATTTCCTGTTTTTTCCAGCCCCCTGCTATAAAGCGCACTTTAGCGCGCTTTTGCGCGATTTAGCGCAGAGTTGCCACAGTTGCACACTAGGGCAGCGGCGGTTAATCAGATTTAAACTATTCGGGCTACCTAAAGTCCACTCTTCAAATTTTCCCTTAAAACTACCTTCCTCGAACTATACTACTGATCTAATCAGCGTATCCTATAACTCAAAAGTTCATCTCTACTTCACTCCAAAGTAGACTATTCTTTATCTGTAAAGCCTAGCACTTGCTCCTACAGTACTTATCACCTTATAAAGCACTCTTGTTATAGATAGTGCCCAAAAAGCCTAACCCATTTCTCGGCCACCCACATCCCGTAATCTTTTTAAGCTTTTTTTGTCTATTCCTTCTAGCATGTCGAGGGATCAGTTGCTAGTGTCCTCTCCTGCTCAGCTGGTGAACCTGGGAATATTGAGGCAATGTTACAATTGCCTCATGTACCTGACAACCCTCTCCTCCTCCCACAAAACACAAATACATGCGAGAGATGCAACTATATGGCCAAACTGGAGGCTGAGCTCTCTCAACATAGGACTGGCAAGACCAGACAGGAGGAAAAGGTAACCACACACACTATAGACCCAGTCTCACATAGTATCATCACAACCTCAAATCGTACACATAAACACACAAAGACATACTCGGAGGCTCTGATCAAAAATCTACCTAAACAGCAGAGGCCACCAAAGCAGACACCCAAACAACTACCACCTCAGAACATAACACCTACAACACATAGACCACACAGTCAGAGTGTCAAACAGTCACAGCCCTTAAGGACAAACACAATGCCAAACATACTCGTCATTGGCGACTCAATAGTCAGACACACTGACGTCCCGCTCACCAGACTGAGTAAGGAGAAGGTCACAGTAAGCTGCCTGTCGGGCGCTAGAATCCGCCACATAACGCAAGCACTCAGGTCTCTCAACAGCAGGTACAAGTCACGACTCAGTCATTGTCCACGCTGGTGTAAACGACCTGAGACGTACCTCCTTGGACTACATGAAAAGAGACATTGAGGAGCTCTCTGATTATGTAGCCCAGCAGGTATGACCCTGACCTTGAGCAGTATCCTACCTTCACCAAGAATGATGCCACAATACAGAGATAAGATGATCAGCTTTAACAATTGGCTTAAACTCTGGTGTCATTCAAAGGGGATCCAATGTCTGTCTGCCTGGGATGACATGCTGGACAAGCCACGCTGCTTCGCAAGGGACGGCTTGCACCTGTCACCCCTGGGATTCCGAATATTGGCAAAGGCTCTTGCCACTCCTATAGTGCCTTTTTTAGGCAAGGCTCAAATTCTAAACCTACCACCCTAGAACACAATAAAGGAAAAAAATTAAGGGTAATGCTGCTCAATGCCAGAAGTCTCAATCTCAAAATGCACGCACTCGAGGCCCTTCTCAGTATGGAGAACATCGATGGCTGTGCTGTGACAGAAACCTGGTTCAAGGCTCCTGAGAGCACTCCAGCACTATCAGGTTTTACCTCATATCATGTGTTCCGGCCCCAGAATCCGGACAATACCAAGAAAGGAGGGGGGGTATCCATATTCATCAAGGACACCCACACCTCAAGATTGGTGGCAACGCACGATGCATCGGAGGCCATCCAGGTGCAATTAACCTTAGGCAAGACTGCTCTACAATTCGTAGCATGTTACAGGCCACCCTCGCAAACTCAGGAACCTCACATGGCTTTCCTGAAAACACTGGAGGGGATAAATGTATCTCCGAACACCATCATACTAGGTGACTTCAATTACCCTAATATAGACTGGGAACACTACTCAAGCCCAAACACTCTAGCCCAAAAGTTCCTGGAATTCATAAACTCAAATGCCATGGAACAACTAGTCACCATCCCACAAGAGGAGAAAACATACTTGATCTCATCATCACGAACATGGGAGCACAATGTTCAACACCGGAAGTATACCCCTCACTGGTGAGATCAGATCACAAACTAATCTCGCTGGAGGTCCTCATCCCGCCCCCACCTGAAATAAAAAAGACCACAGTAAAGAATTTCTCAAAAGCCGACTTCACACTTCTAAAGACTAGTGTGGTCTCCTTTAAGGCCCCCGAGCTGGCAGTTAACATTACTCAAGCTGCTGAATCAGTTACAAATGCCTTCTACCAGCACCTGCAGGACTGCATGGACCAGGCAATCCCAAGCAAAACAAGGACTCTTTGTACCAAAGGCAAGCGTCCAGTCTGGTAGACCCCAGCCATAAACAAACTCTACAACAAAAGGAGGAAGCTACTACAAGATAGAGCAAAATCCTTAAAAGGTAAGACACCTTTGATCATTATAAGTAAAAAGCTAAGAGCTCTCATAAAATCATCCAAAGCAAACTTTGAGAGAAAAATAGCTAAGGACTCAAAAGACAATCATAAGGCCTTCTTTAGCTATGTTAGAAACCTGGGAGGAAACTCACAGATATGCTCAGAATTAATTCAAAATGATGTGAAGATTACTGACCCTACTGACATTGCCAACATACTGGCTGACAGGTTCAGTGCAAACTTCTCCCCCCTGTCCACCCCAAAAGGAGAGATATCTATACCAAATGATTGTAGCCCCCCAAACATCTCTAACGCCCAGGTGAGAACTGCTCTCTCCAAGGCAAAAAACACAGCATCCATGGGACCTGATGGTGTCCCCGGCTGTGTGCTCCACGAACTCAATGAGGAATTAAACCCGCAGTTAGGACAGCTGTTTAATCTTAGCCTCACCTCTGGATATATACCCAGGGAGTGGCGCACAGCGACTGTGGTCCCACTTCACAAAGGCGGTGCCTCCACCGACCCTGGAACTTACCGTCCCATTAGCTTGACAAGCCTTATCTGCAAAGCCATGGAGAGGATCATAATGGAGCTCATAAATAAAGACATAGGGAATTTGCAGACTTTGGATCCAACCCAGTTTGGCTTTGTCAAAGGCAGATCATGCCTTTTAAACTTGGTTGACTTTTTCGAAACAGTCACCAAGGCCATTGATGAGGGAAAGGCAGTCCATACAGCCTACCTCGACCTGGCAAAGGCCTTCGATACAATACCCCACTCGGGTATCATTGAAAAACTCATCAGCCTAAATATAAACCCATACATCACAAGATGGGTTGCAAACTGGCTGAGTGACAGAACCCACAGGGTCAGAGTTGCTGGCGCCATGTCAGACTCAAAGCCTGTCACAAGTGGTGTCTCACAGGGCTCAGTCCTGGGCCCACTCTTATTCGGCATCTACTTTTCCGAAGTACAAGCAAACACAGGAGGGTTATGGCTGACAAAGTTTGCAGATGACTGCAAACTGGGCCATAGTCGAAAACACATCTGACACAGATATCCTTCAGAAGGGTCTCACAGAAACGGATAACTGGTGCCAGAGCCATGGCCTAAAGTTAAATGCCAAGAAATGCATAGTCATACCCTTCGGGAAAAACAAGGTTACCCCTAGCTACCATATAGGTGGCAATCCATTGAGCACAGAAGAAGTTATCAGGGACCTGGGGACCCAGGTTGACAGTAACCTTTCATTCGACACTCATGTTGCTAAAGTAGTTAGGAAGACCTTCTACATTGCCCACCTGATCATGAAGGGATTCACATCTAGATCAAGGGAGGTCATAGTCTCCCTTTACTCATCACTCATCAGACCAAATGATTGAGTACAATGCCCCATTCGGAATGTATCTGACCCGACACTTGCAGCAGCTGGAGGGGCCCCAAAAGTTCCTCACCAAAAGGATAAAGGGTCTCAAAAATCTGTCTTATGCTGCCCGACTGAAAGAACTCCAGCTCTACTCAGTCGCTTACCGCTTGCTCAGAGGTGACCTGTGCCTGACATACAAGGCCATGTCAAACCCAGATCTGATGAACATGCTTCACCTCAAAAAATCTAGATCCCTCAGAGCCACAAGGGCGGGAGACTTAAACCTCGACACGGTTATTAATAGGACGTGCTGGAGGGATAGATTCATCACCCAAAGACTCCCTATGCTGTGGAACAAAATCCCGGTATATGTGAGGCAGAGCACCTCGCTGGCCTTGTTCAAGAGGAATCTTGACCAATGGATGGGAGATCGCAGATATACCCCAGGGATTACCTCAGTGTCACTGCTCGACAGGCACAGCAAAATAATGGGCATAGTTTCTCCTAACTAAAGGGGTGGCGTAAGCCACAAAACTATGGGCTAGGCTTGTAAATGCCCTCGGGCAGATAGCCTAGTATGAACCTATGAACCTAAGAACACCATACTATGTGATGAATAGTTCATTTTGAATTTAAAAAAATCCGTCGTATTATTTAAACATGACACATATAACAGAAGTTCATCTTCCGTTCCGTCCCAAATAAAAAAACAATCGTCTACAAATCTAGTATAGCATTTCACATGTTTGTTAAGTACATTGCTATCATTTAAGACATAATTTTTCTCCCAGTAATATAAAACTAGGTTTGCAAACGTGTTTGCCACAGAAGTCCCCATAGCAACACCTGTTAATTGCTTGTATGGAGTATTATCAAAAATACATTTTTAGTTAACACCAAATCTAGGAGCAGACATATATTTTCTACCTCACTTGGTTGCATAGTAGAATTCATTAATAACCACCTTCTTACTGCTTCCACACCATGAGATAATCATTAAACAGGCGTATAAAGGTGGGGCTACAGTGATAATGGACAGAAGTAATTATGTGAATAAATTTAATAATTTCCTTTCTGATACTAATACATTTAAAAAAATAACACTTCTTGAAGTAAAAGACCAAATAATGCAAGTAAATATGACAATATATGATATGCAATTGAACAATCATATATCATTAGAACTGTTTAACTATTTTTCTGTTCCATGTCCCAAAATTCCACAGATTTATGGAATACCGAAAATACATAAATCATTACAAGACCCCCCACTGAGACCAATTGTCTCAGGAAAAGGGTGGGTGACTGAACCTATCTCGAAATATTTACAAAAAGAACTGACTAAGATCTTACCCCAATGCAGCAGTATTATAAAAGATACAACACATTTTTTACAGAAATTGAACATATGGTATAGAAATGTTGTTAATGATTATATTTTTGTGACGCTTGATGTGGATTCATTATTTACAGTTATACCCATTGATTATGGTGTGGAAGCAGTAAGAAGGTGGTTATTAATGAATTCTACTATGCAACCAAGTGAGGTAGAAAATATATGTCTGCTCCTAGATTTGGTGTTAACTAAAAATGTATTTATTTTTGATAATACTCCATACAAGCAATTAGCAGGTGTTGCTATGGGGACCTCTGTGGCAAACACGTTTGCAAACCTAGTTTTATATTACTGGGAGAAAAATTATGTCTTAAATGATAGCAATGTACTTAACAAACATGTGAAATGCTATACTAGATTTGTAGATGATTGTTTTTTTTATTTGGGACAGAACGGAAGATGAACTTCTGTTATATGTGTCATATTTAAATAATACGACTGATTTTTTTAAATTCAAAATGAACTATTCATCACATAGTATGGTGTTCTTAGATGTTAAACTGTATAAAAAAGATAACAAAGTAGAAACAATGGTCCATAAGAAAGATGTCCACACAATGAGATACCTAAAAAGAACTAGTATGCATCCACCGCATATATTTAGTGGGATAGTCAAATCACAAATAATTAGGGTAAGTAGATTAACAACAGAGAACGGGCTATATGCAACTGAAGTTGCAAGGATGAAGGATGAATTTATGAAGAGTGGCTATGCTGAAGCTCTCATTAATAAAATTAGTGAAGAGGTGACTTATGGCAGGGCCAATGATTATAAACCTATATTTATTGGTGTATCTTCTGAAACAGAACATGAACTGACGACACGAAGAACAGTGAGAGAGAACAAGATTAGATATATAACCACATATAGTGGATATACATATCAAGTTTGTAAAATAATTGAAAAGAATTGGCCAATACTTATGGCTATGCCAGATATTGAAAAGTTGGTTGGACCGAAACCTAGTTTTGCATACAGAAATCACCAAGCATTAAAAAGCATGTTATGTTATAAGGATTTTAAGAGAGAACATAAGTTAATGAAAGGCAGGCTAGGTACCTACAAATGTCATAACTGTACTTGTTGTATAGATGTTTTGGAAGCAAATCAATATTTTAAACACCCTGTTACCAATAACAGATTTGAATTTCACTGTATGGCCACTTGCAATACAACTAAATTAGTATATCTTGCTACCTGCACACAGTGTTATGCGTTTTATGTAGGGAAAACGACAAGAAGGTTCAAAGATCGCATTATAGAACATAAATCAGAAATAAATAGGAAGGTGCAAACTAATGCCTTATATAAACATATAATGGAATTTGAAACACATAAGTTTAAATTTAGATGTATAGATACTGTTGAAGTGGGGATAAGAGGGGGTGATATAAATAATTCTTTAGAGCTCAAAGAGCTCGAGTGGATAATTAGATTGCAAGCGGACATAAACCCTGGCCTCAACAGTGCCATTAGTTTAAAACCTGTATTGGTCAAGCGACAGTTAGACAATTTATAACATAATCTATAATATTGTTCTATGTATATTTTTACAAACACATGTAGGTATATGTGTATATATATATATATATATATATATATATATATATATATATATATATATATATATTATTTTAATAATTTTTGCAATGTTTTTAAATGTTTAAAGTATGAATTTTATTAAGGAATTATTATGAATTATATATAGGCATTGCATTTAATTAGATGATTTATATATTACTGCATTATGAGATGATGATTTTTAAATGGCTGGTTTTGATGATGTGATTTTACTGTGTCCTCTATATAAATGTAATTAATATGGCAATTATGTATGCTGATGAAGGGTTGAGAGCCCGAAAGCTTCATTAAAGTTTGGCGTTCTTTGGTGATTACCATGTGTTTCTCTATAGCTCTGCTCTCTACCAGTTGTAAATACCTTCATGGTCAGATCTGACCACCAGTCAATCATAATCATAGTAAGACTGAAGACAGAAATGTCCTGCAATACTTCAGTATTCAGAGATTATAATAAGGCTGGTCTACTAAAACTAAGTAATGACCTGGCTAAATTCAACATCCTGTTTCAGTCTACTACCCAAACTGTTTATGCAGAATCCTTTGCCGGCAAATTCCATGCACATGTAAATAGATGCATCTGTCTGCCTCTGGGGTAAATCCAGTGCATGCCAAAAATAAAAATAAACACTTGTGGTTAAACCAAAATACGAACAGGATTTATAATAAAAGCAAAAACTAATTGCATGTAAAAATATAACACTAAAGATGCAAAACAAGCTTGGGCTAAATTTTAACAGGGAACTATGGACCATTAAATTAAACAAAGCCAAGTGTTAGACAAAAATAGCCACCCAAGCAAAAGACAACCACAAAGCTTTCTGTAACAGTGTTAGAGACCTCAGAAATTATACCAGTACAGTGCAGAACTAATAACTGACATTGCTTACTCAGACCCTGAAGACATAGCCAATCCACTACTGGATAAATTTGTCTCTATCTTCATGCCCTTTCTCCTTCTCTGTTCTTAAATCACATATCTACAGCTACAACCCCCCCCCTCCAAAAAAAAAATATCTCCTTTGAACAAGTCCACTATCCAAGGCAGAGAATGCTACTTCTATAGGGAAAGATAACACACTTGGCTGCTTATTGACCAATGTAAAACAGGACCTGTCAGATCTCCTCAAGAAGATGCTCAGTACTGGCCCCCAAACAGGCTGTGCTCGAGGCAGCTGTCCTCTCCTTGCACAAAAGACTAGCATCAGTGGACAAGGGTAGTTATAGACCCATAAGTTTCACTGGCCACATCTGTAAGGCTATGGAAAGGATCACTATGGAACTTTATAAAATAAGAGTATGGGTAACATACAAACTCTCAACCCAAACCAGTTTTGATTTGTCATGGGTAGATTTTGCCGTCCTGAACTTGGCTGACTTCAAGGTTACCAAAGCAATAGAGGAGGGCAAATCAGTACACATTGCATATCTAAACTTATTAAATGAGTTAGACAGCATCCCACACTCTGGTATAGTAAATAAACTATCCCAGCTAAATGTTAATCTGTGTGTAACTCACTAGGCAGAAAATGGGCTCACAAACACAAGCCTGGAAATTAGGGTACGTGACTACCTTCTCCAAAAGACTGAGACACCAAAGATGATTGTCACTGTGCAAGTGACACCCCGACCCCATGTGGAAAATGGGAAAAGGGGATGAGGATGGATGGAGTTGGGGACCTGGGAACCTATGTAGATAAACTGTCCTTTGATCACCATGTGTCCACTATATTCAGTGCTCATCACTCTGATCCTTGACTACAGAGTCCTTAAGGTACGTTCCTGTCCAAATATTTGACAAACCTGGAATGACCATAGTGCTTTCTCACTAAGACTATAAAGGGTCTATACCAATGAAACTATAAAGACTGTTTAAAAATCTTGTTCCTCTTCTTGGTATCCATACAGGTTAGGGAGGGGTGATCTCTGCCTCTCACACAGAGCCTCAGCAGAGACACTGTCTGACCTACTGCACATTCTAAAGTCCAGTGGTGGATTAAATATGAAAAATCTCTCTCTCTCTCTCTTGCAATACAGTACCTAGCTAGCTGGAATTGCCACATGCGTAGAAGCACAAATGACTGGAAGGGTCAGCCAACCATGCATCTGCCACAGCAGGGAATGGAGAGGGGTGGGGACTAAATTGGGGGGGGTGATGGCTGATTAAATGTATCCTTTATTTAATTTGTTGGTTTGGTTTGGCTACCAGGAAAGTCCAACTGTGCACATGCCCTGTTTCAGCGGAGGCCCGGTGGGGAGCCCCAAACAGAATAAAGATTGGTACAAATTAAATCTCTTGGGTGGCGAAAGCCAGGGTACCTTTTTGGCTAGGCTTATTTAGGCTCTAGGGCCAATAGCCTAGTACCTACCTATGAACCTAAATAACAAATTATACAATACATAAGCTCATACAGTAGTGGCACATACAAGGATTACAAGATATAAATAAAGCTATTCAAGAATAAACAGAACAGTTGACTATACAACATATACTTGTTTCCCACCTTTCTAAGCTAGTATAGTCCAGTTTTCAGGCTAGTGCTGAATTCAGGGCTGTGTTACAATTTTCTGAGTTGCCCATACCTTACTTGGATAGAGGGAGGTTTCTCTGTTCACCTGTGAGAGAGGTAGCTTTGAGCAGTCATCTGTCCCTGGAGGAGTGGTTCCAGCCCAGAGGTTAGTAGTTTATAGGCCATTTGGGCTAATTTCTATCTTTTCATTTCCCTGCTGTAAAAACCGCGTTTGCATGGATTTGCACGTCCGGGCAGCGCCGGTTAGCTAGGGCTAAATTTATCCTGGCTCCACTAAGTCTCCTCTTCAGTTTTTCCCTTGAAAGTAGTCTAACTCTCAACCAAGCACTTAAAAAGCACCCTACAGTCCAGCACTTGCTCAGACCTAATAGCAAGCACTAATATACCCCGACACTTGATTGCCCAGCAGGGCAAGGCTCATTATTCACCCCTCACCAACTAAGCGACTAAGCAGCTCACCCTACTATTCAGGCATGACCAAAGGGCAATTTCAGGTATACTCTCCAGTCCAGCTGGTGAACCTGGGTATCCTGAGGCAATGTTACAACTGCCTCATGTACACAGACAACCCTCTCCTCCTACCACAAAACATTAACATATGCGAGAGATGCAATTATATAGATAAATTGAAGGCTAAGCTCTCTCCACCCAAGACTGGAACAGGAAATCATGAAGCGAAGGTTAACACTTGCACCACACCTCCAGCCTCACACAGACATACTAAACCAGCACTGGCAAAAAATACACAAATACACAAAATCAAACTCAGAGGCTCTAAATAAAAACCTGCAAAAGCATCACAGACCTCCAAAGCAGACACCCCAAAAAACCTGTACCTCCCGTCACAAACCAGACAACACATAAAACACAAAATCAGTGTGCCGCACAATCACAGCCCTTAAGGTGAAATAACATACCTAACACACTAGAAATAGGCAACTATATAGTCAGGCACACTGATGTCCCACTCACTAGGCTGGACAAGAAGGTTACTGTTAGCTGCCTGTTGGGAGCCAGAATCCGCCACATAACACAGGCACTCAGGTCACTCCAGAACAAGTACAAATATGACTCTGTCATTGTTCATGTTGGTGTGAATGACTTGAGATGTACCTCCCTAGACTACATGAAAAGAGACATGGAAGAGCTCTCTGATCATGTAGCCCAGGCGGGTATGACCTTGACCCTGAGTAGCATCCTGCCCTCACCAAGAATGATACCGCAGTATAAAGAAAAAAATATCAATTTCAAAAATTGGCTAAACTTCTGGTGTCATTCAAAGGGGATCCAGTGTCTGTCAGCCTGGGGCGACATGCTTGACAGGCCTCGATGCTTTGCAAGAGACTGCTTGCACCTGTCACCCCTAGACTTTCAAATACTGGCCAAGGCTCTTGCTGCCCCCGTAGTGCCTTTTTTTAGGCAAGGCTCAAAAGTCAAACCCACCTCCGTAAACAGCACAAATAAAAAAATGAGGGTTATGCTACTCAATGCCAAGAGTTTAAATCTCAAAATGTACGCACTCGAAGCACTCCTCAGTATGGAGAATGTCGACATCTGTGCAGTAACTGAAACCTGGTTCAAGGCTCCACAGAGCACCTCAGCACTACTGGGCTAGAACTCATACCACACATTTTGGCCACAGAACATGGACCGAAACACAAAAGGAGGGGGTGTATCCATATTCATCAAGGATACCTACACTTCCAGGTTAGTGGCGCAGCATGATACCTCCGAGATCATCCATGTGCAACTAACATCAGGCAAATCTGCAATGCAAATTGTGGCCTGCAACAGATCACCCTCCATGACCCAGGACCACCACTCTGCCTTTCTGGAGACACTGGAAAACATGAAGGTCCTACCAAACACCCTGATATTGGGCAATTTCAATTACCCTACCGTTAACTGGGAAAACTACTCAAGTACAAACTCCCAGGTCCAGCGCTTCCTGGAATTTATCAACTCAAATGCCCTGGATCAGCTGGTAAACTCCCCTACCAGATGTGAAAACATATTGGACCTGGTCATCACCAACATGGGCGACAAGTGTTCCACACTAGAGGTCAGCCTGTCACTGGTTAGATCAGACCATAAACTAATCACTCTGGATGTCCACACCACACCACCACCTCCAACCAAGGAAACCACAGTGAAAAACTTTTCTATAGCAAACTTCACCTTACTTAAGACAGAGGTGGTAAGTTTCACAGCCCCCATGCTAAAGGATAACAGTGTCCAAGATGCAGGAACCTTTACAAATGCACTCTACGAGCACCTACAAGGATGCATGGATCGTGCCATCCCTAGCAAAACCAAGACTCACTCCCCTAAGAGAAGGAAACCAGTCTGGTGGACCCCTGCCATAAACAGGCTATACAATAGAAGGAGGAAACTAGTTCAGAAAAAAAGCAAATCCCAAGAAGGAAAGACATCCCTGATCAGTATCAGTAAGAAACTAAGGTCCCTCATAAAATCCTCCAAGGCTAACTTCGAAAGAAAAATAGCCAAGGATTCGAAAGATAACCACAAAGCCTTCTTTAGCTATGTCAAGAATCTAAGTGGCAACTCGCAGATATGCTCTGAGCTAGTGCAAAATAGCACAAAATATTCTGAACCCTCTGATATTGCCAACATCCTGACAGATAGATTCAGTGCAAACTTCACCCCCCCTCTCACTCGCAAAAGGGCCCACAACAATACCGGAAAAGTGTAGTGTCCCGGAAATCAGATGCACAGGTGAAAACAGCCCTTTTAAAAGCCAAAAGCACAGCATCAATGGGGCCAGATGGTGTCCCAGGCTGTGTCTTGCACGAACTACAGAACGAACTAACTCCCCACCTAAACACACTGTTCAACCTCAGCCTCTCCACAGGCTACGTTCCCACAGAATGGCACACAGCAACGGTTATTCTGCTCCATAAAGGAGGGGCCACGACTGACCCTGGTAACTATCACCCCATAAGCCTGACTAGACTGGCCTGCAAGGCTATGGAGCGCAACATCATGGAACTCATTAACAAAGACACTGAGAACCACCAAACACTTGACCCTACCCAGTTCAGCTTTGTTAAGGGCAGATCATGCCTATTAAACCTGGTTGACTTCTTCGAGACAGTCACCAAGGCCATAGATGAGGGGAAGGTAGTTCACACAGCCTACCTTGACCTCGCCAAGGCTTTTGACACCATTCCTCAATCGGGAATTATAGAAAAACTCACCAGCCTGAACATAAACCCCTACGTCACGAGATGGGTTGCCAACTGGCTTACAGACAGAACTTACACGGTAAGAATAGCGGGCTCCAGGTCCGACTCTAAACCAGTCACAAGTGGTGTCCCACAAGGCTCGGTCCTGGGACCCCTACTGTTCGGCATATACTTCTCAGAAGTACAGGCAAATACAGGAGGACTATGGCGAACCATAAATGTAGACGTTCGAGTATATACCCTGCTGCAGTCATCACTCTTGGGTTATCCTGCCAACAGGCGGTCACGCAGTTGGCCCGAATTCCAAAGTCTTTGTCCGGCGTCGGTTGCTGTTAATTCTTCCCTGACGTCAGTGTGCCAGGGGTATATAAGAGGCATCCAACGCCATTTTATTCAGTTTTTATTGCCCCAGATGTCAGGTGCCCCCAATAGGTAGACAAAAAAATATATATATATATATATATATATATATATATATATATATATATATATATATATATATATATATATGTAGCTAGATAAAAATAAAACAAAACCTGTAGGCACAAGCAAATACACCAGAGGTTGTATAGGATATAGTGGTAAAGGTAAGTTCAGCTAGTACAGAGGGGATGGAGGGAGGGTAACCTGGACTGCAGCAGGGTATACACTCGAACATCTACATTTATGGTAGGTACAAAACTGTACTATGTTCATCGTGTTACCCTGCTGCAGTCATCACTCTTGGGTCGACTCCCAAAGCTAAGGATAGGAGGTGGAGTCAAACAGGGTTAGAGGAGGCTAGAAGGCCCTGCAAAACTGCAGTGGCGAAGCCAGCTCTAGTCTTAGAGTAAAGTGGTAAGTGATAGTATTTGGTGAAGGTGTGTACTGAACTGAAGTTGCAGCTTCCAGAATATCCTTGCTTGGCACCCCCCTGAGGAAAGCTGTAGATGTAGCTGCTGCCCTGGTGGAGTGGGGCCTTATGCTTGGAGGAACTGGTTTTCCATGATGGGTGTAGCAAAAACGTATGCAATGTCCTATCCATTTTGAAATTGTCTGTTTTGAGATAGCCTTTCCTTGTGATGCTGTAGCATAGGATACAAAAAGCTGTTCAGATTTTCTGAAAACCTTAGGCTTATCCAAGTAGTAATGTAGTTGCCTGTGAATGTCCAAGGAGTGCAGGAGTCTTTCCCCTTTGTTCTGTGAATTAGGGAAGAAGGTAGGTAAATGGATGGTTTGATTTAGAGCCACACTGGATACCACCTTTGGCATAAAGGAGGGGTTAGTTCACAGAGAAACTCTGTCTTGATGAAAAATGAGGAAAGGTTCTACTGCCATTAGTGCCTGAAGCTCTGTGACTCTTCTGGCTGAAGTAATTGCTAGCAGCAGGGTAGTCTTCCATGATAAAAACTTTAAATCAGCCGAGAAAGCTGGCTCAAAAGGTAGCGTAAGTTTTTCCAGAACAAAAGTTAAGGTCCCAAGATGGTGTTGGTGCTCTCCTGGGAGGCCTAATGTTTTTGGCCCCTCTGAGGTATTGCCTAAGAAGTGGATGAGAAAATAAGGGGGGATCCGTATTGTAGTGGGCTGAAATAGCTGAGGCGTGGATTTTGATAGTTGAAAAGGAAAGCCCATTGTGTAACAGCTCAGTTAAATATTGTAGAATCTGAGGTATGTCCGGTTCAAGGGTATTTTGGTCTTTAGCTTGGTTCCAGGTGCAAAATCTTTTCCATTTGTCTGAGTAGGCTTTCCTGGTGCTGGGCTTCCTGACCTCCAGAATGACATCCATTACAGCTTGTGAAAGGAGAGCTGGCTGGTTGCTTAGGTGATTTGCCATGCAGCCAAATTTAAGGTTTTGAGCTGGCTGTGTAGAATCTGATTGTTTTGCTGTGTGAGCAGATGAGGAATTTGTGGTAAAATCCATGGTGGGCCATGGGCCATGTTTCTTAGTAGTGGGTACCAGTGCTGGCGAGGCCAGTCCGGGGCAATGAGTATCATTCATGGTCTCTCCATCCTCACTTTCAGCAGCACCTTTGTGAGAAGGGGTAATGGAGGAAAGGCATATAATGTCAGCATTTTCCAACTGAATGAGAGTGCATCCACTTTCCAAGCTTGATGGTGAAATGTCCTTGTGCAAAATTTTGGTAGCTGATAGTTTTGGGGGTTGGCAAACTGGTCTATGTCTGGGTGCCCCCATTTTTGAGTTATCATTGCAAATACTTGTGGATCCAGTTTCCATTCGTGGGGATCCATGATGTTCCTGCTTAGGTCGTCTGCCAATGTGTTCTTTTTTCCTGGCAGGAATTGAGCTTGTAATTGAACTTGGTAAGCCAGTGCTGTGTTCCACAAGGTCATTGCTTGCCTGCATAGAGGGTAGGAGTGTATACCCCCTTGCTTGTTTATGTACCACATTACTGTGGTGTTGTCTGTCCTTATTATCAATTGTCCTGGATGTAAAAGGTCCTTGAAGGCTGTCAGAGCATTCTGTACAGCTAGCATTTCTTTTTGATTGATGTGCAGATTTCTTTGATCTGCAGTCCATATGCTCTGAATGCACTGTCCTGCCATGTGTGTCTCCCAGGCATAGTCCGATGCATCTGTTGTCATAGTTTGCCTGGATGGGGGTAAGGTGAAAGGCTGACCCTTGTTGAAGTGACATGCCTGTGACCACCACAGAAACTCCTGTTGCAGGCAGGGAATGAGAGGTATCATTGTTTCCAAGCTGTGGCTGTGTTGAGTCCATATGCTTTTCAGGTACCATTGTAATTTCCTCATATGCAGTTTTGCAAATGGTATAAGTAGTATGCAAGATGCCATGAAGCCCAAGGCCTGCAGAATTTTTCTTGCAGGGAGATGGGTCTTTGTTGCCATTATTTTGAAGTATTGAGTTAGCTGTAGTTGTTTGTCTGGCGTCAGATAAGCCATCTGGGCCGTTGTATTCAAGCTGGCACCCAGGAATGTCATATTTTGTGAGGGCACTAGTTTTGATTTCTTTTCGTTTACTGTGTACCCTAGGCAACTTAGAAGGTGTTTTACAAAAGCCAGATGTTGTAAGAGAATGTCCTTGCTTTCTGCTTGAATGAGGCAGTCGTCCAGGTATGGGAATATTTGAATTCCTCTTTGTCTGCAGTATGCAATTACTGGTGCCAGGCATTTTGTGAAGACCCTGGGTGCAGTAGATAAGCCAAAGGGCAGTGCAGAGAATTGGTAATGGGTTGAATCTGCAATGAAATGGAGGTATCTTCTGCAATTTTGTCTGATAGGGACATGCAGGTATGCCTCCTTGAGGTCCAGCGTTACCAGCCAAGCTTTCTTGCCCAATATGGGAAGAAGCTGCTGTAGAGTTAGCATCTTGAATTTTGGTACTTGCAAGAAGGTGTTTAGAAATGAAAGGTCCAGAATGGGTCTCCAAGCATTGTCCTTTCTGGGGACTAGAAAGAACCTTGAGTAAAATCCTTGGCCTTGCTCTTGTGTAGGTACCAGTTGAATGGCTCTCATGTCCATGAGAGCTGTAATTTGTTTTTGTGCCTCTGCCCATTGATTTTGTGGCAGGTTTGGCATTCCTTTTATCCTTGGCATGGCGTGGAAATGGAATCTGTATCCTTGTGAGATAATGTCTAGGACCCATTTGTCCTTTGTGATGATGAGCCAGTTGTCTGCAAAAAGTGCTAATTTTCCTCCCAAGGGAGCTGCCAAAAGAGCTTTGCTTGGCAGTTTGAGGTTTAAGTCATTGTGTTTGTCTTCTAGTAGTTTGGGATCTGTCTTCTCCTCCCTTCTGTGTTGCAGTGGCCCATTCGCGAGGTTTGTAAGGTATTTGTGCTTGACCTCTGCCCCTTGGGCATCTGTATTTACCTCTCTGTGGTCTGTCAGAAGCTGGAAACGACCAATTTTTTGTTGGCCAATTTCTGCTGAAGCATGGGGGCTGTACCTGTAAGAAATCTGACCGTCTGCATAGATTTTGCCTTATCCTCCATTTTCTTTAAAACCTCTTCTGCTTTAACCCCAAATAAGACATCCTGCTGTAAGGGTGCATCTAGTAACCTTGCTTTAACATGATCAGGCAGAGTTTGTTCCTTTAACTAAGCATGCCTATGTATAACAGACCCAGCGACAGCTGCTCTACAGGAAGCTTCCAAGGAATCAAATCCACATTGTAAAGTATGTTTGCCCACCTGTTCAGCTGCATGCAACAGATCCTGCATTTCCTTGAATTCAGACTGTTGAGGGTGCGTGCTCATCTTTTGTTTTATTTGAGACATGAGGAATTGCTGGTATTTCAGCATGTGAAATTGACAATTTAGTGCTCTCATAGCTAGAGTAGCTGAGGTGTAAACCTTCTTCCCCCACTTATCTAGTGCTCTGGAGTCCCTTTCAGAGGGTACTGGATTTTTAGTCATAGAAGCCTTAGCCCCTTTGGGACCCTGGGAGATTGTCTCTGGGAAAACAGGACTTTTGTAAAGGAATTTGTGTGAGTCAGGCACTCTATAATATCTGTCTGGTTTGGCTGGAGCAGGAGGAAGAGAATCTGGATTGAGACTAGATTCTAAGTAAACATCATCCACAATGTCTAAAACTGGAGGGATAGCAAGTGGTCTGTGCTGGGGAAGTAAAAGAAACTCTCGGAGCCTTTTCTTTGAGTCGGAGTATTCCTGACTTTCCCAGTGGAAATGTTCCCTCATGGTATGTAGGGTTTCCCCAAAGGAATAATCTTCAGGAGGAGAAGCTGAGGGAATGGAATCTTCAGCATCAGAATCTTCATAAGGGGGAAAGGAGTAATCCTGCTCCTTAGAGGAGTCTGAGGAAATAGAAACTTGGTCAGAGGAGGCATAATCCTCCTCTTGTCTAGGCCTTTTGTCTGGGGGGGGGCTGAGAACCCCTGATCACAGTAATCAAATCTTCAGCCATCTTAAGCATCTGTTTCTTAGGCATGGGGCCTTGAACTGGAGACTGAAGTACAGTCTTTTTAGGTTTTAGTGGAGTTTTTAATTTAGCATAAGATTTAATGGTGAGAGCAGTCGGCCTGAAGACACCTTCTGAAACCGAAGTGTCCCCAGCCACAGCTTCTCCTTCTGCAATGTTGTTGGTATGTGTCGGCCTAGTACTCTCAGTTTGAGAATCCGAAGCGGTCTGGGGTTCCATTTCTGCAGTCGTCAGGGGCTGCGTAGGCGCCTCACTGAAAACCGAAGAACCGGCGACTGGCCCAGCAGAGGCCTCAGAGTCTGGCTTGGATCTAGGCTGCCTGTCCTTATCCTTGCGTTTTTTATGCACGCCGGTAGTCGGTTGCTCCGACGGCATAGTGTAATTAAATTTTCTACCGAAGTAGTGTCTTGCGAAATCAAAGCGTCACTTTATAGTTCGCTTATTGAACCTAGCACAAAACCGACAACCAGTGACATCGTGGTCTGGGCCTAGGCAAGGTATACAATAGGAACGAAAGTCCTTATGAGGTATTTGCTTCCCACAAGAAATACAATTATTAACTTTTTCTGACATCGGACTGAGGCAAGAAAAGGTTCCCCAATGAGGTACTTAGCTTTTGAAGACTTCGGACTGAAATTCGATTCGAAAATCTCAGGTGTCGGCCGACCGGCACTTGCGAAACTGCTTCTGCTTCGGGCACCGCACAGCAAGAAAGACTGAAGAAAATGGCGTCAGATGCCTCTTATATACCCCTGGCGCACTGACGTCAGGGAAGAAGCGAGAGCAACCGACGCCGGACCAAGACTTTGGAATTCGGGCCGACTGCGAGACCGCCTGATGGCAGGATAACCCAAGAGTGATGACTGCAGCAGGGTAACACGATGAACATCTGGGAGCCATAACTGACTCTAAGGCTGACACGGACATTCTCCAAAAGGGCCTTACTGAGATGGACACCTGGTGTCAAAGTCATGGTCTCAAGCTAAATGCCAAAAAATGCATAGTCATCCCGTCTGGGAAAAACAAAACACCCATGAATTACCACATAGGTGGCAGCCCCCTTAATACAGAAGAGGTAATAAGAGATCTGGGGACTCAGGTAGACTGTAATCTCTCCTTTGACAATCATATTGCCACAGTAGTTAGGAAATCCTTCTATGTAGCCCATCTAATTACTAAAGGTTTCGCATCTAGAAATAAAGAGGTTATAGTGCCCCTCTGCTTGTCACTTATCAGACCCATCATAGAGTACAATGCCCCATTTGGGATGTTCCTCACAAGACACTTCCAACAGCTGGAAAGACCACAAAAGTACCTCACCAAGAGGATTACTAGTCTCAAACATATGTCCTATGCAGCCCGACTGGAAAAACTCCAGCTGTACTCAGTGGCATATCGCTTACTCAGAGGTGAT
Organism: Protopterus annectens; assembly: GCF_019279795.1. Classification (NCBI taxonomy): domain Eukaryota; kingdom Metazoa; phylum Chordata; order Ceratodontiformes; family Protopteridae; genus Protopterus; species Protopterus annectens. Next base: position 1,864,603,623 of record NC_056729.1, read on the forward strand.
CTCTGCCTAATTTACAAAGCCATGTCCAACTCAGAACTGATGGACATGCTCCACCTAAAGAAATCCAAGTCACTGCGAGCCACTCGCTCTAGTGAGCTAAACCTCACCACAACAATAAATAGAACATGCTGGAGGGATAGATTCCTGTCACAGAGACTCCCCATGCTTTGGAACAAAATTCCAAACTACATTAGGCAGAGCCCCTCACTAACACACTTCAAGAGAAGCCTTGACGAGTGGATGGGTAACAGAAAATACACCCCTGGGATCACTTCATTGGCTCTGCTTGACAAAGGCTCAGTTAATTAATCAATGGGGTGGGTGAAAGCTGACACACTCTGGCTAAGCTTATAAATGCCCTCGGGCAGATAGCCTAGTACCACCCTATGAACTTATGAACCTAAAGAAGCATGGTGGGAAGTGGATATTTTTCTAAGTTTAGGTAGGTATGACTAAGAGAGAAGTAATCAGAGTAGGATGTAGTAATGAAGTTCAGAAAGAAAGAAGAAAGGATGAGGCACAGGGGATCTAGAGAGAGGGAGAGAGTAGAGGGGGGAAATTGGACGAGAAGGAGAGACTATTGTCAGGTTGAGTAAAGAACAGTGAGAAGGAAAGCCTATAAAGAGGATAGGAAGGGGGTGAGGAATCAGCCAGGTGTAAGGCAGGAGCCGACACAAGAATTAGATAGGTGAGACAGAGGAGCAATTTGAACAGTGGGTGATTTGTGTGGTAAGTATGTTTTGGGGTACTGAGTTTCACATTCTGGCAACGTGGTTGGAGTAAAGAGAATCACCAGAAAAGTTATTAGCTTTCTTGACTTGTAAGAGGAATTTGTCAGAAGATCTAAGTAGTCTTATTAGACTGGAGTTGAAGTAGGTTGCGGAGTGCAGGACACCTGTCTGGGTGGTAAAGTATGACGTGGGCCTTAGTGAGTTGGGTGTAGGTAGGGAAATTGGGGCGTTCGAGCCAGTTTAGTTTGTGTAGGGCAGTACAGTGATGGGATCTAAGAGTAGAGATTAGGTGTGTCCTGGCAATAGATCGTCTTGTGGAGTGGGTGAAAAGGGTTTAACTCTGTCGACAGAGCCTAATTTAATGTGAACTTTTTTATAGTTAGGGTAATGTGCATGTCAAATCTCACCTCATCAATTGTAACACCAAGAAGCTTAGTGTGAGAAACAGGTTCTATTTTTGTGTTAGTAGAAGAATGTATCATGAAGGGGAGCAGGAAGTCTGATGGTTTGTTGTGCGAATAAATCATAAGTTTAGTTTCATTGGGACTGAGGATTAGAGAGCTAAGACTCTACCTTTGTAAAGGATGTTTAGGTTATTTTCTGGAGTTTAGAAAGAGGGTTGGCTGCGCATACAAGTGCAGAGTCATCCGTGTATTGTATGGTAGTGGCCTGGTGGGTGGCAGTGTGAAGCTTGTTGGTGAAGATGGGAAATAGGAGAGGAGCTACAATGGATCCTTGTGGGATGCCTACTGGGACTGGAAGTAGAGAAGAGTTTGTTCTGCCACTTTACAGCCTGCTGACACTCTGATAAGTGATTGTGAAACCATGTGGGGGCAGAATGGCTTAGTTAAAGGGAAGAAAAATCATTGAGGAATTTTTGACGGGAGACTGTATCAAATGGTTTTGACATGTCTAGGAAAGTGGAGGAGACTAGATGGCCGTTGTTTCTGAAATGGTCGATAGTCTGTGAAGTTTAAGAGAGCTGTAGTGGTACTGTGGCTGGGTCTAATGCCATGTTGGGAATTAGTTAAAAGGTTATTGGAAATTAAGGCATGAGTTGGGAATGGATACATTTCTCTAGAATTTTGGATGGAGGAGATAAGATGGCAGTAAGCTTGTAAATGGAGAAGTCTGTAGAGGTACTGGCTTTATGTAATGGTGTGATGTAAGAAATTTTCCAAATCTTGGGAATGTACTGTTCTGTTATGGAGCTATTGATTACAATAGAGATTGGGTAAGAGCAGCCAGCTTGAGATATTCAGAAGGGAGATTTTCAGCATCAAGAGGAGTAGGCCTAAGTTTGAGTAGTTTATTTTTTTGTTTTGTTTTTTATGGAGCTGGTTTTGTACAGTTTTGAGGGAAAGGGTTTGGAGAGTATTGCAAGGTCTGTGGGAATGGTTAGAGGAGAATTGCTGGTTTTGGTTAGGGTTAGTATAGAGTTTCTAAAGTAGGCATTAAATTGTGTGGCTATACTATTTGAAGAATTTGGATGGTTAAGTATTGGGTTAACCTGGTTTTAACAGCTGATTTTTAGAAGCCCTGAATTTTTTGGGATTGTTTTAGTATTTGTGTTGCATCATAATGTAGTAGGATTTTCTATCATTTTTTACCTGTTTCTTGGCTTTACTTCTTAGATGACAATGCAAATCGAGGAAGTGAGAAACAGTATCACATGCCTTTGATAAGTCTAAGAATATGGTGGACACATGCAGACCACTGTTTCCATGTTAATTTATTATATTGGTAAAATGTAGTAGAGCAGTACTGGTGCTGTGATGGAACCTAAAGACATGTTGTGTTTCTGAGAGCAGGTTATTTGAGGTTAGGTATTACATCAGCTGCATACGGACACATTTCTCGAATATTCTGGAGAGGGGGAAGAGAATCGCTACTGATCTGTAGTTATTAAACTCTGTAGATGTGCCACCTATGTGCAGTGGTATGATGTAGATTTTTTTCCACAGTGATGGGATGTATCTTTCTGATATGGCCCTATTTTGTATGTAGTATAGATATAGAAAAGGCTATGACTTCTGTGGCCATTTTAGGTAGTCTGAGGGTAGTTGATCTACGGGTATGGAAGTAGGTTTTAGTTCAAGGAGCAACTTCCTTATGAGCCAGGTAGGTACTAGACTAAAATTATAGAGCTATGGTTGGTTTTGATTGGACAAGGGTAGAGAGGGAGGGTAGATGTGTTAGTGTCTAAGAGAGATAATATTGGCTGTGTAAAGTAGGAATTAAACTGTGTGTGGATAGTCTGTCCTATTGTCTGTTTTTGGAAATGGAGTGGTTGTCTTACCAGGGTGGAGTAGTTTTTGTGCTGACTTAAAAGTTTTCTGTTGTTTTTGTCTTGTAGGTTGATACAGTATGTTTCCTTATCCTGTATGACATGGAGTTTTGCAAAGTTTCTAAGATGTCTAAATTGCTGGAAGGGATTTTGAGTTCTATTTTTAAACCAAATTTTCCAGGTTTTATCCCTTTCTATCATGATTTTTTTAATTTCTTTTGTCAGCCATGGTGTGGGTTTGGACTTTACTTTTTTATTATGTACTGGTGCTAAAAAGCTTAAGTTCTGTAAGAATATGTTAAAGTATTGTACAGCCGTATCTAGTGGCATTGTTCTAAGTACATTACATTTATATTGTTTTACTGTTTCATTGAAAACATCTTTGCTGAAATGGTTTGTATTTTGTGTTTAATTATAGTTATGTTTTTCTACACTATGGTGAGTTCTTATGGCATATGTTGGTACAAAAGAAACTGAAACCCTGTTCACCTTCTGTTAATCTCCCTGCTCAGCACCTTAAATTTGCTGCAGACTCAAACCCAGTTTCAGTTCTCATCAACAGACCTATTATTCCCACGTCCCCGCACTTCAGAATGAATTCCTTATTATTCCCCAGTAACCATTTAAAATGTTGGGACCTGCTAGAGCGAGTCCCATAATACTGAGACTGAATGGCTGGCTGAAAGATCAGACTTGTATATTTTAAGTTCAGGATGCCTTTTCTCAGAATATTACTTTTTCTCCAAGGTATGGTCATCATGGAGTTGGTATATATAAATTTGGGGGGTGCTGACTAAGTTTGCCGATGACTGTAAGCTAGGAACAGTCAATGAATCACCAAGACATTTAGCCATCCTTCAGCAAGGTTTGCCCAAATAAATAACTGGTGCCAAAATTGTGGACTGAATTAAATGACAAAACTGCATACTTTGGGGAACTCATCTATCCCAGGAAACTACTACACTAACAATATGCCCCTAAGAGATGACCCAGTTGTCTGTGATTATGGAACGTATGTGGACTGTGACCTAACTTTGATCAACATGTGTCCATTGTTGTAAGAAAGTTCTTCCATATTGCACAGCTTATAACAAAAGGATTGTGTCTAGATCTAGGGGGTGTCATTGTCTCCCTTTACTCAGCAATTATTAGGCTCATTAGCATCATTATATAATTTAATATAATGCCTCCTTTGTCATGTATGTGTCCAGACACATGCAACAACTGGAATGCCAACAGTAATACCTCACTAAAAGGATACAAGGCATACACTACATGTCCTACATAGACTAATGTATATATTCTCAGACATTTGTATTCTCAATGTATTCTGCACTACTGGTTTGTTAGTGCTGTACATTCAGCCTTGCACATGATCTATTTCTTCCTTGAAAGACACAAATTCCGACTGTGTATCTTGCCTTATTCATGATTTTTGTTCATGCCATCATTAGATCAAAATATCGCTAAAAAGCTCTAAAATCTAATTCGGAGCACTTAGTACGCTTTCTTCTCCAGACCTCCAATACAATCCATGCATATCCTTTATAGTTACTGCAATGTAGTCTTGGCCAGTTAGGGGGTTTTCACAGGATGGAGGAAAAAGTTAAAGTTCAAGAAGATATGAGAAAACAAGAAAGGAAGGAAGGAGTCTGTCTGGATGCTGCTGGGTGGGCAGGATGGGGAACCAGGTGGAAACAGGGATGATCTGGGGGATGATGGGCAGTCAAGGAGGTGCCCAGGGTTCCTTTGCTTAGTCTTACCTTTGGAAATAAGTCAAAAACACTGTCAACTGCTGGGGTCAAAAGGAGGAAGACTGAATACTTATGCTTATGGGAAGTGTATAAATAAGTCATTGGCAAAGGTTCTGATGACTTCTACAGCAGTAGACAATAGCGCTTAACTGTATTTGTGGATTATTAAAGTTTCAGTGATTTTGGAAGCTGCATTACTGGAGTTTGTGGTTCATTCTTATGGAAAATGTGTGATTTGCTAATTTGTCATTAAGGATGGAACTGTATGTGTCAATATTTTAAAGTAAGGTTAAGAGAAGGCGATACATTTTTTTGTTCTGTGTGTATGTGTGCTTGTATATATGAACTGCGGAGTGTCTTGTGTAGTGATAGTGCTATGGAAAGAGCGTTTTCCATAAGATGAGGCGTAAAGTTGGGGTTAGTAGCAGGATCATAATTAGATTAAGGGTATGCATTCAAAGACACTTTGGAAGGGGAAGTTAGCATGTTATGTTGGCTTAAAAAATGTTGTTTGAGCATGATTTAGAGGTTGTACAGCAGTGCTTGTCTACTATTGAAGTCTGCTGTTCAATACCATTTCTTTTTCTTCTTATAATGTCACAACATAGGACACTGCTTTATTTATTTATTTTTGTATGATGTTATATTTAATTTCTAGTATATGTGTATTGCATGATATATATTATATATATATATATATATATATATATATATATATATATATATATATATAGATCTACTTCTAATTCTCGAAAGGCCATATCATCGAATTTAATTTTCGCAGGATGAAAATTGTGAAAACGAAATACCCAAACGACAAATGTTTCCCAGGGCAAGTAAAGACTCACCCAAACATCAACAAAAAAACACATTGGAGTAAATACAACCCACCTAGGTGAGCAGCTACACCCCCATACCTCCCCAACTATATATACCAACGCAGAGATCACACTACAGTGTAGAAAAGGGCATGTTTGGCAAGCATTTACTTGTCCCGGAAAAAATTCACCGTTTGTGTATTTCGTTTTTGCGATCTTCAGCTTGCAAAAATTAAATTTGATGATACTGCCTTTCGAGTATTAGAAGGGGATCCGTAAATAAATATATAAATATATATATATATATATATATATATATATATATATATATATATGCACACATACATGTTTTCATAAGTATCTAAATAGGTTCATAGGTACTTACTAAGTTACTGATCCGTGAGGATCTTAAGACTAGCCTTACAGTCCCATAATAGTTTTTTTAGCCTTTATATAGGAACATAGTAAGTTACTAGGTAATGGCCCAAGGGCCATTACAAGCCTAGCCAAATTTTACTCGTTACCATGATCAGCAACTACTGCCCCTGTCCAAGAGAGACACAAGTGGAACCCCCCAGGGTGAGTTTACAGTTACCCATCCAATCACCCAGATTGTGTTTGAAGAAGGCCAATGAGGTGATCTATCTGATGTGAAGTGGAAGTCTATTATGAAGGTGCATTAACCTCTGAGAGACAAATCTGTCCCTCCAGCAAGTTCTATTGATGTCACATACCAGGCTTAGATCTTTAGAGTGAGTAACATCTGACTTGCAGACTTGCAGCATTTTCAACAAAGCGGGGTCAGAGATCACCTTATATGCAAGGCAGAGATCACCTCTGGGTCGTCTGTTTGAAACAGAATAAAATGACAGTGATTTCAGCTGATCCACATAGGATAGCTGCTGAAGACCTTGAATTTTCTTTGTGAGTAACTTTGTGGTCTCTCCAATTGCTGCAGGTGCTTTGAAAGGTACACACTAAAAGGGGCATTGTACTCAATTATTGGCCTAATGAGTGAAGAGTACAAAGTGATAACTTCACTTTTTCTCGAGGCAATGCCCTTACTTATGAGGTGAGCCATATATAGAATGCCCTTCTTACCACTCTGGAGACATGGTGACCAAAGGCAAGGTTGCTGTCAACCTAAGTTTTCACAATTTTCATCTTTTAAAAATGAAATTTGATGATACAGCCTTTTGGTTCATAGATTAGTACTAAGCTAACTGCCCTTGCGAGACATTTTAAGCCTAGCCAATTATCCCTTGTGAGACTCAAACCCTGGACCTTGTGTTTGTAAGGCAAACACCTTAACCATTAGGCCACACTCCCAACATTTTGAGCATATAAATAACATAGATGTGGGCAGAGCAAGGATATGTTGGGGCATGTACTTGTGGACCCTATACATGAGGAACATGGAAGCTAAACTGACAGTGAATTTAGAATTACTCCTCCATTCACCCAAATTATGCAAGAGAAGTACTTTACTTTATGTGGAGTGTAAGCCAGTTCCATAGAATTGTTATTTTCTGTGACACACACCTGCCCCTCCAACATGTTCTAGTTAAGGTGCAAAAGAGACTGAGCTCTCTTGAGAGATGTTCACGGACTTGCAAATGTGTAATTGGTCTGACAGGATAGGGTCATCTTAGGCTCTGTGGACTATGTTTAATGATAAAAGTGCATATACTTATGTAATTAGTGTTTCTTACTGAACTACATACTTCCTTTATACTGTTCTGTAGAATTTTGGGGGTATTTTTTAATATAGATACTATACAGCTGCATTATAAATGTCATGCACATAGGTATAGGGATGATATTTTTATAAATTGTTTGTGTACTGGTAAGTATCTTGTAAAACAATTAAAATTTGTACATGACTAGTAAAAATACGCCAAGTATATCATTCATAGTTTCATAGTTCCATAGTATAGTACTAGGCTATCTGCCCTGGTAAATTGTCCATGTTGGTGTGAATGACCTGAGCCACTGGACTACATGAAAAGAGACATGGAGGAGCTCTCTGATCATGTAGCCCAGGCCAGTATGACCCTGACCCTGAGTAGCACCCTGCCCTCACCAAAAATAAGGCCACAGTATAAAGAAAAAAATTATCAATTTCAACAATTGGCTAAGCTTCTGGTGTCATTCAAATGGGATTCAGTGTCTGTCAGCCAGGGATGACATGCTCGACAAGCTACACTGCTTCGCTAGAGACGGCTTGCACCTGTCACTCTTAGGCTTTTGAATACTGGCCAAGGTTCTTGCCACCCCCATAGTGCCTTTTTTAGGCAAGACTCAAAAGACAATCCCACCTCCATAAATAGCACAGGTAACAAAAAACTGAGGGTAATGCTACTCAGTGCCAGAAGTCTAAACCTCAAAATGCACACACTTGAGGCACTCCTCAGCATGGAGAAAATCAATATATGTGCAGGTTTAAGACTCCAGAGAGCACTCCAGCATTACCAGGCTACAACTCATACCATACATTTCAGCCACAAAACCCGGACCAAAATACAAAAGACGGGGGCGTATCCATATTCATCAAGGATACCCACACCTCCAGGTTAGTGGCACAACATAATGCTTCAAAGATCATCCACTTACAAATAACAATGGGAAAAACTGCAATTCAAATTGTAGCTTGCTACAGATCACCCACCATGTCCCAGGACCCCCATTTCACATTTCTGGAAACAATGGGAAACATAAAAGTCCTACCAAACACCCCGGTATTGGGTGATTTCAATTACCCAAACATTAAGTGGGAGAATTACTCAAGTACTAACTTCCTTGCCCAACATTTCCTAGAATTTATAAACTCAAACACCCTGCATCAACTGGTCAACACCCCCACCAGAAGTGACAACATATTGGACCTGGTCATCATCAACATGGGCAACTGGTGTTCCACACCGGAGGTCAACCCCTCACTGGTTAGATATGACCATAAACTAATCACTCTGGATATCCACATTCTCTCCCACCCCAGTCAAAGAAACTACCATGAAAAACTTTTCAAAAGCAAACTTCACGTTACTTAAGACCGAGGTGGAAAGTTTCAAAGCCCCCATGTCAAAGGATAATGCTGTCCAAGTTGCAAAATCCTTTACTAATGCACTCTATGGGCACATACAAGAATGCATGGATCATGCTATCCCAAGCAAAACCAAGACTCACTCCTCCAAGAAAAGGAAACCATTCTGTTGGTCTCCTGCCATAAACAAACTATACTATAGAAGGAGGAATCTAGTACAGAAAAGAGTAAAATCCCAAGAAGGGAAGACATCCCTGATCAGTATCAGCAAGAAACTACGATCCCTCATAAAATCATCCAGGGCTAGCTTCAAAAGAAAAATTGTCAAGGACTCCAAAGGTAACCGCAAGGCATTCTTTAGCTATGTCAAGAATCTAAGTGGCAATTCTCAGATCTTCTCAGAGTTAGTGTAAAATCTCAAAAAATACACTGAACCGACCAATATCGCCAACATCCTGGCAGACAGGTTCAGTGCAAACTTCACCTCCCTCTCACCCCAAAAAGGGCCCATAACCATACCAGAAGAATGTAGTGCCCCTGAAATCACAGGCACTCAGGTTAAAACAGCTCTCTCCAAAGCCAAAAACACAGCATCAATGGGACTGGACAGTGTCCCAGGCTGTGTCCTACATGAGCTCAAAGATGAACTAACCCCTCACTTAAACACACTGTTCAAAATCAGCCTCTCCACAGGCTACATGCCCATAGAGTGGCACATAGCAAAGGTTATTCCGCTCCACAAAGGTGGAGCCACAACAGACCCCAAGAACTATCGTCCTATAAGCCTGACTAGCTTGGTCTGCAAGGCTATGGAGTGCATCATCATGGATCTCATAAACAGAGACATTGGGAACCTTCTAACACTTTGCCCTTCCCAGTTTGGCTTTGTTAAGGGCAGATCATGCTTTCTAAACCTGGTGGACTTCTTTGAGACAGTTACCAAGGCTATAGACGAGGGAAAGGTGGTGCACACAGCCTACCTAGACCTCACAAAGGCCTTCGACACCATTCCCCATTCAGGTATTATAGACAAGCTCACCAGCCTGAACATAAACCCCTACATCACAAGATGGGTTGCCAACTGGCTCACGGACAGAACCCACATGGCAAGAATTGCGGGAGCTAGGTCTGACTCTAAACCGGTTACAAGTGGCATTCCCCAGGGCTCAGTCCTAGGACCCCCTCCTGTTCAGCATGTACTTCTCAGGGGTACAGGCAAGCACAGAAGGACTATGGCTGACCAAGTTCGCAGATGACTGCAAACTAGGGGCTATAATTGACTCTCCAGTGGACACAGACATCCTCCAAAAGGGTCTCACTGAGACAGATACCTGGTGTCAAAACCATGGCCTCAAGCTAAATGCCAAAAAGTGCATAGTCATCCCCTTTGGAAAAAACAAAGTACCCACAAACTAGCCCCCTAAATACGGAAGACGTAATAAGGGATATGGGGTCCCAAGTAGACAGTAACCTCTCCTTTGATAATCACATTGCCAAAGTAGTTAGAACATCCTTCTATGTGGTCCACCTAATCACAAAAAGGTTTGCATCCAGATCAAAAGAGATCATTGTGCCCCTCTACGCATCACTCATCAGACCCCTCATAGAGTACAACGCCCCATTTGGGATGTACCTTACAAGGCACCTGCAACAGCTGGAAAGACCACAGAAGTACCTCACCAAGAGGATCACTGGCCTCAAACAGATGCCCTATGCAGCTCGAGTGAAGAAACTTCAGCTGTACTCAGTTGCATACCGCCTACTCAGAGGTGATCTCTGCCTGACATATAAGGCCATGTCCAACCGAGAATTGATGGACATGCTCCACCTAAAGAAAACCATATCCCCATGCGCCACATGCTCTAGGGATCTAAACCTCACCACAACAATAAATAGGATGTGCTGGAGGGATAGATTCCTGTCCCAGAGACTTCCCATGCTCTGGAACAAGATTCCAGTCCACATTAGTCAGAGCTCCTCACTAACCCTATTCAAGTGAAACATTGACGAATGGATGGGAAACAGAAAGTTTACCCCGGGGATCACTTCAATGGCTGTGCTAGACAGAGGCACAGGGAACTAATCTAAGGGGCGGCGAAAGCAAACACATTCCAGCTAGGCTTATAAATGCCTTTGGGCAGAAAGCCTAGTACCTACCTATGACCCATGAACTTATATATATATATATATATATATATATATATATATATATATATATATATATATATATATATATAGACCTATCTACCTATCTATTCTATATATATATATATATATATATATATATACACATATATATATATGGGTCTACTTCTCTTGTTCAAAATGACACTTTATCGAACAGGAGAAGATCGAGACCCAATTTAGCGAAAGTCCACTTAACTGAAAGTGCACTTTCACGAAACTCAGTTTACCAAGCCGCAGTACAGTGGGGACAAAGAACTATACCTTTTCCCCACTGTAGTACGATCTCAGAGTTAGTATATATAAGTAGCGGGGATGTGGGAGTGCAGGGGGACTTACGTCCTTGCTAAAATGTGTGTTTATTTGCCAGACCGGACCCTCGCTACTTATATATACTAAGTGCGAGAATGCCATCTGAGATTGGTAAACTGAGTTTCATGAATGTGCACTTTTGGTTAAGTGCACTTTTGCTAAACTGGGTCTCAGTCTTCTCTTGTTCGATAAAGTGTAATTTTGAGCAAGAGAAGTAGACCAATATGTATGTATATATATATATATATATATATATATATATATATATATAAGTGTTGGTGGACACAGTTGCAGTTCATGCTGGGATATCAAGACGACTGTGGTTTCTGTTCCCACAGTGGGTATTTGGTTCAGTTTTCAGTTGTAAGCATTGCAGTGCAGCATATGGATCTGATGAACTCCTATGTATGTCATCCTAGCTGGTGAAAGCACAGGATGGATGCAAAACATTCCAAAGCACTTAAAAAGGGAACTTTTACCAATGGCCAGGCCAAACTTCTCCCACTCAGCATGGATGATAACTCAGGACTCCACTTAAAAGAAGCCACAAGCTTATTTAAACTAACCTGGTCATCAACAATAAATAAATACATATATATATATAAATAATATGTGTATGTGTGTGTGTATAACTGTTGCAATTCTAAATTGTCCCTTGTTTTTCAGAATATCCCTGATTTTGAGTCATATTTTTGCCTAGTTCCTTATTATATTTTTGGTCTTCTGCGAAATTAATGAGGATTAGTCACTCAATAATGCCAGGCATTAGAGCTGTTTATTTTTTATACTTCCAAGAATGCATCTTGCTACAAAACTTTTTTTTTTTATCACAGGACTTTTGCCGTTTCATGCTTTTTTTCCCTTTCCCCACAGGACATAACTACCTAAATAGGGACAGGTGATGTCCTCAAATGCAGCTAATGTGCATAGGCATAAACAGATTATTTCTAATTGCATTAAAAAATGTATATGTGCACAGATTAGCACTAGACTGTAGGAAATAGTTATCAATAAATGGAGCACAAAGCACTGTGACATTCATCCCCAAACTCCAAAACTGATTTACAGTTATATGTAAGACTGCATACAGCCAGAGTCATTTCTCATTGCTATGGTGGGGGATATAAATAGGCTCTTTTCTTTATTGCAGATACTAAGTGGAGCACTTTGCATGGCCAGACATAATTGGTTACAGACACTTGAGAAAGTGCTCTAACTCTCCTTTTACAGCTGATGTCCCATTGTTTTTTCTACTATGTGTGTTTGTGTGTGTGTGTGTGTGTGTGTGTGTGTGTGTGTGTGTGTGTGTGTGTGTGTGTGTGTGTGTGTGTATATATAATATATATATATATATATATATATATATATATATATATATATATATATATATATATATAATATGTATACAGACATGCATAAAAACACATCCCAAAGGAGCATTATATCCAATAATAGGTCTAATTGATGTGGAGTGTAGATGGATAAGAACTTTACTGGCTCTAAATAAAATAACTTTTGCAATCAGCTCTGCCAGGTAAAAAGATGGGTTATAATGTAATGTAACACCCCTTCTCTGTTTGGAAGTTCTCTACTTCACTGACAGACAATGTGGGCTTAGAGTGATTGATGGACAAACTGTCTGTCTCCACAGATATCTTGTACTGCCTAAAACATATATCTCAGTATCCATAATTTTGCAGAATGTCTAACTTTTTAGCTTTTTTGTTTTTCCTGGCTAATCATTGAGTATATGTCAGTAAATAATGAGCAGTTGATTTTCTGACTTCATAGACTTCATAAAAAGGTTTTGCCTTATAAAATGTATTCATCCATCCATCCATCCATTCATTCATTCATTAATTCATTCATTCATTCATTCTTCTCCTAGAAAAATCTTTGGGAATTGAAGTCAGTATATAATGGTAGACATTTCAGTTTCCAGCTTTTACCAGAAAGGCTCATCCAGACTCTGCTACACTTTGCTGTGAAGGAAAGGTTAGCTTGCTTTTATTTTTTGTATTACTGTATTACCTTTCTATATTTTGAATACTGTCATTTGTTTTCTTTATCTTGTGTTTTGCTTGCATTCTGTTTTAACAGCATATTAAAACTTCAAAAGAGACCACAGCTCTCTATGTTCTGAGTCAGGCAGAATTTTTTCCTGCCCTCCCACCCATTTAAGTTGTCTTGTTAAATACCACTGTCTTTCTAGTTGCCCACCTCTTATGTTAATCTGACCATATATCTCATTTCTCTCTACTTCCACTGGCTTATGTGACTAATCAAAAAATCATCATTTTTGAAATCCCACCCCTTCAATTATTTAAATTTATTGGCCATCCTACACTATTTCATAGTACCAAAATACAAAAGTGACCACCCCTTTCAATCCATCTTGCTGTTTTAAAAATAGTAACTCTCCACTAAACCTTAACTTTTTAAACAGGTAAAACTCAAGTTACCTACTTTCACATCTAACTTCTCTAGTGCACACTGCAGAGTGCATTCTTTTCAATCTTACCTTTAAGCATCCCTGTGACTAGCACTTTCTCTAATACCTGCTGGAAAGCATTAGGAAGCCTTAAACTCATACAAACACTGAACTCTCCTTGTTAACAAGGAGAAATTAATAGTAGGCACTAAACAGCCTATAATTGCAAAGTACCTTGCTAAGGAAACAGCTCCTATACTTTACAAAGAAAACAAAAAGCCCCAAACCAGGCATGTCCAAGGGTCAGCTTCTGGTGATTTCTCCTGTCCACCTGGTGAATCTGGGCATACTGGGGCAATGCAGAAATTGCCTCATGTACACAGACAACCCTCTCCTCCTACCACCCAACACTACAACCTGTGAAGATGCACTTACATAGCCAAAATGGAAGCAAAGCTCTCCACCCAAGATTGTGCTAGACAGTCAAGAGGAGAAGGTTAACACCCACACTACACCTCAAGCAACACATAGCCCTTCTAAACCCACACCACCAATACCACATATAGCAACACTAAATCCACATATGCAGATGCCCTTAACTGTAACCTGCCCAAGCAAAAAGGACCTCTGAAGCTGAAACGCAAACAAACACCAATCACAACCAATGTGTCACATAGTTCACAACACCAGTGTGCCACCCAGCAACAGCCCCTAAGGCAAGACAATGTACCTAACACTTTAGTCATAGGTGACTCTATATTCGGCACACTGATGTCCCTCTCACCAGGTTGAATAAGGAGAAAATTACAGTCAGCTGCCTGTCGGGTGCCAGGATCTGCCACATAACGCATGCACAAGTCACTCCACAACAAGTACAAATATGACTCCGTCATTGTCCATGTTGGAGTGAATGACTTGAGACTTACTCCCTGGACTACATGAAAAGAGACATGGAAGAGCTCTCGGATCATGTGGCCCAGGCAGGTATGACCCTAGCCCTGAGTAGCATCCTGCCTTCGCCCAGAATGATACCACAATACAAGGACAAAATGATTGACTTCAACAATTGGCTAAGCTTCTGGTGTCATTCAAAGGGGATCCAGTATCTGTCTGCCTGGGATGACATGATTGACAGACCACGATGCTTTGCCAGAGATGGTCTGCACCTGATTTCCCCTGGGATTCAGGTTACTGGCTAAGTCTCTTGCCACCCTATAGTGCCTTTTTTAGGCAAACTTCAAAGGACAAAACCACCACCGTAACAGGTACAAGCATGCAAAATCTGAAGGTAATGCTACTCAATGCTAGAAGTCTAAACCTCAAAATGCACTCTCTCGAGGCACTCCTAAAAATGGAGAACATCGATATCTGTGCAGTAACTGAGACCTGGTTCAAGGCTCCAGAGAGCACCCCTGCAATACCAGGCTACAACTCTTACCACACTTTTCGGCCACCAAACCAGGACCGAAACACTAAAGGTGGAGGAGTGTCAATATTCACCAAGGATATTCACACCACCAGGCTAGTTGGCCAACACAATGTGTCTGAAATTCTCCAAGTGCAACTAACACTAGGTAAGACTGCAATCCAAATTGTCCACCATACCCCAAGATTCTCACTACACCTTTCTAAACATACTGGAAAATATTAAAATAGAACCAAACACCCTGGGTGATTTTAACTACCCTGCCATTAACTGGGAAAACTACTCATGTCCCAACACCTTTGCGCAACGGTTCTTGGAATTCATAAATTCCAACGCCCTGGATCAACTAATCCATAGTCCCACCAGGGGCTCCAATATCCTAGACCTGGTCATTACCAACATGGGAAATCGATGCTCCACACCTATGGTCACCCCCTCGTTAGTCAGGTCTGACCATAAGCTAATCACCCTTAACATCCACATCCCACCCCCACCCCCCAGTAAGAAACCTCCATAAAAAACTTCTCCAAAGCCAACTTCATGCTACTCAAGTCAGAAGTGACAAACTTCATGACACCCATGCAGACGGGAGCTGAAAGTTCAACTGCTGAATCCTACACTAAGGCACTGTATGAGCACATCCACTCATGAATGAATCGTGTCATCCCAAATAGAACCAAGACGCTCTCCTCCAAAAAAGAAGCCAATCTGGTGGTCCCCTGCCATAAAAAACTTTACAACAAAGGAAGAAACTGTTGCAGAAAAGAGGAAAATCCCAGATGCAAAAACTCCTTACCAGCCTCAGTAAGAAGCTGAGATCCCTCATAAAATCCTCCAAAGCTAGTTACGAAAATAAAATTGCCAAAGATTCCAAAGACAACCACAAGGCATTTTATAACTATTTCAAGAATCTAAATGGCAATGCTGAGGTCTGCTCTGAGCTACAACAGAATGGCAGTAAATTTACTGATCCCAAGGATATTGCCAATAACCTGGAAGATCGATTCAGTGACAACTTCACCCCTCTCACCCCTAAATGGCCCCTCTCAATACTGGAAGATTGCCAAATTCCAGTAATAACTGCCACACAGGTAAAAAAACACACTCTCCAAAGCTAAGAATACATCATCCATGGGACCAGATGACATCCCGGGCTGTGTACTACATGAACTACAAAATGAACTGGCACCTCACCTAAGTGTAATGTTTAATCATAGCCTCACCTCAGGCTTCGTGCCCACTGAGTGGTGCACAGCTACAGTTAGCCCACTCCAAAAGGGGGGATCCACCTTGGTTCCCATGAACTACATCCCCATCAGTCCGACATGCCTGATCTGCAAGACCATGGAATGTATTATCATGGAATTTATAAACAAAGACATTGGCAACCTTCAAATACTGGACCCCACCCAGTTTGGGTTCGTGAAGGGCCTATCTTGTCCCCTGAAACTGATTGACTTCTTCGAATCAGTCTCCAGAGCCATGGACAAGAGTAAGGTGGTCCACACAGCCTATCTAGACCTTGCCAAGGCCTTGGACACCATCCCCCACTCTGCAATCATAAATAAACTTACTAAGCTGGGCATTAAGCCCTACATCACCCAATGGGTTGCTAACTGGCTTACTGATAGAACCCACACTGTAAAAATAGCCGACTCCAAATCCAGCTCCAGACAAGTGACAAGTGGAGTACCTCAGGGTTCAGACCTGGGAGCTCTTGTTTGGCATCTACTTCTCTGAAGTACAGGCCAACACTAAGGGACTCTGGGTAACAAAGTTTGCAGATGACTGCAAACTGGGAGCCATTATTGAATCCCCAAATGATGTGGATACTCTACAAAAGGGCCTTACAGAAACAGATGCTTGGTGCCAGAGCCATGGGCTCAAGCTCAATGCCAAGAAATGTATAGTTATCCCCTTTGGGAAAAAACATGTATCCGTGAATTACCATATAGGTGGCAGTACACTAAACACAAAGTTTGATAAGAGACTTAGGGACACAGGTGGACAGTGGTCTCACCTTCGATAACCACATCGCCACAACAGTCAGGAAATCCTTCTATGTGGCACACCTCATCACTAAGGGCTTTTCATCCAGAAAAAAGGAGGTCATTGTCCCACTGTACTCATCCCTCATTAGACCCATTATAGAATACAATGCCCCGTTTGGTATGTACCTCTCAAGACATCTGCAACAACTGGAAAGGCCACAGAAATACCTCACTAAAAGAATCACAGGCTAAAGCAGATGCCGTACCCTGACCGCCTTAAAAAACTCCAGCTATACTCTGTCACATATCATCTACTCAGAGGCAATCTTTGCTTAACATACAAGGCCATGTCAAACCCAGAGCTGTTGGACATGCTACACTTAAAGAAATCCCAATCCCTCAGAGCCACACGCTCCAGGGATCTAAATCTTGTCATCACAATAAACAAAACATGCTGGAAGGATAGGTTCCTGACCCAGAGACTCCCCAGACTCTGGAATAGATTGCCCATACATGTCAAGTAGAGTGCCTCTTTGGTCCTCTTCAAAGGAACCTTGACGATTGGATGGGAGAAAGGAAATTCACCCCGGGGATCACATCCGTCACCCTGCTAGACAGGGGTCCAGGAAAGTAAATAGTGTGGGAAGAAATAGCCAGGGAATTGTTATGGCTAGGCTTGTATAGGCCCTACGGCTGATAGCCTAGTACCAACCTATGAACCTATGAACCTATAGATGGGTGCATTGTTGTAATAATGAGCTAGACTACTGTTAACATTGGGTAGAGAAGTGTGGACTGGACGTAACTGACACCACATGTGTGATGATGCATATGGTATCATTAGCTTTGACCACTTAGGGGATACCCAAAATCCCTTGATATGCAGGACAATATATATGCCTATGTAATGCTGCCAGCTGCAGTGTTCTGAGGCTGTTTCCCTTCCTAGTCTGACAATGGACACAAATGCATATAGTTCAGATTTTCTTGAACTTTCTCCAAAAGGTACTATGCTTTGTAGAACAAAATGAAAGTCATGTTATGAAGGGATCCGGTCCTGAAACTGTCATGAGAATAGCTTAAATAAGTACAGAGTGATATTGCCATGTGAAGTTAAGGTGTAATGCAGACCTGACTAGCCTGTTTAAATTAATTGTAATTGAGGTGTGTTTTTTTTTTTTTTTTGGGGGGGGGGGGGGGGGAGTGTAGATGGTGTGTGAAAAGATGTTGCATGTGTGTGTGTTGTGTGTGGTGTGTGTGTGTGTGTAAATGTGTGTGTAGTGTGTCGTTTGTGTGAGGTTCTTTGCAGTAAACCCTATTCAAGTGAAACATTGTGAATGGATGGGAAACAGAAAGTTTACCCCGGGGATCACTTCAATGGCTGTGCTAGACAGAGGCACAGGGAACTAATCTAAGGGGCGTAAAGCAAACACATTCCAGCTAGGCTTATAAATGCCTTTGGGCAGAAAGCCTAGTACCTACCTATGACCCATGAACTTATATATATATATATATATATATATATATATATATATATATATATATATATATATATATATATAGACCTATCTACCTATCTATTCTATATATATATATATATATATATATATATATATATATAAATGTTGGTCTATTTCTCTTGTTCAAAATTACACTTTATTGAACAGGAGAAGATCGTGACCCAATTTAGCGAAAGTGCACTTAACTGAAAGTGCACTTTCACGAAACTCAGTTTACCAAGCCGCAGTACAGTGGGGACAAAGAACTATACCTTTTCCCCACTGTAGTACGATCTCAGAGTTAGTATATATAAGTAGCGGGGATGTGGGAGTGCAGGGGGACTTACGTTTAAAATGTGTGTTTATTTGCCAGACCGGACCCTCGCTACTTATATATACTAAGTGCGAGAATGCCATCTGAGATTGGTAAACTGAGTTTCATGAATGTGCACTTTTGGTTAAGTGCACTTTTGCTAAACTGGGTCTTTGTCTTCTCTTGTTCGATAAAGTGTAATTTTGAGCAAGAGAAGTAGACCAATATGTATGTATATAAATATATATATATATATATATATATATGTATATATAAGTGTTGGTGGACACAGTTGCAGTTCATGCTGGGATATCAAGACGACTGTGGTTTCTGTTCCCACAGTGGGTATTTGGTTCAGTTTTCAGTTGTAAGCATTGCAGTGCAGCATATGGATCTGATGAACTCCTATGTATGTCATCCTAGCTGGTGAAAGCACAGGATGGATGCAAACATTCCAAAGCACTTAAAAGGAACTTTTACCAATGGCCAGGCCAAACTTCTCCCACTCAGCATGGATGATAACTCAGGACTCCACTTAAAAGAAGCCACAAGCTTATTTAAACTAACCTGGTCATCAACAATAAATAAATACATATATATATATAAATAATATGTGTATGTGTGTGTGTATAACTGTTGCAATTCTAAATTGTCCCTTGTTTTTCAGAATATCCCTGATTTTGAGTCATATTTTTGCCTAGTTCCTTATTATATTTTTGGTCTTCTGCGAAATTAATGAGGATTAGTCACTCAATAATGCCAGGCATTAGAGCTGTTTATTTTTTATACTTCCAAGAATGCATCTTGCTACAAAACCTGTTGTTTTTATCACAGGACATTTGCCGTTTTCATGCTTTTTTTCCCTTTCCCCACAGGACATAACTACCTAAATAGGGACAGGTGATGTCCTCAAATGCAGCTAATGTGCATAGGCATAAACAGATTATTTCTAATTGCATTAAAAAATGTATATGTGCACAGATTAGCACTAGACTGTAGGAAATAGTTATCAATAAATGGAGCACAAAGCACTGTGACATTCATCCCCAAACTCCAAAACTGATTTACAGTTATATGTAAGACTGCATACAGCCAGAGTCATTTCTCATTGCTATGGTGGGGGATATAAATAGGCTCTTTTCTTTATTGCAGATACTAAGTGGAGCACTTTGCATGGCCAGACATAATTGGTTACAGACACTTGAGAAAGTGCTCTAACTCTCCTTTTACAGCTGATGTCCCATTGTTTTTTCTACTATGTGTGTGTGTGTGTGTGTGTGTGTGTGTGTGTGTGTGTGTGTGTGTGTGTGTGTGTGTGTGTGTGTGTGTGTGTATATATATATATATATATATATATATATATATATATATATATATATATATATATATATATATATATAATATGTATACAGACATGCATAAATACACATCCCAAAGGAGCATTATATCCAATAATAGGTCTAATTGATGTGGAGTGTAGATGGATAAGAACTTTACTGGCTCTAAATAAAATAACTTTTGCAATCAGCTCTGCCAGGTAAAAAGATGGGTTATAATGTAATGTAACACCCCTTCTCTGTTTGGAAGTTCTCTACTTCACTGACAGACAATGTGGGCTTAGAGTGATTGATGGACAAACTGTCTGTCTCCACAGATATCTTGTACTGCCTAAAACATATATCTCAGTATCCATAATTTTGCAGAATGTCTAACTTTTTAGCTTTTTTGTTTTTCCTGGCTAATCATTGAGTATATGTCAGTAAATAATGAGCAGTTGATTTTCTGACTTCATAGACTTCATAAAAAGGTTTTGCCTTATAAAATGTATTCATCCATCCATCCATCCATTCATTCATTCATTAATTCATTCATTCATTCATTCTTCTCCTAGAAAAATCTTTGGGAATTGAAGTCAGTATATAATGGTAGACATTTCAGTTTCCAGCTTTTACCAGAAAGGCTCATCCAGACTCTGCTACACTTTGCTGTGAAGGAAAGGTTAGCTTGCTTTTATTTTTGTATTACTGTATTACCTTTCTATATTTTGAATACTGTCATTTGTTTTCTTTATCTTGTGTTTTGCTTGCATTCTGTTTTAACAGCATATTAAAACTTCAAAAGAGACCACAGCTCTCTATGTTCTGAGTCAGGCAGAATTTTTTCCTGCCCTCCCACCCATTTAAGTTGTCTTGTTAAATACCACTGTCTTTCTAGTTGCCCACCTCTTATGTTAATCTGACCATATATCTCATTTCTCTCTACTTTCACTGGCTTATGTGAATAATCAAAAAATCATCATTTTTGAAATCCCACCCCTTCAATTATTTAAATTTATTGGCCATCCTACACTATTTCATAGTACCAAAATACAAAGTGACCACCCCTTTCAATCCATCTTGCTGTTTTAAAAATAGTAACTCTCCACTAAACCTTAACTTTTTAAACAGGTAAAACTCAAGTTACCTACTTTCACATCTAACTTCTCTAGTGCACACTGCAGAGTGCATTCTTTTCAATCTTACCTTTAAGCATCCCTGTGACTAGCACTTTCTCTAATACCTGCTGGAAAGCATTAGGAAGCCTTAAACTCATACAAACACTGAACTCTCCTTGCTAACAAGGAGAAATTAATAGTAGGCACTAAACAGCCTATAATTGCAAAGTACCTTGCTAAGGAAACAGCTCCTATACTTTACAAAGAAAAAAAAAAAGCCCCAAACCAGGCATGTCCAAGGGTCAGCTTCTGGTGATTTCTCCTGTCCACCTGGTGAAGCTGGGCATACTGGGGCAATGCAGCAATTGCCTCATGAACACAGACAACCCTCTCCTCCTCCCACCCAACACTACAACCTGTGAAAGATGCACTTACATAGCCAAAATGGAATCAAAGCTCTCTCCACCCAAGATTGTGCTAAACAGTCAAGAGGAGAAGGTTAACACCCACACTACACCTCAAGCAACACATAGCCCTTCTAAACCCACACCACCAACATCCACATATAGCAACACTAAATCCACATATGCAGAGGCCCTTAACTGTAACCTGCCCAAGCAACAAAGACCTCTGAAGCTGAAACGCAAACAAACACCAACCACAACCAATGTGTCACATAGTTCACAACACCAGTGTGCCACCCAGCAACAGCCCCTAAGGCAAGACAATGTACCTAACACTTTAGTCATAGGTGACTCTATAGTCTGGCACACTGATGTCCCTCTCACCAGGTTGAATAAGGAGAAAATTACAGTCAGCTGCCTGCCGGGTGCCAGGATCTGCCACATAACGCATGCACTGAAGTCACTCCACAACAAGTACAAATATGACTCTGTCATTGTCCATGTTGGAGTGAATTACTTGAGACTTACTTCCCTGGACTACATGAAAAGAGACATGGAAGAGCTCTCGGATCATGTGGCCCAGGCAGGTATGACCCTAGCCCTGAGTAGTATCCTGCCTTCGCCCAGAATGATACCACAATATAAGGATAAAATGATTGACTTCAACAATTGGCTAAGCTTATGGTGTCATTCAAAGGGGATCCAGTATCTGTTTGCCTGGGATGACATGATTGACAGACCACGATGCTTTGCCAGAGATGGTCTGCATCTGTCGCCCCTGGGATTCAGGTTACTGGCTAAGGCTCTTGCCAACCCTATGGTGCTTTTTTAGGCAAACTTCAAAGGACAAAACCACCACCGTAACAGGTACAAGCATGCAAAATCTGAAGGTAATGCTACTCAATGCTAGAAGTCTAAACCTCAAAATGCACTCTCTCGAGGCACTCCTAAAAATGGAGAACATCGATATCTGTGCAGTAACTGAGACCTGGTTCAAGGCTCCAGAGAGCACCCCTGCAATACCAGGCTACAACTCTTACCACACTTTTCGGCCACCAAACCAGGACCGAAACACTAAAGGTGGAGGAGTGTCAATATTCACCAAGGATATTCACACCACCAGGCTAGTTGGCCAACACAATGTGTCTGAAATTCTCCAAGTGCAACTAACACTAGGTAAGACTGCAATCCAAATTGTCCACCATACCCCAAGATTCTCACTACACCTTTCTAAACATACTGGAAAATATTAAAATAGAACCAAACACCCTGGGTGATTTTAACTACCCTGCCATTAACTGGGAAAACTACTCATGTCCCAACACCTTTGCGTAGCGGTTTTTGGAATTCATAAATTCCAACGCCCTGGATCAACTAATCCATAGTCCCACCAGGGGCTCCAATATCCTAGACCTGGTCATTACCAACATGGGAAATCGATGCTCCACACCTATGGTCACCCACTCGTTAGTCAGGTCTGACCATAAGCTAATCACCCTTAACATCCACATCCCACCCCCACCCCCAGTAAGGAAACCTCCATAAAAACTTCTCCAAAGCCAACTTCATGCTACTCAAGTCAGAAGTGACAAACTTCATGACACCCATGCAGACGGGAGCTGAAAGTTCAACTGCTGAATCCTACACTAAGGCACTGTACGAGCACATCCACTCATGCATAAATCGTGCCATCCCAAATAGAACCAATATGCTCTCATCCAAAAAAAAGAAGCCAATCTGGTGGTCCCCTGCCATAAAAAAACTTTACAACAAAAGGAAGAAACTGTTGCAGAAAAGAGGAAAATCCCAAGATGCAAAAAACTTCCTTACCAGCCTCAGTAAGAAACTGAGATCCCTCATAAAATCCTCCAAAGCTAGTTATGAAAATAAAATTGGCAAAGATTCCAAAGACAACAACAAGGCATTCTATAACTATGTCAAGAATCTAAATGGCAATGCTCAGATCTGCTCTGAGCCAAAACAGAATGGCATTAAATATAGTGATCCCAAGGATATTGCCAATATCCTGGCAGATCGATTCAGTGCCAACTTCACCCCCCTCTCACCCCCTAAATGGCCCATCTCAATACCGGAAGATTGCCAAATTCCGGTAATAAACGGCCACACAGGTAAAAAACGCACTCTCCAAAGCTAAGAATACAGCATCCATGGGACCAGATGACATCCCGGGCTGTGTACTACATGAACTACAATATGAACTGGCACCTCACCTAAGTGTGATCTTTAATCATAGCCTCACCTCACCTCAGGTTTCGTGCCCACTGAGTGGTGCACAGCTACAGTTATCCCACTCCACAAGGGGGGATCCACCTTGGATCCCGGAACTACAGTCCCATCAGTCTGACAAGCCTTATCTGCAAGGCCATAGAGCGTATTATCATGGAACTTATAAACAAAGACATTGGCACCCTTCAAACACTGGACCCCACCCAGTTTGGGTTCGTGAAGGGCCGATCTTGTCTCCTGAACTTGATTGACTTCTTCGAATCAGTCTCCAGAGCCATGGACAAGAGTAAGGTGGTCCACACAGCCTATCTAGACCTTGCCAAGGCCTTGGACACCATCCCCCACTCTGCAATCATAAATAAACCTACTAAGCTGGGCATTAATCCCTACATCACCCAATGGGTTGCTAACTGGCTTACTGATAGAACCCACACTGTAAAAGTAGCCGACTCCAAATCCAGCTCCAGACAAGTGACAAGTGGAGTACCTCAGGGTTCAGTCCTGGGACCGCTCTTGTTTGGCATCTACTTCTCTGAAGTACAGGCCAACACTAAGGGACTCTGGATAACAAAGTTTGCAGATGACTGCAAACTGGGAGCCATTATTGAATCCCCAAATGATGTGGATACTCTACAAAAGGGCCTTACAGAAACAGATGCTTGGTGCCAGAGCCATGGGCTCAAGCTCAATGCCAAGAAATGTATAGTTATCCCCTTTGGGAAAAAAAACATGTATCCGTGAATTACCATATAGGTGGCAGTACACTAAACACCGAAAGTTTGATAAGAGACTTAGGGACACAGGTGGACAGTGGTCTCACCTTCGATAACCACATCGCCACAACAGTCAGGAAATCCTTCTATGTGGCACACCTCATCACTAAGGGCCTTTCATCCAGAAAAAAGGAGGTTATTGTCCCACTGTACTCATCCCTCATTAGACCCATTATAGAATACAATGCCCCGTTTGGTATGTACCTCTCAAGACATCTGCAACAACAGGAAAGGCCACAGAAATACCTCACTAAAAGAATCACAGGCTTAAAGCAGATGCCCTACACTGACCGCCTTAAAAAACTCCAGCTATACTCTGTCGCATATCATCTACTCAGAGGCAATCTTTGCTTAACATACAAGGCCATGTCAAACCCAGAGCTGTTGGACATGCTACACTTAAAGAAATCCCAATCCCTCAGAGCCACACGCTCCAGGGATCTAAATCTTGTCATCACAATAAACAAAACATGCTGGAAGGATAGGTTCCTGACCCAGAGACTCCCCAGACTCTGGAATAGATTGCCCATACATGTCAAGTAGAGTGCCTCTTTGGTCCTCTTCAAAGGAACCTTGACGATTGGATGGGAGAAAGGAAATTCACCCCGGGGATCACATCCGTCACCCTGCTAGACAGGGGTCCAGGAAAGTAAATAGTGTGGGAAGAAATAGCCAGGGAATTGTTATGGCTAGGCTTGTATAGGCCCTACGGCTGATAGCCTAGTACCAACCTATGAACCTATGAACCTATAGATGGGTGCATTGTTGTAATAATGAGCTAGACTACTGTTAACATTGGGTAGAGAAGTGTGGACTGGACGTAACTGACACCACATGTGTGATGATGCATATGGTATCATTAGCTTTGACCACTTAGGGGATACCCAAAATCCCTTGATATGCAGGACAATATATATGCCTATGTAATGCTGCCAGCTGCAGTGTTCTGAGGCTGTTTCCCTTCCTAGTCTGACAATGGACACAAATGCATATAGTTCAGATTTTCTTGAACTTTCTCCAAAAGGTACTATGCTTTGTAGAACAAAATGAAAGTCATGTTATGAAGGGATCCGGTCCTGAAACTGTCATGAGAATAGCTTAAATAAGTACAGAGTGATATTGCCATGTGAAGTTAAGGTGTAATGCAGACCTGACTAGCCTGTTTAAATTAATTGTAATTGGAGGGTGTGTGTGTGTGTGTGTGTGTGTGTGTGTGTGTGTGTGTGTGTGTGTGTGTGTGTGTGTGTGTGTGTGTGTGTGTGTGTGTGTTTCTCAGTGTGCAGATGGTGTAGGCTGCACCACAACCATGCATTCAGGCCTATGCATGACATATGACCTGTGTAAGCAGTTGTTGGTGTATTGCAAGGCCCATGATGTTCTAACATGGTCAGTACAAATACATCAAGTATGTCATTTAGGGTCAGTTAAAAGTACATTTACCTATGTGCTATGCATCTGTGCTTCAGTCCATCTTGTGATATCAGTTTAGGAAAGTGTAACCAAACCCATATCTTGAGGTTTTACTTCTTGCAGTGTGATGAGACGGTCATTCAAATTAAGGTCTTTCATATTATGAAATATTCTGTTCGCACAACTCTCCATAGCTCTGTTAGAAATGCTACATCTAAATAAATCCCAATCCCTCCGCACCACATGCTCCAGAGACCTCAACCTTATTACCACAATCAACAGAACATGCTGGAGGGACAGGTTCATAACCCAGAGACTGCCCATGCTCTGGAATAGACTTCCCATACATGTCAAGCACAGCACCTCACTGGCCCTCTTCAAGAGAAATCTTGATGAGTGGATGGGAAATAGAAAGTTCACTAAGGGAATCACTCCAGTGGCTGTACTTGATAGAGGCACTGGGAACTAATGTCAGGCGGCACAATGTCAGGGCACTTCTATGGGCTAGGCTTGTAAAGGCTCCAGGACCATTACCCTAGTACACACCTATGAACCTATAAGCAGCTGATATTATGATTCCCCAGATTTCATAGTAATTATTTTCCATAGTTTTTGATCCCTGTTACATGCTCATAGATAGGGCACTTAAAATCATATACAAACTTAAAGTTTATCACATTAACTTAAAGGTTGACTAAAACTGTAAAAATAGATTGTTCCTAGTCATCCCCTAGAACAGTACATGGTAAGAGGAGACTGTCTTAATCAGTTTTATGTGAATTACATTAAGTTTGCTACCATTATCTTAGGCTAAGTGTTACAGTTTTTGACCGTAGAGGTGAAAATGGCCATATTCCGCTTGATGAGCTGTTAACCATGCTTTGTTCTGTATTAATGCTGATTTTCATTGGACTGAATAAGCTTAATCGATGGTTTGTTTAAAATGCATTCATTTATTCAATGCATTTATTTATTTGAATATGTTAAATAATGGTTTTAGCCATTGAGTGGGTGCATCATGTGGTGGTGGGGTAGTGCTTAGGTTCTTTTTTAATTGGTTGGAAGGTTTGGTTGGATATGCTTATTTATGAGATAATACATTTGTCACTTTCCTCAGAATTCAGCTCATGTGAGAATTCAGTGACAGTAAAAGGGTGAAGCAGAGGTTAGTGCAGTCTTATGTTTCTTGTTATTATTATTAGTTTTTTGAGATTGATGACAATAGACTTATGAGTTAGAATCAGAACGTTTTGTCAAAGGAGTCTTTTGGTTTTGGGCCTAGTTGTGACAAGTGTTAGAGATAATTACTGTGTTTTGTTACTTTTTCAGTAAGTTATTTTTGTGGACATTATTGGGGAATTTGTCAGCTTATAGAAGAAGATGGTTTTCTGAACATTACAGGTGGGTGAATACTTTACGTTTGGGAGATGAAGTATTGATGGTGTCTCACCTAAGATACAACGGGTAGAAGAACAGTTAAATTGGAATTATGTATTTAGTGCATTTTGCATTGCAATGTATGCTTTAAACAGTGTACTATGTTATAATCTAGATTGAATTTTTTGATAGCTATTAGTTTTACTGTACTTTATGTCAGCAGTTAGTTATGTCAGCATGTGTGCTAGATTTTCTTACGTTTTTTTTTTTTCTTTAGTTATATTAGATCCCCATGCTATGGTGTATTATGTGTTTCTTTCACATGCAGTTTATTTCAGGTTTTGTGACAATTTCTCAGCCAGTTATAGTATGCAACTGTTTTTTAGATTAGGTGAACAGTTGTACATGTATAAGAAATTAATTTGTGTATATATGTGTTCTGAGTAAGCGTGTTTGATTGCATTTATGTGTGTGCACAGTTTAGAAGTAGTTCTGTGCTGTTTAATAGTGGAGGGCAGGAAGCTGTAAGATGCTTGAAAAAAGATGTTATCTACAGTCTGCAGTGAACACTCAGTGACATAATCTAAACTTACTGATATACTGTGCTCCCCATAAAAAGGTCTGCAACTTTTGTTTCATATAACGTTTCTATTTTACACACACACACACACACACACACACACACACACACACACACACACACACACACACACACACACACACACACACACACACACACACCCCACACACACACACACACCCACACACCCACACACCTACACACACACACACACACACACACACACACACACACACACACACACACACACACACACACACACACACAGCCTATTTTAGGCTTTTGTGGTGTGGAGTCCATGACATTCTTGATATTGCACACTCCATCTACCCTCTGCACCATAAAACACACACAGAAGTTGTTCACTGCTTTTTACTTTTGTCTTTTTCTATTCCCAGATTTTCATCTAACATGCAGCAGTCTCTGTGTGGTTTGTAAGGTCCAATCTGTTTCATAATGCCTTCTCTTAGTCTCCTTTGAATGCTTCAAAGCAGGAAAAACATGGATTACTGTCTGGATTTCCAGGTGGTCCACCACATACTTACTTTTAAAAGGTGTGTCCCCAACAATAAGTTTCTGCCACTGAGCTAGCCTAAACTTAGTTTGTTTGATATAGAGGTATTGTTTATGCTTTCCCCACCAACATTTCATTGTCATGGTGGGATTCAGCACTTTACTCTATGAAAACTGTTGTTTGCTGTTAGTAGTAATTTTTTGTAGCCTTCCTGCATGCATTTTATTTTAATGATAGTGCACATATGGACATTCCTTTCAGCTGTACAAATGAATTGTACTGAGAATGCATACACATGTAGGTATGTATATGTATCTATATATATATATATATATATATATATATATATGTGTATATGTGTGTGTGTTTGTGCACACGTGTTTTAAACTTTTACTGCTGGCATTTGCATATGTAATGCGATTTTGAAAAGGTATATAAGCACATCTAGTGTTCAAAAGTTCGCAAACAATATACATTTCAGAGATTATGCATTTTTAAAAAATATATATATGCCTGTAATGAAGTACCATTTAAGAACTGAATTTGGCATGGTAAACAC
The DNA here is from genome assembly GCF_019279795.1 of Protopterus annectens. Taxonomy (NCBI): domain Eukaryota; kingdom Metazoa; phylum Chordata; order Ceratodontiformes; family Protopteridae; genus Protopterus; species Protopterus annectens. The sequence goes on from NC_056729.1 coordinate 1,864,632,710, forward strand.
TGCAACACTAATGTTCAAATCTAAAAAGTAAAGATTTCCATTGTGTTATGACATTCAGTGATTATAAATGTTTAAAAATAAAGAAATAGCCGAGTTTTGTCTGAAGTAATTGGGTAGATTATTGAGCTTATGTTCACTATAGATGTCTTCCTGGTTAATAAAGTCTGCATTGAGATCAGTGTTTGGAATGCTGAGGAGAGTGAAGATTGTGATCAAAGGTTATAGGATGTAGCTCACTGAGAGTGTTGCTTGAGAGGAAAATTAAGAAGTCTTGGTATAAGAGTTTATGGGTTAGGCAGGCTGGGAGAAATCTGCATTTTTTAATTATGGGAACCCACTTGCTTTAATTATAACTGAGCAGTGGTGTTCTCTTTTAGGGGGCTAATATGGACGCAGGTAAGTATAGCCAAGCAGTGTGAGGGTGTATGTGTCTTGTCTGTGTGTGTTACAACTTGCATATGGGTGAGTGTTTCCATGAGTGAGAACAGGTGTATGTTGGCCTGACTGTGGAGGCTTGGATTTGTGTGCATGGGTGTCTGACTGTGTATGTGTGTGTGTGTCTGTGTGTGTGTGTGTGTGTGTGTGTGTGTGTGTGTGTGTGTGTGTGTGTGTGTGTGTGTGTGTGTGTGTGTGTGTGTGTGTGTGTGTGTGTGTGTGGTGGGGTGCATATTCACACAGGAATGTAAGGGTTGCAGTGTATTACACTGTATATCCTGATACCAACATACTGAATATTACTGTAGCTATTATTTATGTATGCATTCATTCCTTTGCAATCATACATTTGACACATGCACAGCCGTAAAACATATAAGAAGTAGAGCAGTAGTCTCCTTGAGAAGACCAGACATGCATCTTAGTCTGTTACTGCAACCACTGTCCTAGTAAAAAAAATACAAAACAGTCCCACAACTTCTCTTGGGTATAGGGGAAAGCCTCTGTTTAGGACTATGCCTGAATAAATACCTCTGCTTCACACCTCCACTGCCTACAAGTCTAACTTTCTAACTTGACCTTTACTCACTACCTTTGTGTAGTTTATTCTGTATAGAGAGTACCATTTGTTTGGTTGGAGGTCTGTTCTTTCAAAGTGACAATTGTTCTATTTTTATAATTCTTTTTCTTTGAGAGTTCTGCATTAAGACAAGAAGCTCTCAGATCAGGGTTGAAATGTATGAGTGCTCTGAGTACAAGGTCCTTGCTGGAGTGTGTATGTCTTTGTGTTAAATTATGTATATTTGTATATGTGTAATGGTGACATTACTGTCTGTATTTTTGAGAGATGTTCTTGAACTATGTATGATTGAGTGTGAGTTTGCTGGTGAGTAAATGTGAGTTCAGCATCTTATTGGTGGATATGCAGACATTGGGGTTATGGAAGTTTCTCTTTAAGTTGTGGGGATGAGAGGGTTTAAATGGGTACTGCATAGGGTGGGGAGATTGACCTCTGCCAAAGCACTTTTATATGGAAGGTGCAGCTAGTCTATATTACAGTGATGCTACCTGAGGCACCATTTTTAAATATATTCCTTCTCTGTCTCGGTCATTACTGCAGTAGGCTGCATGTGCGCTCACCGGTAAGTCTTGCGTGTTATTGTAAAATACCTGCTCATGTGTTGGATTTGTTACTTTGTAAGCTGCTCTCTGAACTAGCATCTACCAAGTATAATTACAGCTCTCTATGTGCATAGCTTGCTGTACTGAAACATTTGTTGCTTCCCACTGTTAGCCGCACGTTCTTCTTGTTTTTTCCCCAATGATTTTACTTACAGAACAGTAGTCGCTTCTCAGTGTGTGTTCCATATATTCTTTTCAGGTAGCCTTTGTTAATGTAGACACTTTGCTAGAGTGATGTGTCTGCTATTTTAGTCGTTGCACACTGTATTTTGGTTGCTGAATTTATTTTGCTTTACAATAATATGCCAATGTCTTTGTTGTCTTAACACAGTGTAAATAGTGTAAGTCCTGCTGTACCGCATTAACTACTGTTACAGTCCCTTCTATCTGTACCCCTTACCTTTCCCTTCTGCCTACTTTCCTCCGTCTCTGACCTTCTCAGCCTAAGTTCCTACTCTCCTTCCTGTCCTAACTTCTCTCTTATATTGCCCTTTACATTTTTCACTTACCTTCTCTCATGTCTTTTTCAGTTTGCTCGGGTTTATTTGTGCTCCCTAAATCTTCAGAAAAGCTGCCACTCTAACCTGTGCTTCCTAAAAGAAGAAAGTACAAGGCTCCGCAAGTGGCTTCCCATATCAGCATGTATGTGTGTCATATTACTCACAGCCTACCATTGTCTCTACTCTCTGTTCCTTGTTAGCTACCCTATCTGCCCCATTTCATAGTGATACAAAACTGTTTTACAATCAACAATATTCCTTCTATTTGTTTTTATTGCTGTACACTCTAACCTAATGTAATGGGTACGCCACACCAGTCAGCTAAACAAATACATTAAAAACACTCCCTCTATTCTATTTCTGTATACATATAACCCACTTTCATGGTTTTTACACTAGGTGGCATTACAAATGCTCTCATTCACAGAATTCGAGTGAAACTGTAACTCCTAATCCCTGATAAGCTTTTTCCATTCCCTGTTAAGCTGTAAGAACTCAAACAGGTTCCTAGCGCACGTTATTATCTCTGTGCATTTAGTTTCACCCCTAAACAAACTTTGGCAGGAACTTAACAGTTTAATGGTGTTTTTTTTTCTTCTCTGTTTTGTGCTTACCTCTGTGCAAGCCAAAATCTCATTGTCTCTCCTTGAGACTGCATGTAGTTAATTGTTTCCCAGTGTACTCCCCTTTCTTTGCTCTACCCGCTCTGTTCGCCCTGCGGGCTCACTTCGCTCCCCTACCCTGCCCTTAAATTCCACCCGCCCTCACAACCTCCTAAGTGACCACTCCCACTCTGATTTCACCCAATTAAAACAGCAATCTACCATCTCTTTAACTGATTCTGCGTCATTCATTTCCTCTCCCCCTCATTTCACTACACTACTCCCTACAATTTTATACTCTACTCTGCACTATTTCATCCCAACCTATTTCTTGCCTACTTACTAAACTTTCACTCCACCATCCACCCTTCACATTACATTTCAACCATGCATACAAAACCTTCACTTTCTCTATTCTCTATAGCCATATCTCTGTTACACCTCTACCTTCTTAACCTCGCCTCCTTCCCAAATTCTCTTACTCTCCCCCTCTTCATGTAACCTCAATACACAACAAAAAAGAATTACCCTCCACAGCCTATATCTCCCCCCACCTGTACTTCCACAGTGACTCACTCCTCTTTCACAGGAAACTCTTCCCTGTTATTTGTAATCTATTTTCCAAATCCAATATCTCAGTCACTACAGATTCCACTATTCCAATACCTAAAACCAAGGAACATAAATACCTATCCTTTCTTTAGTCTCAACTAATCTCCCTCCTCCTTTCTGGCAACATACACCAAAATCCTGGACCCTCAATCATCCACTCCACCAGCAAAACCTTGACTAATACACCCCTACCCCAAAAGACTCTACACTTTGTTACAATTAACACCCAGAGCATATTGAATAAAATTCACGAACAACAGCAGGAAAAATTGCTACACCACAAAAATGAAAACAACCAAACCAAAGTGAAGTATTTATTTCTCTAGCGCCTTGGCCGCAGTAAGCCTTCAAGGAGTAACAAACCATTCATAAAAGCAATTTAAATAATAACAGCTACAAACATAATTAATTAATTAAACAATCAAATAATCAACCAATTACTCAAATTAAAAAAAACACTACACACCATAAAATATCAAATCACACTTCTCCAACAACAGCCTGTATTAAGACCTTTAGGCATCAAAGTATTATATTTCAAAATAAAAATAGTTTCTTTTTTAAAAGTAATTTCTTAATCTTATTAACATCAAGTTTATTTAAAGCCACTTGTTGCAAAATAGTGGCTTTTAAACTATCACATTGGCCACCATGATACTCATTGAAATGTAGGGCTAAAGGGCTCTCTTACTTATTTGTCCTAATATCTCTTAAATGTTCAAGTAACCTAATCTTAAACATTCTCTTAGTTTGCCCAATATAAAACTTATCACATACAAATTTTATGGCATAAATAACCCTATCTGTCCTACAATTATATGTCCCATTAGGTTTAAAACTAATATTATTAATACATGGAAAAACGTTAATTATATATAAACAACCACTACATTTACCACACGATGAGGTACCTATACTAGTGATATGATAATATAATTTCAACACTGGTCTAACAAATCTAGTATGTACAACCATATCTTTAATATTTTTACCCCTTTTGTAAGAAAAAAGTAACTTTTTTTCCGTTAGATTATTAAGTTCACTGAAATTCTTTAAAAATCCCCAAAAATGTAATATACATTTTTTTAATACTATCACTACAAACATTATAAGTGGAAACTAGAAAAAAATTGTCTCTCTTTACACTATTACCACTATAAATATTACCTCTATTATTTTGTCAAGGTTTGGTATTATATCTCATATTAAATACCTTCTGGATATCCAAATCAATTAACTTAACATCATATTGTCTTTTTATAAACATAGTTCTAGTGCACTGTATTTCCTTCAAAAATATATCATTATCGTTGCATAAACGGGAGATTCTCAAAAAATCACCATAAGGTAGGGCTTCAATGGTGTGTTTAGGGTGACAACTGGTACCCCTCAAAAAATCATGTGGCAAACCAAATTTCCTATAGATACTTGTACTAAGATGTGGCTTACTTACTAACTGACTGTGGCCGAGGCGCTAGAGAAATAAATACTTCACTTTGGTTTGGTTGTTTTCATATTGAATACGATACCTGCCTTCTACGCCTGGATCTCCCATAACAACCCAGACATTCTTTACATCTCCGAAACATGGCTGAAACCACACATTAGAGACACTGAAATAACCCCACTCAACTATAGACTTCTAAGAAATGATAGACCTCAAAAGAAAGATGGTGGTGTAGCCTTATTCTTCTTCTCCACCTTAACAGTGACTCCCTATACTAAACACATACCCCAATTTGCCACTGTTGAGCTAACTGTGGCCCACCTTAAAGTTAATAACCACAAAAGTATATGCATAGCCTCCCTCTATATACCTCCAGGGAACAATATCCTTATTCTAGAAGATATCTTATCATGGTTCACCTCCAGTATAAATAATGAAACCATAATTCTAGGTGATGTTAATATTAACTGGTCCTCCATAAACTCATCCACACCCTCTCAGAGCATTAACTTATATAACTTTACCCAGCTAATCATCTCCCCAACTAGACTAAATAAAGATAGTATCACAGGCAATATTCTGGATTGGATACTAGTCTCCCACCCTAATAGTATCTCTAACAGTGGTACCCTCCCTGACTCCCTAAGTGACCACCTTCCTGCTTATGCATATCACTCACCTTCCACCTTACATCTACAGCACAAATACATCTCCACTCGTACCTTAAAATAATTCAGCCTCCAAACATTCTCTGAATATTTAAAACAAACTACCTTGAATCCTTTAAAAACCCTTCCTCTAGATGCTGCTGTTGCTGACTTTAATACAGTGTTTACTAATCTACTCAACCACTCTGCCCCCTTCAGAAATAAAAGAGTCAAGTCCAAAACTGTGCTCTGGCTAACCAAGCAAACCCAAGCCCTTATGCTCCTACATGACAAAGCATGGAAATGCTATCAAAAGTTAAATCACCCATCTCCCTGAGCAAATACAAGCAACTTCATAATCAGGTAAAAATACAAATAGCTACCGACTGAAAATCCTATTATTTTACACTTCAAAATAACCACAAATCTAACCCACAAAAATTCTGGAGTAGTATCTCCTCAGTCCTATTCCCTGGCAAAAAAGAGAACCCATGCCCAAACCCTAACTCTCCTGACTACACCCTAGCTACTCAATTCAATTCCTTGTTCATTGACTGTATAGCCAAACTTAACTCTTCTTTCCAAAATAATACCACACCCACCACTCCCAATCCAGCCCCCTCAATGTCCAGTAACACCCATCTCCCTCCTTTTACTCCGAAACTAGTTCCGATACAAACAATAAAAAAACTCTTACTAAAGTTAAAACCTTATTCTAATGCCCTTTACAATATTCCATCTAACTTCCTCAAGCTAGCTGCCGATGGCATAGCCCTACTCATTTGTATCCTAATAAATCGCTCCATCAAAGAGTCCTATGTACCCCTCCTTTGGAAAAAATCCTTCATTACCCCCCCCCACAAAGGGGGTACCAATTTCACAATCGCCAATTTTCATCCAATAGCTATTCTGTCCCCTATATCAAAGATTCTTAAAAAATGCATCCACCTACAATTCTTACACTACCTGTTAAATAATCAGCTACTGACCCCTACCCAACATGGTGTCAGACCTGGTCACTGCACCACTACTGCCCTGCTCTCCTTTCTTGAAATCATTAACTCCGTTCATGATTCTGGCGACATAGTATCTACCCTCCTTCTCGACTTATCTAAAGCCTTTGATACTGTATCCCACAATCGTCTCCTATCCAAGCTCTCTCGTCTCAACCTATCCTCTTCTTCCATCAACTGGTTCTCCAGAAACCTCGATGACAGGGAACAAGCTGTAAAGTGGAATAAACAGTACTTCCTCTTTTCTCCACACTCCAACAGGAGTTCCTCTATTCTGGGCCCCTTACTATTTAACATTTTTATTAATGACTTCTATCAAAGCATCCCTAACACTAAACTCATCCAATATGCAGATGACTCTGCTATCATCTGCTCAGCCAAATCTCTTCCTAAACTGATCAATTTAACTCAAGCAGCCTTCTCCTGCACCGAGTCTTGGATGTTAGAAAATCACTTAGCCCTCAATGCCTCAAAATCCAAAATTACGATTTTCACCCCCTCTAGAAACACCAGCATCAACAAAACATCCTTCACTATCTTCAGCCAAAATAAGACCTCTATCGAAATAGTTCCCTATGCAAAGCTGCTGGGTGTCATTACTGATGATAAATTAAAATTTGACATATGTTTACAAACAAATATTAAAAAAAAACATCAAAAGCTCGGAATGCTTTACCGTCATAGTCAATAACTTACTCCTTCATCCAAACAACTCCTATCTACCACTTACCTCAGTCCCTGTCTCCTATATGGAGCCCCACTCCTTACCAATCTTCATTCAGCCCTTAAATCTAAACTATCTTCCTGCTATAATAAAATATCAAACTTCACCACTGGATCTAAATCCTCAACTCACCACTGCAACTCACTCCATTTACTCAATTGGTTGGAACTCCCTAACTATTTGATATTTATTCAGCTGACAACAGCACATAAGCTCATATTTACACCCTCTAACTGCCCCTCCCTGTCTAACACCCTAAAAATGCATCAACCTCACAGAACTCTCAGATCCAATAATCAAAATCTCCTAGTACTTTACAAACCTAAAGATACCCCAGGACAACTTTTGCTATCTTTCTCCCTTGCCAGGTCATGGAATTCACTTCCCCCTCACATCAGAACTACCCATAATCTCTCTAACTTTAAAATTTTACTTCACACTCATCTCTCCTCCCTCTGGGAATGCTCCTGCTCTCTCCCCTCCTGATACATCTACCCTTTCACTACCCTCTAACTCATCCCTAGGCCCCCTCCTATCTCAAAAACACCCTAATAACCTCTTCTTGATCCACTTTTTTCTCTCAAAAGTGTCTCTCTCTCTCTATAAATTTCCTCTTCTTGATTCAAACTTTATCTCTTTACTTTTTTTCTCCAAATATATATGGTTACTGAATTACATAATTCAAAATATTTTTTTCTTTTATGAACTACTTGAAATGTTTTGTTTCTTTATTATTGTAAACATTGTAGTTTTAAATTTTACAGTATATTTTTGTAAATACTGAATCATTGAGCTTTTCTACCCGGGCCTCCATTGAAAACGGATTCTTCTAGGCCCTATGAACTTTCCCGGTTAACAAACTGCAAATAAATAAATAAAATACATAAATAAATACATACATACTAACTCCATGGTTATGCAGAAGTTTCTAAACTAAAATGCACATTAAATAATATGCTTAATTTGACTAAACATGTTGTCTGTAGTACAGCCTAACAGAGAAACAAGCACCAACAAGAATTATTTTACATAATGACAAATTACCCAGTAGTGGTGATTTCATATACCTATGGTATTAAATAAAACAGCAGAGGCAATGATTTCATAAAAATAATGCATTTTTTATTAAACAGGAACCATATTTTCACAAACACTTCTTTAGCACAAAGTAATAAAAGTTGCACTCTTTCTCATATTCATTTTGCTACAATTGCAGAATGACTTCACACAACCCTCTGTCTGAATTTTTAGTAGAAAGCTTCTACAGCACTTCAGTTTCTTACAGCTTGTTTTGTCTTTGTTACAGCATACTTTCCAAAAGGCCTCCTAGACTCCATAAACCTTTCCTGCATCAAGAAGCCATGATCCCTTATTACCAGGACCATAGTCCTCCTTTTTATACATCACACAACAGGATTATTACTTGTTAACATAATAATCTGTGAACACCTTTGTAACTAGCATAAAAAACATTTATAAAACTCTCTATATATACAACACAGTTTACAACATAATCTACAATATATTCCCTGTTCACAAGTAAACATGCTATGGTATCAGAACATTATTTCATCATTTACACACTCACAGGACAAGTACCCCCAGTGCCATAACTGGGGTGGGCTGAGGGGACGTCTACCCTGGGTGGAAGATGTCAGGAGTCAGAAATGACAGTCTTAATACTTGTCTGAATGTCAATGATTCAGCACTGCCAACTCAATAGGTTTAGTAGATTAGAGTGATTAGACTGCAGACTTTGCTACTAATGTGTAACAGTATAAAGGAGGTGTTTTCCTTTCCTTTTTGGTATTCAGCTCACTGTGTATGGTTTGCCCAGTGCATGAAATAGAATTCAGATGAGTTAAGATTATTTTATCCTAATGACCATGTACACCTTGCTGACACCATCATCAGGCCTTACATAAGTGACCTTGTGGAAAGTACCCTTGAAGGAAGCTTTGGTTTATGTCAGATGTGTGCAAAATGCGTGAATTGTGTGAGCTGTCTGGCAAACACACTAAGAAATATACACAGATATATGCACACACACACACACACACACACACACACACACACACACACACACACACACACACACACACACACACACACACACACACACATATATATTTATGTGTATATAATAATTCCCTGGACATTACAGACCACCTGGCATCTCAGGGAGTGGAAGTTCTTCCTATTAATGTATTTCAGACTGTCTGGATCTGGTAGAGCCTTGATACCAATATGGGTGCAGTGTATACCTATTAGAATCTCATGGAAATGGGCAGTAACATAAAATGACCTGCACACTGCTGGTGCCCTTCTCCCTGCTGACTTAAACAACCATTTATGCTGTTCCACAATGTGCAGCATAATGTTTTGGAACTGGTGTAGGATTCCTGTAGGTGATGTTTGTGATATGCTTAACTTGTCACCCACAGTTTCCTGGAATATCCCTCTTGCTAAAGTGATCAGTACTACCCATACCATTGTGTCCACAGGACTGGGCAGACCACACTCATCTACCTTGATTTTAATTGTGTATGGCTAAGTTTGACTAAGTCCTCTAATTGCATCACTTTGGACTCAGAACGAATCCACAGATAATTGGACAATTGAGTGATAGTATGTCAGGTGCTGTTTGTAACTCTTCCTGTGGTGTGGAGAGTCATCATCAGGAATGTAGCACCTGCAAAACAAGTCATCATCTCCCTGTCTGCGTCAGCCTGGTCAGAGGAGAATCAGTGCGTTTTACTATGGAGTCACCAATTACTAAAATGTTTTTATTTGCAGAGTGATCTAGTGTACTAGATTTGGATTTGAGATTATTTAGATTCTGGCCGCTCTTTGTTCTAAGTGTGCCTAAGGGTGGTTTGGTGTAAGATTTTTATTGAGACTTGATCTTTGTGCGTCTAGGAGGCCTTGGTAAGGATATTTTTTCTACTTCAGTGTAAGACATTGTAGTGTGGGTTTGTGCAGAGTGATATGAAAGGAAAGTAGTCAGTGTTTTTATATAACAGTGGGGCCTCCGTGTTGATGAAATACTTGTATCTCTCACAAATGGATTGTTTTGTGCTAAAGTAATAGTTGTTACATGTGAACAGCAGACAGTTGGTATACTGCCTAAGGATACCAAAGTACTATGTAACTGGTGACAAAAGGAAAACAAGCAGACTGACCTTTCATTTTAGTCCAGATATTTGGAGAATTTGAGTATTACACAGATATTTTATGAAGGAAAAGGAAAATTACACAGACATTTTATGGAGCTAAAGGCACAATCTAAGTTTTGTTACTAGAAGGGGCTGCTAGACTATAAATTAGCATAGGTTGTAGCTATGTAACACTTGATTTTTAAATTGGTTGCTTAGGGGTTGTATTAGGAAAAAGATAAGCTGAAATGCACTCAACCACCACAACACAGCACAAACCACAGGACACATAGCTCACCTCCACAGTGTGCCCCTCAACCTAAGCCCCTAAGGCTAAACACCTTGCCCAATACAGTAATCATAGGTGACTCAATAGTGAGGCACACAGATGTCCCATTCACTAGGTTGAATAAGGAGAAGGTAACAGTCAGCTGTCTATCAGGTGCCAGAGTTCGACTCATAACACACGCACTCATGTCACTCCACAACAAGCACAAGTATGACTCTGTCATTGTCCATGTAGGTGTGAATGACCTGAGACACACCTCCCTGGACTAGATGAAAACAGACATGGTGGAGCTCTCAGATTATGTGGCCCAGGCAGGTGTGACACTAGCCCTGAGCAGCATCCTACCATTGCCCAGAATGATACTGCAGTACAGACAAAAAATGATTGACTTCAACAACTGGCTAAGTTTCTAGTGTCATTCTAAGGGGATCCAGTATCTGCTTGGGATGACGTGATTGACAGACTTCGATGCTTTGCTAGAGATGACCTGCATCTATCACCCCTGGGTTTCAGGGTACTGGCTAAGGCTCTTGCCACCCCTATACTGCCTATTTAGATGGAGTTCCAAAGACCAAATTACCACCAAAACAGCTATAAATAAAAGCAATCTGAGGGTCATGCTGCTCAACGATAGACGTCTTAACTCAAGATGCACTTACTCAAAGCACTCCTCAAAATGGAAAACATCGACATTTGTGCTGTAACGGAGACCTGGTTTAAAGTGGCAGAAAGCACCCCTGTGCTACCAGGCTATAACTCATTCCACACCTTTCTGCCCTGAAACATGGACCAAAGCTCCAAAGGCAGTGGTGTTTCCATATTCATAAAGGATATGCACACCTCCAGACTAGTAGCCCAGCATAATACATCTGAGATACTTCAGGTACAACTAACATTGGGTAAGAGTGTGATCCAGGTCATGGTCATAGCCTGCTATAGGTTCCCAACCATGTCCTTAGACTCTCACTCTACGTTTCTAAGCACCCTGGAATCTATCAAGGTCCAACCCAACACTCTCATACTAGGAGACTTCAACTACCCCTCCCTCAACTGGGAAAACTACTCAAGCACCAATGCACTGGCCCAACACTTCCTGGAATTCATCAGTTCCAATGCCCTGGACCAACTCATTCTTACCCCCACTAGATGAACCAACATCCTTGACCTGGTTATTACTAACATGGACAACCGTTGTTCTACACCAATAGTCAATTCCTCCCTGGTTAGATCCGACTACAAACTAATCACCATGGAAATCCACATCTCACCCACACCCCCACAAATGTATCCACCATGAAAAACTTCTCCAAAGCTGACTTTGGACTCCTAAAAACAGAGGTGGCTAACTTCATGGCACCCATGCCAATGGAAAATAGATGCATGACTGCTGAAGCATACACCAATGCACTGTACGAACATGTCCATAAATGCAAGGAACTAGCCATACCCAACAGAACCAAGACACTCTCCTCAAAAAAAAGGAAGCCAGTCTGGTGGTCCCCTGCCATTAATAAACTCTACAACAGAAGAAAGAAACTGTTGCAGAAAAAGGTGAAGTCTCAATACTGGAAAAATTCCATTATTAGCCTCAACAAAAAGTTCAGATCCCTCATCAAAACCTCCAATGCAAGCTATGAAGGCAGAATCGTGGCAGAGACTAAAAACAACCACATATCATTCTTTAGTTATATCAATAATCTCCATGGCAATATCCAGATTTGCTCTGAGTTACTGAACAATGGTACCTCCTATAATGAGCCAACAGATATTGCCAACATACTGGCCGACAGATTCAGTGCCAACTTTACCCCTCTCCCCCCCAACGGACCAATCTCAGTACCAGAAGAATGCCAGGCACCCTGCATTACTGCAGCACAGGTTAAAGCTGCATTGTCTAAGGCCAAGAATACAGCTTCCATGGGACCCAACCATATCTCTGGCTGTGTCCTACATAAATTACAAAGTGAACTGGCACCACATCTATGTGCTCTGTTTTCTCACAGCCTCACCTCACAGTCCCTACAAAATGGCACACTGCTAGAGTCATCCCTCTCCATAAAGGAGGAGCAACTACAGACCCTGGAAATTATCACCCCATTAGCCTGACGAGTCTGACATGTAAGGCTATGGAGCGCATCATCATGGACCTAATTAACAAGGATATAGTAAATTTCCAAACTCTAGTTCTCACACAGTTTGGTTTTGTGAAAAGTAGACCATTCCTGCTCAACCTGGTTGACTCCTTTGAGTCAGTCACCAGAGTGGTGGATGAAGGTAAGGTAGTTCATACAACCTACCATGATCTGGCCAAGGCCTTTGACACCATTCCTCGCTCAGAAATTATAGATAAACTCACCAAACTAGGCATCAACCCCTATATCATTAGGTGAGTTGCAAATTGGCTGAAAGATAGAACACACAGTGTGAAAGTAGCGGACTCCAAGTCAAACTGTCAACCAGTCACGAGTGGAGTCCCACAGGGATCGGCCCTGGGTCCTCTCCTGTTTGGCATCTACTTCTCAGAAGTCCAGGCCAACATGGAGGGACTCTGGCGGAACAGCTTTGTAGACAACTGCAAGCTGGGAGCCATTATTAACTCCCCAAGTGATGCAGACATCCTACAGAAAGGCCTCACTGAGACCAATGACTGGTGTCGAAACCATGGCCTTAAGCTTAATGCCAAAAAATGCATCGTCATCCTCTTTTGGAAAAATTCAGTTCCCACTAATTACCACATCGATGGGAGCCCACTGAACACTGAAGGCATTATAACAGATCTGGGGACACAGGTTGACAACAACCTCTCCTTTGACCACCACATTGCCACAGTGGTCAGAAAGTCCTTCTGTGTGGTACAGGGTTTTGCATCCTGGAAGAAAGAGGTCATTTCTCTCTACTCTTCCCTCATTAGACTAATCATAGAGTATAATTCCCCATTTGGCATGTACCTCACTAGACACCTTCAACAGCTGGAGAAGCAACAAAAGTAACTCATGAGGAGGATCCTAGACCTTAAACACATGTCCTACATGGACAGACTCAAAAAACTCCAGCTATTCTCTGTCTCATATTGTCTACTAAGAGGTGATCTCTTCTTGACTTACAAAGCCATGTCTGACCCAGTTCTGTTAGAAATGTAAGATGTAAAGAAATCCCAATCCCTCCACACTACATGCTCCAGAGACCTCAACCTCATTACCACAATCAACAGAACATGCTGGAGGGACAGGTTCATAACCTAGAGACTGCTCATGCTATGGAACAGACTTCTCATACATGTCAAGCAGAGCACCTCACTAGCCCTCTTCAAGAGAAATCTTGATGAGTGGATGGGAAATAGAAAGTTCACTATGGGGATCACTCTAGTGCCTGTACTTGAGAGAGGCACTGGGAACTAATGACGGTGGCACAATGCCAGGGCACTTCTATGGGCTAGGTTTGTAAAGGCCCCCGGGCCATTAGCCTATTACAGACCTATAAACCTATGAACTTAGGAGTATACATGTTGTTTTCCTAGAGTAGACAAGTGGGAGCTTAACACAGCTGAATGTCTCAGAAGGCTGGAGCAACTTTGCTGGCAGTGCAGTTTGTATGACAGCTGTGCCAACCCCCTATGTAACTGTGGTTCATTTTTCTCCACTGTGTCATCATTCTTCAGGTCAGTTGTAGAACAGATAAGGCCATGATCACTTAAAGTTTAAGTGGAACTGATTGTTGCTGACTGACCAGTAGGCACCAAGTCTGCCTCTTAACAACTGGCACTGTGACATGGAACAGAGTATAAAGATAGACACTTTACAGGCTTGCAGAGAAGGGAGTGGTTGCATGCACACATGCACACACACTCACACACACACACACACACACACACACACACACACACACACACACACACACACACACACACACACACACACACACACACACACACACACACACACACACATATTGATCCATGTAGGTAACCCACAGGTGTAAACATCTTGTCATGAGAGAGAAAATAGCAATGGCTGTGAAATGTAATGATACCAGAGACAGAGTTGCTACTACAAGCCCTACACACATGCACCCATAGCTGGTACAGCATGTGTAAGAGTAAAGCAAACAAGGCTTTCTGAGATCAAGTGTTACATGTAGTAGTGAGAACATCAGTGCTATGTGCAGACATAATGGAACAGACGCATTGCAGTGCCACTGATATGATACTGCATGCCAAGACCAAAGCACCGAAAACTGTATAGATTGCAAGACGTGATATGGGGTGTATGAGGCCTACTTTACATGGGTCGCAGCATGTACTGTCAGCACAGTGCTGAAGTCTATCATGCAATGGTAACATACCCATTGCTGATGCCATAGTCACAGAAAGGTCTGAAGCTGCCAGACAGGGGCAGAGGACAGCATTGAGATGCAAATGACTGGCATGGACTGTCATGCATACATAGGCACACAGTGATCTATGTAGGTAGCCCACAGGTGTACATAGATTGTCATGTGAGTAAGAAAATAGCAACGGCGGTAAAATTTAATCATGACAGTGTTGTTACTACAGGGCCTATACAGGTCATGGCTGGCATGACATTGAGATGGGTAAAGCAAGCAATGTTTTCTGGGATCAGGAGTCACAGTAGTGCAGAACATTGGTGCCGTGTGCCAACATAATAAAACACTAACACAGGTGCTTTGCAAGGTCACTGATATGATACTGAATGCCAAGACAAAAGCACATAAAAATGACAGAGACAGGTTGACCATAGAAGGTGAATAATACAGAGGCATCTCGCAAAAATCGATATATTCTTAACATCCCCCTACCGGAAAAAGGTGAGAACCCTCAGTGGCTTTGATGTGGGAGCTGGGCTAGTATCATCACCCAGGCATCCACCTCAAGGAAACTTCACCCAGACACAGAAGGATATGATCCCTGACTCCTTCCAGCCTCCTAGTCAAGTGCATGGCTACTTTACCAACCTCCCATAACTCTTCTACCTATGTTAATAATTAGTACTAGCAAGTTCCATTACTATATTGGAATAACCCACCAGTGTGAATGGTTTAGTCAGCAGATTTTATATATATATATATATGTTCTCCAGTGGAACCGGGGCTGCAACTATGACAACCTGAACTACGAGGTACACTTATGCCCATAGGCTATGTAAATAATTGCTATGTAAATAATTGGCATGTAGCACTTTGTGGGAGTGGCTCCTATGATACAGCATTACTATAGGTGTGTTCACAGTATGCTTTCACCAATTCCACTGGTAGAGGCTCCAGCACAACAGGCTGAAACATATCAGATGCCAGTGGGTCACCTTTAGCTGTTACTGATAGCACTGTGTACATGGCACATTCTAACAACACTGTGATACTGTCAACAATGCTAATGTTAGAGGGAATGCACATACCCCACTGCTGAAATAATGTAGGCACAAGCTGAACATCCAGAATTCTCTGTAATTAGCAATGGGCACTATGTGCATGTTACCACTCCCTAGCTACCCTGAATTCACCAACAGATGTAATCAATGAGCCATACTGCATCAGAGGTGACTGCACTGCCCCTAGAGAGGATTGGTGTCAGTGGCCATCACTGCTTTGACTTCAGGGCAATCCCTAACCTGAGTGTCATCCTTGGCATCAGTTAGTTGATGTGAAGGTCAATGTTCTAGGGACATTCATTACAAACATACCATATTAGAGATGTAGAGTGTGCTGTTTGGCCTGTAAGGAGACAGATGCATGATGTATGTGCACAAGCCAGGTGAATGTAGATGTCGCACATCATTCCATTGTCAGTGGCTGCCTCTGTCTCCAAGCATAGAAACTTCCACATTCATGGCTGATGGTCTTACAGCTTCATTGCACAAACACTCTCAATCTCGCCGAACCAACCACATCAGCTCCCACAGTTCCATCTCATCCCGTTCTGCTCTTGCCCTAGTGAATGTAGCACTTGCCATGGTAATTCAGAGGGTTGTGAACACTGACTGCCTACTGTCTCCTCACACAGGAAACGGTACAGATATATTCAAATACATCATCATAAAGTGGTCTACTATCCCTCAGATAGGACATGTTCTGTCCTGATCTTGCAGATGCAAATTGTAAACTCAGACAGTGTTCACTTCATGGAAACTTGACCCTGACCTAGATGACGTGATCCCTGACTCCCACAGCTTACTGGCCAAATATGTAACTACTGCATACATTTTCCATAGCTCTTCTTTCTATGCTAGTTGTCATCTGTCACTGTGCAAAGCCCCACCTGTACAAATGATAATGACTGCCCTGTCCACTTCTATGGCCTATGCGGACATGGTAATATGTAATATACAGATGTCCATGTAATAAACTGTAAAGCATAGTCTGGGTGAGTTAATGCAATGATTAGTTGTAGTCATTGTTGTCCTTGTCATGGCCCATAATTGTGGACCACACACCACCTCATTGCCTGTGGCACATGGTATTGCCCCAACCTCTGTCTTCCATGGAATACTACTACAGAAGGTTCCTCCAATGACTTCTGCATTGTGCCACCAGATTCTTCCAAGATGCAGAAAGGAACCTTCATAAGGGAGAACACACACGATCAATGGTGTTCCACATCTGCAACAGTGTGGTGTTATATACCATATCTGCTATTGTCTGAAAGCTGTGGATGGAGTTTATCAGCATGGTTCCATACATATCCCAGATTATGCGACAGACATCATTATGACTGACATGTTGTCTATGTTCATGAGAACAGCATAGTGAGGACTCTGTGGGTTGCAGTGTGTGCACATACCAAATGGATAAGCATGTGGAGGGCCACCTTACATGAAACACTGCTGTAGGTCAATGTGTGCCAGATGTGGAAATCATGGAAACTGTTTGGGTGGTACAGAGGCAGTAACCTTTGGCAGCTGATGGAGTGGAAGCCCTTTTGGTTGACTGACTGGGCACCATGTAGAACAGGTGGGACCCTGATAAAAATATGGGTACAGTCAACTGCCCCAAAACATAACAGAAATGGGCTATGTAATAGAATGCTTGCATAGTGGTAGTTCTCTCCTCTGCTGTCTGCAGAAACCAAATATTCTTCTCACAATATAGCATTCTGTCATGAAAATGATGTACGTTTTGTGAGACTAATGTCTGAGAAACATCTAATGTGTCTGGTGATGGATGATGAAAAGTCCATGTAGCAAAAGTTAATGTTGCATAAGCATTCATGTCTGCTGAGTTAGGCAGGTTACAGACCTCCCTTTATTCAGTGTAAGAGTGGCACAGGTCTGCTAACCCATATGGTATCTCTGTCCACAGAGTAAGAGTGGGCAGTGTTGGGATACTTTAAGAGATGTGTTACCGCTGGCATACCCATGTGCAATGCAAACAGTGATGCTGTACAACATCCCAGAGACTGGTTCAAAAGGTGGCAGCTAACAGACACTGCTCTGCCATACATCTCCACTACTAAACACAAAAAATCAGGATGAAGCCAAAACATGCGATGGGACAAAGACCTGAAATTAGGGATGGATTTTAAATATTACTCTTATAAACTTAGAAAGTTTCTAGAATAGCTGGCTTTGTGTTAGCGTGCATTTTCTGAAGGATACAAAGTCTGAAACTGAAATATATGTCATTATTCAATCACTTCAGTCCTCAATGACTTGCCACAAAACCACAAAACTTATAAGGAACAACTTAAATATATGAGGCAAAAATGTGGACAGTTGAGAGGTATGTTTTCTGCTAATAATGATGCTACTCTTACTGTCATATTGCGAGTAAAGCTCTTATAAGTCAGAAAATCCTGGCATTCAGAATACATGATTGCTGCAGATCACTGCCCTCAATGTATATGTTGCTAAATCACTTCATCAGGTTTGATCATTTTCATACAAAGTGGTTATTAGTATGTAGACACACTTCCATGGTGTTATGTGTTCCTTTTGCATAAGGTGCATATTGTGCTATTTCTCTGTCTGTGGTAAATTTCTTGTACTGTATGTTAATCTATTTCTCTGTTAAAGCTGCAAATCCTCTATATCTGTCTGAGTTGCTCCTTAACTGTTTTATCACCACTTGCCATTCTATTTCACTAACTCTTTGTGCTATTTATTTCAGACTACCTTCCAGAGAGTGAAACATAAAACGAAACAATGTATATATAGTGGAGTTGTTCCTCAGACCTGATGTGGAACAGCTGATTTATTTTTGGTTGTTTGTAGATAGAGATTGTTTGTGACATACAAGGGCCTCTTCAGTTATCACAGTTCATTAAGACAGAAATGAGTGTTGTGTCACTTTTGTGGTATGTGCGTGGATGCTCATATTTTTCAAAGCACATGGTATACACTTTCTAGCATTTAGTGTTTGGTCATGATCCTGATACCATTTGACTGTACATGCTAGACCAGCTTGTAGGATCACGAAATCCTCAGCCAAATTGATAATGCCTTCAAGTCTGCAATAACCAGGTCTATATCAGAACATCAAAGTTTTGGCACAGGATAGGTGAATTAGGTTTAGGGGCAGGTTAAGTGAGTTAGGGTTAGGGCGCGGGTTAGGTGAGTGTGCGATAGTGATGGACCTTAGGGTTAGGGTTTGGGTTAAGGTAAGTGGATAGATAGTAGTGTATGTATAGTTTAGTGTAGGGTTAGTTGTAGGATTATAAGTGCATGTGTGTATATTGATGTTTTTTAGGTGTGCTTATGTTGTGTGTATGTGTTTCAGAATAGCAATTTTTTTTCCCAAGGAAAAAATTTGCTGTTCTGAAAGTTCGATATTATGTGGTTTAGATATTTTAGGTTAGATGAAATAGCATTCGCTATTTTCATCTTTTGATAATGTGATATAAACGCCAATAACCTGAGAACTTAGTTAACAAGAGATTCATAATGTCAGCTTGGACACAGGAGAAGTAAATAACTGACATAAGCAGCCCCAGGGGTAAGCACTGGGGAAACCTCACTAGTAGTGAGTCTTTCAAAGAGACAGTGTGCCCATATACTGATTTGTTGTGTTTTGCTTATGAGACACTTTTGACAGCCAGAGGGTAAAATAAGGAATTGTATTTAGTTTGATTAGTCTGTCTGTAATATCTGTGAAATGCTACTGAACACCTTGGATAGGTCAAGGTACATTGTGTGTGCAGATTTCCCCTGGAAAAATGCTTACGTGACTTTCTCAAAGAAATTCACTATATTAAGCAGCTGGGAACTTCTTTTCACAAACACAGACTAGTTTGGGTCAAGGGATTGTAAGCTGTTGATATCTAGGTTTATGAGGTCCATAATGATGCAATGTATTGTCTTGCAAATAAGTATGGCAAGACCTATTAGTCTGCAGTTGTCATGATCAGTGGTGGTGCCATCCTTATGTGGATGATGACTCCTGTTGCTCTCTGCACCTCTGGCAGAAAACCATTTGAGGGGCTGTGGTTAAACTGATTCAGGAGTGGGTCAGTGAGACAGTACTTCATACTGACAAGGAAACATCCTGGGGTCCTGGTACATTTTCAGGGTCTACTTTACCAATGTTTAAGTCTGAAATAGCATTTAAAAATTCCTCAGAGTTGATCTTTGTGGGTGTAGAACTCAGTGGTGGCTGGTGACTTCAAATCAAAGGGGGGCTACAGGAGACAGCTGAATGGATGGGGTCAATGGGGTGGGGTGCGGCCAACAAGAAAGAGGAGGAGCTATGCTCAAAACCACAAAAACTGTAACTTTAATTAAAAACGCTGTCCTGGGTGCCAAGCCATCATTATGAGAGTCCAGTCAAGACAAAATGAAGTGTAGAAGAAAAAAAAATATTTCAATGCATTGGCTGCATGACAGCTTACTTAATATCTAGATGGAAACAAAAAGGTTGTGAGGCATGAAAAAATAAATTACTTTTTAAATACATTATTGGAATGCCAGTCAAAATCAGGTATAAGAAAAACAAGCAGCACTCAACTCAAACCACTTCTCCTTGCACTGCAGTACTAATTATAATTTATATTCAGCTTTATTAAAGTACCAAGTAACATGTTGAAAGTAGCAATCTCTGTGATACCCCCACTTGTAAAAATGTTTCTTATCCAAAAAAGACCTGCTGCCTGACAACAACTATCTACTATGTTTTATGGTGAAAACATGATCAAAGTAAAAAATGGAAAGCAAACAAGAAACAAGCTCAAGATACATTGCTTAAAGGATTACTGTACAGGTAATGGACCACACGTGATAGATTGGCATTCTGTTTGGTTTACAAGTAAAGCCTGCAAAGATGATTGCAAGTCTCCAACAAATGTAATGAGCTTCTTAAAATAATGTAATCCTGTCCTTTATTACAAATACTGTCATATGCATTTCAATACCCAAGGTTTATACATTATCTAGTTATGTAAGTATTCTCTGTATGGCAACAGAAAGGCTTTCAGTGTTGGCAATTCTTTAATAGTATGCTTATTAAAGTGAAATTGCATCTTACAATCTCAGACAAGCTTACCTGATGGTCATTAAAGCATTGCTACTTAAACACAGAGCAACAGGCACTTTCTGAGTAATAATAAGCATAAATCAACAGTATAAAAATATGACAGAAACCAGAACATTCTGCATAATCAAGGACAGAATAAAAGTAGCACTTGTGTCTACCTTGGATGGGGGGATACTCTGCACATTTACATATAACTGCTCCTTGCCTTGCTTGGTCACATCCAGAGTCACCACATGGGGAGTGGAGTGCAACAAGTATGTCACAATTTGAAATGTCTCTGGCTGACTGTGATGGCCCTGACACATTTGCTATACCTCTCAACCTCCGAACAAGAAATATGGACAGAGCCATACTTAGAAGTGGGACAAAGGCCCAAAAATAAGGAAAATTTTTAAATATTGTTCTTATAAACTTAGAAAGATAATAGAATAGTAGGTCTTGCATTAGTATGAATTTTCTGAAAGGTATGAAATCTGAAACTCAAATGTCTGTCATTATTTTCTAACTTCAGTCTTTAATAATTTGCCACTAATTTGCCAAAAAACACAATTTTTATGAAAAACGGACCAAAAATGTGATGCAAAAATTTAAAATAGCCACACAATATAGCTGGGAACCCGTCAAAGAAGGGACACTTTTTAATATTAGTACTGCTAACTTGAGCAGCTGACAAAATAAAAGAATCTACATGCATTTCTGAAATAAAAGTAATCTGTAACTCTGATTATTACAATTACTTCTTAATTGTAAGCCCTCCACGTTTTCTTCCAAAATTGCCATTTTGCGGCGGGATTATTAGGGGAAGAGCAACATTTTGAGCCAAAATCAGGGACAGTTGAGAGGTTTGGATATGCCTAATTCTATAAAGCAATTTATTTGCATGTACCTCTCAACCTGTTAATGCAGAAAATCTGGACAAGGCTAAATATACTGGGGGAACATATAAACAGTACTATAAATTGTTGTATAAACTGAGGCAATTGATAGAATAACAGGTTTTGCTTTAGCATGCATTTTTCTGAAGGTTATTAAGTCTGAAACTCAGTGTCTGTCATTATTTAGTGACTTAATTCCTAAATTATTTGCCAGAAAACCACACATTTTATGAGGAACAAACCAAAAATAAGAAGCAAAAATCTATTAATTCTGTGAAAATCTGGACAGTTGAGAGGTATAGTTCAGCCGGGGCTGTCTTTGAGTTTGCCGCCCTTCCCCCTCACAAAATCATGGTCGAATGGAGCCTCCCCCCTGCAGCCATTCCAATGAACCATTACTTGGCTATTTCACCCCATTTACCATAAACATTAATGTGCATACTGCTTTACTTCTACTATGATTTGGACTTCATTTGAAAGTTTTATTTTACATTTTACAGCACAAACACTAAGACATCTGCTAAATAAAGCAATGCAATCTCACAATGAAAAAAGACTTAGCATGAAAATTTCTCTGCCCTTGAAACTCACATTCATTGAAACAGCATTGAAACACACATTCAAAGAAAATACATTTTGCCAGTGGCAGTTAAACATTAACTTTGGGCTGTTTTCAAGTCATAGACCCCTTGCACATGAAACATACACGTGGTCTTTGATACACCTTCCTGATTGTAATAAATTATATTCCTTGTACAATATAGTACAGTTGTTAGCGTTTTAAATTTATTTTGAAAAATTTCCAGTAAACAATGAAACAAAATGCATGCATCAATAATGACAAAATTGCCCAATTCAGAACATTTTTCCAGTAAACAATGAAACAAAATGCATGCACCAATAAAGACAAAACTGCCCAATTCAGAACATTTCTATCATAAAAGACTACTCAAACTTCTACAGTCCACCAGTATCAGTAAATATGCGCAATCTCTGAAGAAGTAAAATTCATGTAATAATTCCACATTAAAGAAATCTGTAACTAATGAGGTTGCTGCTAGTAAACAACTTTATATTTCATTGTTTCATCTACAAATAAAGTGCCTGTTGCCCTTGAGGAATAAATTGCCTAAGTTGCATTAAAAAATGATAATCTAGTAATATTGCAATAGGGAATGGATGGAAAACTGATATCAGGTTCATAGTTACTAGGTATCTTCACCAAAAGGACTGCAGCATCCACCCCCTTTACAATACAGTATCAGCAATGTGTCTACCTACTGTGGGAGTAAAACCCACAACCTTCTGCATCAAAAGCAAGTACACTACCTATTGTGCTAGTAACAATGCAAGCAGACTTGGTATAAGCAGCACTAAACTTTTGTTCCCCTGCAGCTCTCAGCTTCTTATAAAATCTACGTGACACTCAGCTGTATCTCTGAACTTTGCAGCACAAGAAATCTGGAAAAAGCCAAAATTTAGGGGGGGGGGGGCAAAAAAACATGGACACATTCTAAACATTGATTGTATAATGTTGGAAAGTTGTTAGAATAAAATGTTGTGGTATCACCATACATTTCACTGCCAAGTATTGAACCCAGGACCCCGTGCAAAACAGTCAGAGCAACATATCACTATGCCAAATCATCTGTTTTATGAAGGAAAGGAAGACTGAAACTTAAATGGCTACCATTTAGTGAATTCTGTTCTCACCATAGCTGTCAACCTCTTAGCACAGAACACCTGAACAAAGCCAATAATGGGGGAATACAGCCCCCAAACATATTCAGTGAGTTCAGTTATCACCATAGCTCTCAACCATGGCACAAAAAACCTGGACAAAGCCAATAATGGGGGAATACAATCCAAAAAATAGGGACACATTTCAAATGCCCATCAAGGACACCAGAGCAAACCCACGGAGGACATGCAGACTCCGCACAGAAGGCACCCCAGCCAAGAATCAAACCAGACAACCTGTAGCTCTCAGGCAACAATATGGCAACTGCACCACTATACTACTGGTTGTGTTAAGAAACGAAAACATACAGAAACCACAGCTTCTTTACATATGGTGGTGGGTAGGGAATTTAGGCACTTGGGCCCAAGGTACAGGGTTTAAGCCTTATTCTCTACCTGCCACCGTGTAGAACACACACACACACACACACACACACACACACACACACACACACACACACACACACACACACACACACACACACACACACACACTACCTGAGTCAGAAAAGTCTCCAGCCCCAAACTCCATGTTGAATCTGTCCTAGTAGGAGTTTCACTCGACCATGCCAGCCTTGTTGTCCCATCCTTCCTGTGAGAGTTTCAGCCTGCACCAGCCTCGTTGTCCTATCCTTCTCACGAGAGCACCAGCTTCAGCCTGCTTGCAGATGCAGTCCAATCCCCTTCCATTCTATGCAGTTCTAACTGCATAGACTGCTAAGAAAATGTGGACTTGCATGTTGCCTTCATAATCCGGACTGCTGGTGGAGACAGTCTGGATTCTGTGCGCATGCTCCAGACTGGTTCACCAGCAGTCCGAATGTCAGGAAATGCCGTGAGTGTGCATGCGTTATGTTCCGGGACTCGTGGTTTGCTTTTTATTTATTTTTTCATTCTTGTTTTATTTTCTTTTGTTTTATTTTCATGTTTTACAGCTGGGGGCTGCAGTCCTGCAGTGCAATAGCACGAGTCGCCCCTGGTAGAAATGACGTCATGTATGGGAGAACTTGTAGGGATGGGGAGAAATTTAAACTAAATTTAACTTATTGGCTAATATGTTGGCTATGTCCATGTTCAGTTCAGTATATTGCTAGATATTGGTCTTAAGGTTTCTGACATAGCTGATGACAGACCATAGTTGTCATAGCTAGAGGTTGCAGTTTTCAGTTCATGTTTAGGAAGAAACTCAAATCTAGTAAAGCTAAGTTCTTTAACTACTTAGTACATATTTGCAATGTAGGGTTTTCCATTTATTCCAAAAAGTGAGGATTGTTTTTTACTTTTGTTATACAGCTTGGTTATATCATTGTTCCACTACTGGGATTTGTTTATTAACGTGCCACTCTACTTGTTTGATTGGGACAGATGTCATGATGCAGGTGAGTACAGAAACTCTCTGTAAGTGCAGTGGTGCTGCTACTGGGTATTTGAGGCCAGGGGCTATGGAACCACTTCAGATCATTAGTTGGCTACAATAGCTTTGCCTTGGAGACAAAGAGAGTAGGATTTGTGGGAATTTTTTGCTGGGTACTTACCATGAAGATTACTGAAAAGTGGTCAGGTCTGACTACTAGCTACAGGCACAGAGCACAGTGATGTTATCTGTGATGGCCAATTCAAGTAAACTTGACATCTTTTAGGGCAGTGCACTATTTAGTTTAGTGAGTTAGCACTGATGACGTAGGAAGCATTGTCTTTATTTGTAGTGGTATATGTCTTCCAATTTATAAATGGATAGCTTAGTCCTAACCAAATTTCCCAGCCTGCATTGTGTTTAGATTACCATTTCAAGTACTCTTACCCATTCATTGAATAGATTCATATTATACATAGTGATAATAATTCAGAGGATAACATAGATATTTATGAGACTTTAAGTGTAGTATACAGCAGTTACTATCTGCCTCTGTCCATAAATAGAGTAGGGGACAGCCTTAAGGTAAATATCCTGTTTCCCATACATAGATCCAATTTATGCTTGAATACAGACAGGGATGAGCTTTGTTTTATGTGGATGGGTAGTCTGTTCAGGAGCAGTGGTATCCTCTGCAAAATATACCTGTCCCTCCACACTGGTCTGTTTATGTTGCAGAGTAGGTTTAGATCCTTGAACTGATTATTTATAGTGTTGTTTGAATTACTGATGTGCAGTTAGGTCTATTAGGGCTGGGTCAGAGGATGCCTTGTATGACATGCCAGACACATGTCACCTCTTAGCATTCTGTATGAGACTAAGTAATAGGGTTTTGAGCCAGTCCTTGTATGACAGATTGTTTAAGATGAAGATTTTTTTTTGTACGGCATCTCTGTGGGCATTTCTGCTCTTGCATATGTCTGCAGAGATACATACAAAAGGGGGTTATACACCATGATTGGCCTTATGAGGGCTAAACAGAGGGGTACAATGACATGCCTGGAACTAGAAGAAATCCCCTTGTTAACAAGCTGTGGAATATAGAAGAACGTCCTCACTACAGTGGACACATGTTGGTCAAAAGTTAAGTTGCTGTCCAAATAGTTTCACAAATCCCAAATGACTGGATCCATAACTGCACCCAGTTTGCAGGCATCTGCAAACTTAGTCAGCCAGAGTCCATTACTATTGGCTTTAAATTCAGACAGGTAGATTACAAACAGGAGAGGTCCCAGCACCCAGCCATGGGAGAACCATGGGAGAGCCCACTGGTAGCTGGTATTTTTGTGGAAGTAGCTTCCCTTATTTTGATCTATTACTTTCTATCTGTGAGCCAGTTGGTGATCCAGTGGGTGACATAGGGGTTTAGTATTAGTTTTCTTAATTTTTCTGCAATGCTCAAGTGGAGGATTATATCAAGGGCCTTTGTCAGGTAGTGGTATCTAGTTTGCACTGTTTATTTTACATTCCTCCATTCTCTTTATAACTCTTTCAAAGAAGTCCACCAGTTTGAGTAAGCATGACCTCATGACCTGCCTTTTTTTAATCCGAACTGAGATGGATCAAGTGTTTGGAGATTCCCTATGTTTTTTATTAACTACATGAGAATCCTTTACATAGTTTTACATATGAGACTGATCAGACTTGTAGGTCTGTAGTTGCCCAAATCAGTGGAGAGTTCTCCCTTGTGCAGGGGGAATGGCTACTTGCTTGGTACAAAGTCTGTGCTGAAGCTGAGTTTAAATGGTGTTGTCATGGCTTAGCTAAATCATGCTTTATGCTATTTAGGATGCATACAATTATACTGTCAGGACCCATCGATATTTGAAATCCCCCAAAATAATAGTGTTTCATTCAGTGGTGAGGTAATGAAGCTTGTTTGGATATGCCTTATGGGTAGTGGGTATCATAGAAGGGGTTTATAGTTTGTAACATATGGCAAGAGATCTTATTTATCATTATCAAATAAAACTAAAGAGGACTAACCATGGCTAGGTGTATAGCAACTTTAATAAAGAGTAATCACTTTCACTGTCAGCATTGCCGCTTCTTTAGATTCAAAATACAGAAAAATCACTATTTCAGTATTTAAAAAGTTGGTGTGAATGACTTGAGAAGTACCTCACTGGACTATATGAAGAGAGGTAAGATTCAGCTCTATGAATATGTGTCCCAGGCAGGTATGTCCCTAGCCTTGAGCAGCATTCTACTCTAACCTAAGATGATACCACAATATAAACAAAAAATGATTGACTTTAACAATTGGCTTAGTTTCTGGTGTCATTCTAAGGGGATCCAGTTCCTGTCAGCCTGGGCTGACATGGTTGATAGATCATGCTGCTTTGCCAGAGATGGTCTTCACCTGTGACCAGTAGTCTTTCGGTTAATGGCTAAGGTACTTGCTTCCCCCATTCTACCTTTTTTAGGCAAGGTCTCTAGAAGAAAAATTCTGATGTGAAAATATCACTCACAAATACATTAAAGGTTATGCTGCTAAATACTAGAACCTGCCCTCTCTGTAAGCACTTCTCCCTGGAGGATGTTGATGCCTGTGCAGTCACAGAAACATGGCTCAGGGCTGCAGAGAGTACCC
>NC_056729.1:1864660913-1864679225 GCF_019279795.1 Protopterus annectens
ATGAAAAAAAATGTTAAAACATATTTAGGAGAGTTCAGATTTTACAGTTGTGAACTAAATTCTCCTAAAATATTCTTGAATAAGCTCACTGAAATTCTTTCTGGGTCGTACCCATGTTGAAATGTTTTACAGACGACCTCCTTGAAGCACTGTTTGTAGATCAGTACCAGGGATAAATCTTTAGCAATGTGGAACAACATGCCTACTACTGAAAGATGACTTAGTAGTTGAGTGCTTATAATGTAATAGTGCACCTTTTTTTCTGTCACATTCTAATTAGTCCTCCTCCACCAGCAGTAATGCATCCTGTACTGCTCATCTAAGGACATAATTGTGGTGAACTTTTCTCCTATAACAAACAGCAGTAGGACCAACCACAGCAGTAAACTGGGGACATGCAGTAAAATCCATCACACCTTTTTACATTAGATGAACAATTGTGTTGCAGAAAATATTTAAAAAAAAAAATCAC
The DNA here is from genome assembly GCF_019279795.1 of Protopterus annectens. Lineage (NCBI taxonomy): Eukaryota > Metazoa > Chordata > Ceratodontiformes > Protopteridae > Protopterus > Protopterus annectens. Next base: position 1,864,661,386 of record NC_056729.1, read on the forward strand.
ATTTCTGTTTACTGGCTCCAAAGTCAAAGATGCAAAAAAATTTCAAAGTGAAGTGATAAGGTTTTACTATCACTGTGGGTCTGTAAATGAGTACAGAGAGGAAACTGTTAACATTTCCTGAAGTGTTAAATTACCATTCGCCCAAGATACTGAAATCTGAGTCCTCACACTAAAAGATGTCTGAATGTAAACAATAGGATCACCTGACACACCAGCTTAATCAAAACAATGAAAGCTGCAGGGAATCTTGACACTCTCCCTTTAAGGATGAATTAGACAAGAGCAGTCTTGTATGTTCCCTCTATACTCAGCTAAATTTTATTTTTTTTTTCCTGTATTAATTCATTGATGGAATTACTTATTATACTTCAATGTTAATGGCAGTTGTTTCTCCGACTATGAATTGTTAGGGATGACTTACCTGAGTTCTGAGTTCTTTGGATGTTGCATACTTAACTCTTTCACTGCTACTATAGTAACTTAGTTCCTAATTTCTTTAGTCTTAATCCCTTTAATTGTATAAACTTTTTCTACATTTCAGTTTTTTCAGATAAGCAGTGTACCAGACAATAAATTAAATCTCACATAGAAGTCTGAACTTCACTATCCATTACAAATACTAAGCAATGAACCATCTACTACACTCCTTTATAATCTAGTATCAGAACTATTCTAAGATAGAGCTGATTTAATGTCTACGCATAAACCTTTACCTCCCATGTTGGGCTTTATTTTTTTCTTCCCTAAATTTGCTCTTCACACAGTAATACATTAACAAAATACTATCCTAAGAATTTTGGATATATTTACCAAATAAAAGTATGGTGAATGAACTACCTTATTGATAGTTTTTTTTTCTCCAATCGCAAGTCTCACAGGCCTGGTGCAACCCACTCTGTTCACACTCATTGCACCTGGGCTCATTCTGCTCCCCTACCCTACCCCCAGTTCCCAGTCACCCCCTCTATCCCTAAATTTAAATACTTCCACTCTGACCATTATTCCTAATTATCCATTCACATAACCTTGGTCATTGCTTCACTGTATAACCTCACCCATCTAATTTGAACCAAGTCATATGCCACTTTTTCAATTCCAATACTCTAGTTGTTTTTAAGTTATCCTCTCTGTACACCACTTGCTTTTAATCCCTTTCTCTTCTTCTATTCTCTCTAGTCACTCCCGACTCTCCAGCTGTATTTTATGTATCTCCTACATACACCAGTTGTCTTTAATTTGTCCTCCCTTTTCTCCTACCTCTCTCTCATCCTAATCTCACTATCCTTAATCTTATCATCTCTTTCCTGTCCCTTTACACTCCCTTTTCCCAATGTCTGTCATATGTATAAATATATTGTTTCTTTTCCTTTTCACCCTATTTTTCTTTCTCTTAACAATTTGCACAGCCCTTAACCCTGTCTCCTTGTTCTCTTGGCTAACTTTTGTCACAATTTTCCAATTTAACCCATCTAACAATGGTTCTACTTCAAAACATCTAAAACCCATAACATCTAATTTCATAACACTGAGACCAGAACATCTAAAACCCAAAACATCTAAAACCCATAACATCGAATTTCATAACATCAGAAATGTGCATCAGAACACTGAAGACTACAAATCACATAAAAATAAACCCCCCTGCACATGTAACAACACCAAACTACCAAACACACTTTTTACTACATTTCTGCAGGGGAAAATCCCCTCTGCACCCTCCCATAAATTAAATATACCAACTCCGAGATCGTACTACAGCAGGGAAAAGTTAATTTCCTAACCCCACTGTATCACAATTACCATAAAGATACATATAATACATTTTAGATGTTATGAAATTCAATGTTATGAGTTTTAGATGTTAACGGTTTTAGATGTTCTGATCTCGATGTTATGAAATTAGATGTTATGGGTTTTAGATGTTTTGAAGGGGGCCCCTAACAATAATATATCTTCCAGCTTATTTCAAAGAAACCTACTACTCTTCCCTAAATTGAAAAATACTTCAACCAAAATGTATTATCTTTCAGTTTCAGTACCATCTTAATAGGTTCATAGGTTCAAGGGTTGGTACAAGGCTATCAGCCCTAAGGCCAGTACAAGCCTAGTCATAACAATTCCCTGGCTATTTCTTCCCACACTATTTACTTCCTGGACTCCTGTCTAGCAGAGCGACTGACATGATCCCCGGGGTGAATTTTCTTTCTCCCGTCCAATCGTCAAGGTTTCTTTTGAAGAGAGTCAAAGAGGCATTTTGCTTGACATGTATGGGGGCAGTCTATTCCAGAGTCTGTGGAGTCTCTGGGTCAGGAACCTATCCCTACAGCATGTTTTGTTTATTGTGATGACAAGGTTTAGATCCCTGGAGTATGTGGTTCTGAGGGATTAGAGTTTCTTTTAAGTGTAGCATGTCCAACAGCTCTGGGTTTGACATGGCCTTGTATGTTAAGCAGAGATCGCCTCTGAGTAGATGATATGCAACAGAGTATAGCTGAAGTTTTTTAAGGTGGTCAGCATAGGGCATCTGCTTTAGGCCTTTGATTCCTTTAGTGAGGTATTTCAGTGGCCTTTCCAGTTGTTGCAGGTGTCTTGAGAGATACATACCAAATGGGGCATTGTATTCTATAATGGGTCTAGTGAGGGATGAGCACAGTGGGATAATGACCTCTTTTTTTTCTGGATGAAAAGCCCTTAGTGATGAGGTGTGCCACATAGAAGGATTTCCTCACTGTTGTGGTGATGTGGTTATCGAAGGTGAGACCACTGTCCACCTGTGTCCCTAAGTCTCTTATCATGCTTTCAGTGTTTAGTGTACTGCCAACTATGTGGTAATTCATGGGTACATATTTTTCTCAAAGGGGATAACTATACGTTTCTTGGCATTGAGCTTGAGTCCATGGCTCTGGCACCAAGCATCTGTTTCTGTAAGGCCCTTTTGTAGAGTATCCACATCATTTGGAGATTCAATAATGGCTCCCAGTTTGCAGTCATCTGCAAACTTTGTTAGCCAGAGTCCCTTAGTATTGGCTTGTACTTCAGAGAAGTAGATGCCAAACAAGAGTGGTCCCAGGACTGAGCCCTGAGGTACTCCACTTGTCACTTGTCTAGAGCTGGATTTGGAGTCAGCTACTTTTACAGTGTGGGTTCTGTCAGTAAGCCATTTGGCAACCCATTGGGTGATGTAGGGATTAATGCCCAGCTTAGTAAGTTTATCTATGATTCCAGAGTGGGGGATGGTGTCAAAGGCCTTGTTGAGGTCCAGATAGGCTGCGTGGACTGCCTTACCCTTGTCCATGGCTCTCGAGACTGATTCAAAGAAGTCAATCAGGTTCAGGAGACAAGATTGTCACTTCATGAACCCAAACTGGGTGGGGTCCAGTGTTTGAAGGTTGCCAATGTCTTTGTTTGTAAGATCCATGACAATACGTTCCACGGCCTTGCAGATTAGGCTCTTCAGACTGATTGGGCGGTAGTTCCCGGGATCCAAGGTGGATCCCTCCTTGTTGAGTAGGATAACTGTAGCTGTGCACCACTCAATGGGCAGGAAGCCTGATGTGAGGCTATGATTAAACATGACACTTAGGTGAGGTGCCAGTCCATTTTATAGTTCATGTAGTACACAGCCCGGGATGTCATCTGGTCCCGTGAATGCTGTATTCGTAGCTTTGGAGAGTGCGTTTTTTACCTGTGTGGCCATTATTACCAGAATTTGGCAATCTTTCAGTATTGAGCTGGGCCATTTAGGGGGTGAGAGGGGGGTGAAGTTGGCACTGAATCGATCTGCCAGGATACTGGCAATACCTTGGGATCAGTATATTTAATGCCATTCTGTTGTAGCTGAGAGCAGATCTGAGCATTGCCATTTAGATTCTTGACATAGTTATAGAATGCCTTGTGGTTGTCTTTGGAATCTTTGGCAATTTTATTTTCATAACTAGCTTTGGAGGATTTTATGAGGGATCTCAGCTTCTTACTGAGGCTGGTAAGGATGTTTTTTGCTTCCTGGGATTTTCCTCTTTTCTGCAACAGTTTCTTCCTTTTGTTGTAAAGTTTTTTTATGGCAGGGGACCACCAGATTGGCTTCATTTTTTTGGAGGAGAGCATCTTGGTTCTATTTGAAATGGCACAATTCATGCATGAGTGGATGTGCTCATACAGTGCCTTAGTGTAGGACTCAGCAGTTGAACTTTCAGTTCTCATCTGCATGGGTGTCATGAAGTTTGTCACTTCTGACTTGAGTAGCATGAAGTTGGCTTTGGAGAAGTTTTTTATGGAGGTTTCCTTACTGGGGGGTGGGGGTGGGATGTGGATGTTAAGGGTGATTAGCTTATGGTCTGACCTGACCAACGAGGGGGAGACCATAGGTGTGGAGCATCGATTTTCCATGTTGGTAATGACCAGGTCTAGGATATTGGAGCCCCTGGTGGGACAATGGATTAGTTGATCCAGGGCATTGGAATTCATGAATTCCAAGAACCGTTGTACATGAGTAGTTTTCCCAGTTAATGGCAGGGTTGTTGAAATCACCCAGTATTAGGGTGTTTGGTTGTATCTTAATATTTTCCAGTATGTTTAGAAAGGTGTAGTGAGAATCTTGGGGCATGGTGGGGGATCTGTAGCAAGCTACAATTTGGATTGCAGTCTTACCTAGTGTTAGTTGTACCTGGAGAATTTCAGACGCATTGTGTTGGGCAACTAGCCTGGTGGTGTGAATATCCTTGGTGAATTTGGACACTCCTCCATATTTAGTGTTTCGATCCTGGTTTGGTGGCTGAAAAGTGTGGTAAGAGCTGTAGCCTGATATTGCAGGGGTGCTCTCTGGAGCCTAGAACCAGGTCTCAGTTACTGCACAGATATCGATGTTCTCCATTTTTAGGAGTGCCTCGAGAGAGTGCATTTTGAGATTTAGACTTCTAGCATTGAGTATCATTACCTTCAGATTTTGCATACTTGTACCTGTTACGGTGGTGGTTTTGTCCTTTGAACTTTGTCTAAAAAGGCACTATAGGGGTGGCAAGAGCCTTAGCCAGTAACCTGAATCCCAGGGGTGACTGATGCAGACCATCTCTGGCAAAGCATTGTGGTCTGTCGATTGTTGAAGTCAATAATTTTGTCCTTATATTGTGGTATCATTCTGGTTGAGGGCAGGATGCTACTCAGGGCTAGGGTCATACCTGCCTGGACCACACGATCTGAGAGCTCTTCCATGTCTCTCTTCATGTAGTCCAGGGAGGTACGTCTCAAGTCATTCGCTCCAACATGGACAATGACAGAGTCATATTTGTACTTGTGGAGTGACTTGAGTGTATGTGTTATGTGGTGGATCCTGGCACCCGACAGGCAGCTGACTGTAATTTTCTCCTTGTTCAGCCTGGTGAGTGGGACATCAGTGTTCCTGACTATAGAGTCACCTATGACTTAATGGACCAAAGAGTGATAGAACCTCGACTCTATACTATCTTAGAGTTTCAAACATACCTCAGTGCTGTGATATCCACCCTAATCCAGGCCCTACTTTCTCTCATAACCCTTCATCTCTACCTAACCCTTCTAGCTCTTCCAATACCCTAAATCTTGTTATGCTAAATTTCCAGTTTTCATAATAAAATCACTGACTTGTATGCCTTGATATCTCACAGTCCACTTTGATATTATTGCTGCTACCAAAACCTGGCTCAAACCAAACATAAAATACTCTGAATTTTTCCCTCCTGGCTATAACATTATAAGATCAAATAGACTTCACAAAAGAAAAGCTGGTAGCATTGCACTCCCTTTTTTCTAGCACTTACAATATAACCCTCTACTCTAATCCTATCCCTTAGTTATCTAATGCTGAAATTCTCATTTCTTTTTTAAAAATAAATGGAAAAAAAAGGAATATGTATCACAGTTTCATACATACCCCACTGGCTATAACATACCTGTTCTGGAAGATATCCTCTCCTGGATCTTTAATACTATCAAAAATAAAACTAGCATTCTGGGTCATATGAATATTAACTGGTTAAACATTATCTCCAAATTCACACCCTCAAGCATTAACCTGTGCAAATTCACCCAGCTTATCACCACTCTGACTAGATTTAACAAAAGTAATAAGCAGGGCTCCATCCTACAGTGGATCCCAGTCACTGACCCAAGCAAGATCTCCACAGCTCGCACTCTCCCTAATACACTTACTGACCATCTCCCTGCTTATGATCATAGAAAAGTTCATCCCTTACAAAAGAAACATCATTATAAAATTATCCAAAATCTGTTTAACTTTCATCAACAGGCATTTATCAATTTACTAAAGAACATATAAACTGGAGTATCCTAAAAATACTATCTCTAGATGAAGCTGTTAATTATTTCAACACAACATTTCTAGATACTCTAAACGTCTTCACACCTCTTCAATTAAAAAGAATCAAAACCATCCACATCCCACAGCTAACTAGACCAACAAAAGAACTAGCTAATGTCAACTAGGGACAAAGCTTGGAAACAATGGCTAAAAAATAAAACCCCTTCAGACCTATTGAAACTTAAGCAGCTCCATAACCAGGTTAAAAAGCAAGTAACCAAAGATAAAAAAAAAGAATGCCATCTAAAACTACAAACAAATTCTAAGTAGAATCTGAGGAAATTATGGTAATCTTTTACTTCACTCCTCAGTCCTGAAACTAAAATTAATCCTTGTCCATATCCTGATAAGGGTCTCACACAAATTGCCAGTCTTTCAACTCTCACTTCATTGAAAGTATATCTAACCTCACTGCAAGCATTTCCCAGCCCTCCTGTTCTCTTCCTGCACTCTCATATATCCCTAAATTTAATATACCTTTAGGCTATTCCTCTCCCATTCACTGTCCTTCCACTTTACCCTCCTATAGTTTACCTCATGCAGCTACCCTTTCCTCTTTTACCTTCAGTCTTAAACCTGTCTGAACTGATACCATAAAAAGGCCACTTCTCAAACTCAAACCACTCTCCGCCTCTACTGACAGCCTGCTCACAGAATATTTAAAGCTGAAGCCATTGCTTACCCTATTAGTATACTCATTAACAGGTCCATCCTTGAACCCTATGTCCCAAAACTCTGTAAAAGTCATTTATTCTACTTGCTCCATAAAGTAGACAACTCTACAGATATTTACAACTGCCCTCCTATCACCATCCCCTATCTCTAAGCTTCTAGAAAAATGTGTTCATAAAAAAAAATAGAAATTGTGTCTTATCAACCAACTTCTAACATCAACACATCATGGTTTTAGACCAGCTCATAGTACTACAGCTGCCTTGATATCCTTTATGTATTATGTTAATAAAAGAAGAGACTCTGATAAAATTGTTTCTTCTCTATTTCTTGACTTATTAAAGGCCTTTGATATAGTCTCTTATCCCTTACTTCTAATTCAGGTTTCTAATATTGGCCTCTCCTCCCTCTATCTTAAATGGTTCTATAGCTACTTAACAAATAGAAAACAGACACTCAAATGGCAGGACTGTTTCTCCCCTTATCTACACAACAGTACTGGTTTCCCCCAGGCTCTATACTTGGCCTTTTCCTATTTAATGTCTTTATTAGTAAACTTCAAAGTTCCTCCTGCAGGGATCTCTCATACGATATGTGGATGACTCAACCATTAGTTGTTTCTCAGATAACAACAGATCACTCAAGATGCCTTTACCTCCATTGAGACCTGGCTTAGGAACAACCAACTGATACTTTACCCACAAGAAATCAAGCTGCTCCTCTTTATCCCTAAAACAATTCTTTCAAACAAAGCCTACTTCACTATACAATCACAAAATAATACAATAATTGAAGTTGTTCCTTACACTAAACTACCGGGAGTAATAATAGATGAACATCTAAAGTTTGAGGTACACATACAGTATTAACATTAAAAAAACAGAAACTTTGCATTCAATAGAAAAAAATATAAAATCATCTATAAATTAAAAAAATATGAAAATAACAACTGACATTTCCCCTATACTAGACAATGGAGATAATGTGAGGTACAAGGAAATATGATTGTAGAAATATTAAATTTGGTCAACTTATAATAAAGATTCTGAACACCTGTTTAACTTTTCTTATTCACAATAACTCAATTATGGGCTTTTTTAAGATGATGCATACTAAAAATATGAAACATTAATATGAATCAGAAGCATGAGCTAAGCATTGTTAGTCTAATGGAGAGTTTGACATCTAGTTTGTTCGTCTTTTTCCAAAAACTAGGAATAGATTATTCCATGGTAGACAGTTTTAGAGTTATATCATTAGCTATTTTTTATGTTTCAAAAATTTTAGCCATAGCTGAAGATTTCATATTGTTATACATAAAGCATATAATAAGTTATGTACATAACTGTGATTTCATTATACCTGTGTTTTTTTTCTATTATATAAATATCTAATTATAAATGCATATCTCTTAATATTAAATATTATTGGATTGAATAATCCAGTATAGTAGGGGAATCTGTTCAAATACTTGAAATTACATAAAGCTCAAATAATATATCTACAGGAAACACATTTACTTAATAAAGACATAAACTTTCATTAAAGAATTATTTGGTTTTAGCAGGTCCTGGCTTTCAAGACAGAAGAAGAGGCACCTTCATTTTATGGAAGAACTCACCGGTAATGCCTAAAGTAAAATGTACCTATGTTGATAAAAATGGCATGATAAGTATTGTTATAACTGAGTGGAACAGAACACTATATACATTGGTGAACTCTTATTGGCTTCCAGGGGTTGGAACTAAAGATGCAAAAAATTACTTGGACATTATAGCCTATTACATGAAAGTGAAGTCATAATGGATGGTGATTTTTATTGTATTTTATTGGACAAAGATTCCACTGCAGGTAGGCTAGAATCACATCTTAAGTAAAAATACTTAACACAGTTTGTAAATCTAATGAATTTAAAGGATATGTATGAGCTGAGGAAAACAAACTCACTTCAATTTACCCATTATTTATATAACTATGGAACACAAACAAATATTGATAACATTTTTGTCTCAAACAATTTATCATATATCAGAGAAGTTTTAATAGTTTCATGTCCATTATCAAACCATAATGCTATAATCTTTAATATTATTTAAAAAACTGACAGTTTAATACATCACAGGATGTATTTATCTTACTTTTAAGCATCCCCTTGACTAGCACTTTCTCTAATACCTGCTGGAAAGCACTAGGAAGCCTTAAACTGATACAAGCACTCAACTCTTCTTGTTAATAAGGAGAAATTAATAGTAGGCACTAAACAGCCTATAATTGCAAAGTACCTTGCTAAGGTAAGGGAAAACAGCTCCTGTACTTTACAAAAAAAAAAAAAAAAGAAAGAAAAAGCATCAAACCAGGCATGTCCAAGGGTCAGCTTCCGGTGATTTCTCCTGTCCACCTGGGGAATCTGAGCATACTGGGACAATGCAGCAATTGCCTCATGTATACAGACAACCCTCTCCTCCTACCACCCAACACGACAACCTGTGAGAGATGCACTTACATAGCCAAAATGGAAGCAAAGCTCTCTCCACCCAAGATTGTGCTAGACAGTCAAGAGGAGAAGGTTAACACCCACACTACACCTCAAGCAACACATAGCCCTTCTAAACTCACACCACCAACACCAACACATAGCAACACTAAATCCACATATCCGGAGGCCCTTAACTGTAACCTGCCCAAGCAACAAGGACCTCCGAAGCTGAAACAGAAACAAACACCAATCGCAACCAAAGTGTCACATAGTTCACAACACCTGTGTGCCACCCAGCAACAACCCCTAAGGCAAGACAATGTACCTAACACTTTAATCATAGGTGACTCTATAGTCCAACACACTGATGTCCCTCTCACCAGGTTGAACAAGGAGAAAATTACAGTCAGCTGCCTGCTGGGTGCCAGGATCCGCCACATAACGCATGCATTCAAGTCACTCCACAACAAGTACAAATATGACTGTCATTGTCCATGTTGGAGTGAATGACCTGAGACGTACCTCCCTGGACTACATGAAAAGAGACATGGAAGAGCTCTCGGATCATGTGGCCCAGGCAGGTATGACCCTAGCCCTAAGTAGCATCCTGCCTTCGCCCAGAATGATACCACAATATAAGGACAAAATGATTGACTTCAACAATTGGCTAAGCTTCTGGTGTCATTCAAAGGGGATCCAGTATCTGTCTGCCTGGGACGACGATTGACAGACCACGATGCTTTGCCAGAGATGGTCTGCACCTGTCACCTCTGGGATTCAGGTTACTGGCTAAGGCTCTTGCCACCCCTATAGTGCCTTTTTTAGGCAAAGTTTAAAGGACAAAACCACCACCGTAACAGGTACAACCATGCAAAATCTGAAGGCAATGCTACTCAATGCCAGAAGTCTAAACCTCAAAATGCACTCTCTTGAGGCACTCCTAAAAATGGAGAACATCGATATCTGTGCAGTAACTGAGACCTGGTTCAAGGCTCCAGACAGCATCCCTGCAATATCAGGCTACAACTCTTACCACACTTTTCGGCCACCGAAGCAGGACTGAAACACTAAAGGTGGAGGAGTGTCAGTATTCACCAAGGATATTAACACCACCAGGCTAGTTGCCCAACAGAATGCATCTGAAATTCTCCAGGTGCAACTAACACTAGGTAAGATGGCAATCCAAATTGTAGCTTGCTACAGATCCCCCACCATACCCCAAGATTCTCACTACACCTTTCTACACATACTGGAAAATATTAAGATAGAACCAAACACCCTAATACTGGGTGATTTTATCTACCCTGCCATTAACTGGGAAAGCTACTCATGTACCAACACCTTTGCCCAATTGTTCTTGGAATTCATAAATTCCAATGCCCTGGATCAACTAATCCATAGTCCTACCAGGGGCTCCAATATCCTAGACCTGGTCATTACCAACATGGGAAATCGATGCTCCACACCTATGGTCACCCCCTTGTTGGTCACGTCTGACCATAAGCTAATCACCCTTAACATCCACATCCCACCCCCACCCCCCAGTAAGGAAACCTCCATAAAAAACTTCTCCAAAGCCAACTTCCATGCTACTCAGAGTCAGAGTGACAAACTTCATGACACCCATGCAGACGGGAGCTGAAAGTTCAACTGCTGAATCCTACACTAAGGTACTGTACGAGCACATCCACTCATGCATAAATCGTGCCATTCCAAATAGAACCAAGATTCTCTCATCCAAAAAAAGCCAATCTGGTGGTCCCCTGCCATAAACAAACTTTACAACAAAAGGAAGAAACTGTTGCAGAAAAGAGGAAAATCAGGATGCAAAAAACTTCCTTACCAGCCTCAGTAAACTGAGATCATTATAAATCCTCCAAAGCTAGTTACGAAAATAAAATTGCCAAAGATTCCAAAGACAACAACAAGGCATTCTATAAATATGTCAAGAATCTAAATGGCAATGCTCAGATCTGCTCTGAGCTAAAACAGAATGGCATTAAATATACTGATCCCAAGGATATTGCCAATATCCTGCAGATCGATTCAGTGCCAACTTCACCCCCCTCACCCCTAAATGGTTGTCTCAATACCAGAAGATTGCCAAATTCCGGTAATACTTGGCCACACAGGTAAAACATGCACCCTCCAAAGCTAAGAATACAGCATCCATGGGACCAGATGACATCCTGGGCTGTGTACTACATGAACTACAATATGAACTGGCACCTCACCTAAGTGTCATGTTTAATCATAGCCTCCCCTCAGGTTTCATGCCCACTGAGTGGCGCATAGCTACAGTTAACCCACTCCACAAGGGGGGATCCACCTTGGATCCCGGAAACTACTGTCCCATCAGTCTGACAAGCCTTATCTGCAAGGCCATGGAGCGTATTATCATGGAACTTATAAACAAAGACATTGGCAACCTTCAAACACTGGACCCCACCCAGTTTGGGTTTGTGAAGGGCCGATCTTGTCTCCTGAACTTGATTGACTTCTTCGAATCAGTCTCCAGAGCCAAAGACAAGGGTAAGGTGGTCCACACAGCCTATCTAGACCTTGCCAAGGCCTCTGACACCATCCCCCACTCTGGAATCATAGATAAACTTACTAAGCTGGGCATTAATCCCTACGTCACCCAATGGGTTGCTAACTGGCTTACTGATAGAACCCACACTGTAAAAGTAGCAGACTCCAAATCCAGCTCCAGACAAGTAACAAGTGGAGTACCTCAGGGTTCAGTCCTGGGACCGCTCTTGTTTGGCATCTACTTCTCTGAAGTACAAGCCAACACTAAGGGACTCTGGATAACAAAGTTTACAGATGACTGCAAACCGGGAGCCATTATTGAATCCTCAAATGATGTGGATACCCTACAAAAGGGCCTTACAGAAACAGATGCTTGGTGCCAGAGCCATGGGCTCAAGCTCAATGCCAAGAAATGTATAGTTATCCCCTTTGGGAAAAAACATGTATCCGTGAATTACCATATAGGTGGCAGTACACTAAACTCTAAAGTTTGATAAGAGACTTAGGGACACAGGTGGACAGTGGTCTCACCTTCGATAACCACATCGCCACAACAGTCAGGAAATCCTTCTATGTGGCACACCTCATCACTAAGGGCTTTTCATCCAGAAAAAAGCAGGTCATTGTCCCACTGTACTCATCCTTCATTAGACCCATTATAGAATACAATGCCCCATTTGGTATGTACCTTTCAAGACATCTGCAACAACTGGAAAGGCCACAGAAATACCTCACTAAAAGAATCAAAGGCCTAAAGCAGATGCCCTATGCTGACTGCCTTAAAAAACTCCAGCTATACTCTGTCGCATATCATCTACTCAGAGGCAATCTTTGCTTAACATACAAGGCCATGTCAAACCCAGAGCTGTTAGACATGCTACACCTAAAGAAATCCCAATCCCTCAGAGCCACACACTCCAGGGATCTAAACCTTGTCATCACAATAAACAAAACATGCTGGAGGGATAGGTTCCTGACCCAGAGACTCCCCAGACTCTGGAATAGATTACCCATACATGTCAAGCAGAATGCCTCTTTGGCCCTCTTCAAAAGGAACCTTGACGATTGGATGGGAGAAAGGAAATTCACCAGGATCACGTCAGTCGCCCTGCTAGACAGGGGTCCAAGGAAGTAAATAGTGTGGGAAGAAATAGCCAGGGAATTGTTATGGCTAGGATTGTACAGGCCCTAGGGCTGATAGCCTAGTACCAACCTAGGAACCTATGAGATTACCAGTGTACATTATTAAAATAAAAGGATTCAAGGGCTGGTATGTTAAAGAGATCAAAAATTTCCTAGAAATAAATATGAGTGGTGAAATATCTGACATTGGCCTGTGGGATTCACTAATGGCTTACTTAAATGGAAGAGTTGCAAGCTGATATATTGGTAAAACAAGAGAATGGGACAAAGAATTTAATACACTACAGGCCAAAACAGACACACTGAAGTATCAGTCTGAACTTAAAACTTAAATACAAAATATGTTGAAATTCTAAATCATAAAGCTTCAATAAGCTTGGAAAAACTTAAACTTCAGGCATTATTCAGATGAATTGGATAAAAGAAAATGAATAAACTAAATCATATCAAAGAAAGTATAATACATATAAATTATAAAAAGAAAGAAGAACAGATATTACAGGTATTCTTGAGGGCTTTAAAATATTTTATGAAAATATAAATAATCAGCAAAAACCAAAATGAAGAAACACTCCAGCAGCAACCCAGTGGTGTATAACAAACAGTATAAACTCAAATAACATCCATCACCACTGTTGTGAGGAAACAGAAGATGTTTATTAAAATAAATGAATTAAAAATGGTGCTTTCACAATGTACTGTTGCTTCTTCAGACCATTTAAAAATACACATCAAAAACACATTCCTAAATAGTTGAATCAATTAAAAACAACCAATGATTATCAAAGAACAATCAAAAAATTAAAGCTGATGTCCATAACAATGACCAGTTGATATAGTGCAAAACCACCTTGCTAACTATATGCTTTGAACTTCTGTTAGTTAACTATAGAATGTTTCTACTTTACGATTGGTACTTGTGATGCATTACATTGGTTGGATTTCACCCAATGAACTTCAGACATTGCAATGATGTACCCCGTCACAATATAGGCTTCCTCTAACACTGATAGGTTATTTTCACCAGGCTTACATGTCATTGGTTAGACAGTGCATTATGAACATTAGATATGCACAGTTCATTTTTTGATTGCTCTTTGATAATCATTGCTTGTTTTTAATTGTTTCAACTATTTAAGACTATGTTTTTGATGTGTATTTTTAAATGGTCTGAAGAAGCAACAGTACGTTGTGAAAGCACTTACCATTTTTAATTCATTTGTTATTTTAATAAAAGCCTTCCATTTCCTCACAACAGTGCTGGTGGATGTTATTTAAAAATATAAATAATAATACAAATAACTTAGATAATTAGATAGTTGAAATGTTTCTAAGTGAAAATATAAATAATAAAATAACAAGTGAACAAATAAAAAAACTGATGCACCATTCATGTCAACAGAAATAAAAGTTAAACAAAAAAGTTAAAAAATAGTAAGGTGTCGGACTTAGATGGCCTTATATCAGAATTATATAAAATACTACTGGATAATGCACTTAAAATATTAGATAAGTTCTCTAGAGAAATAAAAACAACTGCTGAAGTTCCCCCATCATGGAAATATTCCCTTATATCACTTATTTTAAAACAAAAGAAGGATCTTATGAAGTGCTCATTATACAGACCCATTTCACTTTTAAATGTGGACTATAAGATGCTCATGTCCATTTTAGCTAACAGAATTAATCTACTTATACCTAAACTAATTAACAATAATCAAATTGGGTTTATTTTAAATTGACAAGTACAGGATAATAAGAATATATACATTAATAAACTATGCAAATAAAAATAAAAGAAGAACTTTCTACCATTGGTCTCGATTTACATACGGTCTTTGACTCAGTTGTTTGGTCATACCTGTTTAAAACACTTAATCCCTCAGCTGAGCTAATTGCATTAATTTCTAAGTTATACAATAACTCACGTGCTTATGTTAAAGTAGATTATTTTCTTTCTAATTCCTTTAAATTACAAAACGGCAGAAAACAATGGTGTCCATTATCACCTTTAATTTTTGCATTAGCTATAAAACCCTTTGCTAATAGTATTAGATCCAATAAAGATTTTTAACTAAAGATTCATCTCTTTGCTGATTATATTTTACTAACAATAGGAAATATAAAGAATTCATTAGAACATATACTTAGCTCTATGAGTCAGTTTGAATAAATCTTGAAGTTAAATTTAATCATAATAAAATAAGTACATTATTAATTAATTAAAAAATTAAAACATCATACAAAAATATTCTAACTTCAATTGGAATAGCAATCAAATGAGGTACCTTGGTATAACCATTATGCCTAATCGCAAAGCAATGATACAAACAAACTTTCAACAGGTTGTTGAAACACTTTTAAATTTAGTGACAAATTGGAACAAATTCTTCATTACCATGTAAATTAATGCTTACTAAGACTGTAATTCTCCCTAAAACATTGTTTATCTTACAGTCTTATTTGTAATATCTCCACCAAAAAAAATGATGAACAAGATAAATAATATTCTACTTGAATTTTTTGGCATCCTACTAAGCCAAGGATTTCCTTTGATTGGCACAGAGCAGGCTGGGATGATGGTGGAATAGTATTCCCTGATATTCAATTGTATGCTACTTCAACAATTGTAAAAGTTGTAGTATTGTGGACAAATTCATCTTATGATTTAAAATGGAAACAAATGCATCAGGAAGTATTATTAGCAAATAATAAATATATAACAACCAGTCATAAACAGACTATAATAGTTTTATCTGGTTATTAAAATGATTTTTAAGTAAATGGAATTACACGCTATTCTTAAATTCCCTATTTAAATAACATACTTTCCTCTTTCCAAAAGTTCACATCTTCTAACCATTGTAAAAAACTTACTATTTTCTGTGTTTCCAATGGTGTTATTGATACTTCTCTATATGAATTTTTCAATGTGGTTCATCCCCTATTACCTACCATTCAGGGTCTCCCAAAGATCCATAAGGATTCACTACATCCACCTCTTAGACCCATAGTTGCAGGGAGAGGGTGGTCAACTGAACCCCTGTCACTTTTTGTTGAGGCACAACTCAGACCATTGGTTGATGCCAATAGGTTCATTCTTAAGGATACCAGACAGTTTTTGTTGGATTTCTACCAATATATCAACACTTGTTCTGGAATTGAAGACCTCATATGGGTCACCATGGACGTTCAGTCCTTATTTACAGTTATACCCAATGAGGAAGGTAGAGCAATGGTAGGTGCATATCTGAGGAGAACCGACCTCCCTCTGAAGTATGATGTTGATTTGATTCTTATGTTGTTGGCTATTATTTTAGAATCCAATCTTTTTTGTTTCCATGACAAGATTTTTCTGCAGAAGGATGAAACATTAGCTATGGGCACTTCCTGTGCCAATAGCTACGCCAACTAATGATAACAGAGTGGGAACATAGCTTCTTGTTTCAGAATAGTTTGTTTCAGGAGTCAGTACCATTCTATAGGCGTTTTGTGGATGATCTCTTCCTTGGGTGGAGTGGCTCTACAATACAATTAGAGTCCTTTTACACGAATCAACATGTCTGTCACCTTTCTGAAGTTTACTATGGATTGGTCAAGACCACTATTCCTTTTAGATGTCTTTGTTGATAAATTACCCTGTGGGATAGTCAACACGGTGTTTATCATAAGACCTGCTATAGGAATACACTGCTGCATCGTTCGAGCATGCATCCTGGCTATGTATACAAGAACATGGTGAAGGGACAATCAATACGGATGTCTAGATATACACCTAGACAGTCATCTGGCAAGTGAATTAGGAGACCTTAGCAGCAAATTGAGGGAGCGTGGCTATGACCACTTAGATATCTCAGAGGGATGGCGGGCATTGCAGATCTGAGGATAGACAGAGCAAAACCATATTTCTCAGATGGTGCTGTTGAAATAATCTGTGAGGAGGCCAGTGATGGCTTGGATAGCCAAAGAGAGGCGGTTCAAATATGGACAATGGAATTGCATTTCCCATTTTTACACCAGGGATGTAGGTACACTTAAAGATATTTTCTCTAAGCATTGGCACGTTTTATCAGTTGACCCAACTATTAAGAGCCTTACAGGTACTCGACCTAGATTAGTTTACGGAATAAAAAGAACTTAAAGAGTTTGCTCTGCTGCAAGGGTCCATAATGATCCACCTGCTTTGTTGGGTCCCTACATGACCACATCGACAAATGCAATTTTTGTCCATATATAGAAACCGACCCTGTCTTCGATATCCATATGGTTAGGTATTTACTACATCAGGGCGAGGGGCAATTGTGTGTCCAGAGATGTAGTTTACCTGGCCTGCTGCACAGTCTGTCCAGCCTACTGTAGGCAAGACCAATAGGACACACTGAGGGATAGGATTACGTGAGCATGTATACCACACAAGGAGAGGTACTACACATAATGCACTATCCAAACACACTAATGACAAAGGTCAAGAGCATGGATTTTAAGTTCAAGGATCTTGGAACAGATCTCAAGGACATACAGGAGAGGGACATTAACAATTATACAGAGACCAGAAATCCATTGGATTATTAAGTTTAGGGCAGATATCACCCAGGTCTCAATGGAAGGGTTCCCCTGCAACCTCTGCTGAAATCAAGAAGGTTATTGTCAAAAAAGATGTTAAGA
>NC_056729.1:1864679725-1864723102 GCF_019279795.1 Protopterus annectens
AGAGCAGCACAAAATAAAATACGAAATTAAAGGAATGGATGAGTGTGTTATACCTCTCCACTGTCCAGAGTTTTGCAGAATGCTCAAATTTTCTTTGGATGTTTTTGGACTGTTCTTCATAAAATTTGATGTTTTCCTCCAAATCAATGAAGAAGAAAGTCATTAAATAATGACATATATTTGAGCTCAGACTTCTTATCCTTCAGAAAATGCACAGTAACACAAATTGTGTTATTCTAGCAGCTTTCTGAGTTTATATGAACAATGTAGACTACAAAACAAAAGGAACTGAAGACTGTCTACTCATGTTTGAACCCTTTAGAAGACATATGCCTTTTTACAGAGCTATTAGCAGGTAAGAAAACCATCACACGGCTAGTATTCAGAGATCAATTTGAACATGAAAAAAGAAACACGACTGTTTCTACTACTATTTGATACTTGCATCTTTTAGATGCTTTCTACAGAAGCTAGGCATTTGTGTCATAAAATCATTGTACTTAGCTAGCATTTAGAATTCAGCACAAAATAAAAGATGAAATTAACTGAAAACTCTCTTTACCAATGTTTTAACTTTGCACTGCTCAGATGCTTTCTTGCAGGGTATTAGCAAGTCAGATCATTAACATTCCTGAAAAGCTAGTTTCTCTGAGGATAAAAGGACAGTTGAAACTAATTAATGAGTGAGAGCTGTTGTGACTACAACTGCAATTTGAGAAGGAATCTGCCTAACACCTCTTAGGTTCATAGGTTCATAGGTTTATACTAGGCTATCTGCCCTAAGGCATTTATAAGCCTAGCCCAAATTTTTGTGGCTTACGCCACCCCTTATATGAAAAAATACTGTGCCCATTAGTTTGTTGTGCCTCTGTCCAGCAGTGACACAGAGATGATTCCCGGGATAAACCTACGATCTGCCATCCACAGGTTAAAATTTCTCTTGAACAGAGCCAGCGAGGTGCTCTGCCTCACATGGACTGGGATTTTATTCCACAGCATAGGGAGTCTCTGAGTGATAAATCTATCCCTCCAGCACGCCCTATTTATATCCGTGCTAAGGTTTAAGTCGCTTGCTCTAGTGGTTTTGGTGGATTTGGATTTTTTGAGGTGGAGCATGTCCATTAATTCCGGGTTGGACATGGCCTTGTATGTCAGGCACATGTCACCTCTGAGCAGATGGTATGCAACTGAATAGAGCTGGAGTTTCTTCAATCTGGCAGCATATGACAGATTTTGGAGTCCCTTTATCCTTTTGGTGAGGAACTTTTGGGGTCTCTCCAATTGCTCTCTTAAGCTTCCTGTAAGCACCCTCCCCCAACCCCTGCAGACAAAGTTGGGACATGCCCAGAAAGCCAGAATGAAAATGTAAACAAAGATCAGAATCAAAACAAAAAATCCCTGGGATTGTCCCTTTAAGATGCTCTAGAGCAAGATGCAATGTGACTGCTGCTGCTGGTGACCTGCTTTGTTTCCTGATCTAGTGCACACTCAACTTCAAAAAAAAAAAGTCCTCTCATACTTGAGAATCAAAACAAATAAATAAAAAAAATAAAGAAATAAATGAAATTAGCAAGCAGCTTCTGACAGTCAGTTTAAACCGCAATAAAGCACTTCAGTGCTGACCCCCAAATGCAATGCTAGAGTTCAGTTCTGAAGGCTGGTAATACACTAAAGACTGAGTGGCATTTACCGATCATGTCCCTTAATACTTTGCACCTGAAGCAAATTCCCCCTTTGCTCCACACTAGCAATGCTTCTACCTGACCTTGTATGCCATTCAGGAACCAGCTATAAGTCAGTGCCACATGCATTTCCCTGCTAGAATGAAATGTGTGTTGCATATTGCAGGTAATTGTAC
This sequence comes from Protopterus annectens, assembly GCF_019279795.1. Taxonomy (NCBI): domain Eukaryota; kingdom Metazoa; phylum Chordata; order Ceratodontiformes; family Protopteridae; genus Protopterus; species Protopterus annectens. The sequence continues at coordinate 1,864,681,584 of NC_056729.1, forward strand.
AACAGACAAACTGAGGTAACCTCCCTTGTTGCTGCAAGTCTTGTGTAGAATGACACAACTAGCAACTCTCAAACTGGATGGTATCTATTAGCAGAAACATACAACAAACAAAAACATAGTTGGCGTCACTGCTGACTTGGGATGCTAGTGAAGGACAGTTCAGTACAGGGCTACATGTCCATCTAAATGCTAATATCGTATGTAAAAACTTAGTATCCAGGTTAGCTGTGCACCACCTTGTTCAGATGAGCCCTGATTACAACTAGTCTGATATGCTACCGAGGAATGTTGCAGAACAGGACTGAAGTATCATAGAAGTTAGCAGTAGTTATCTCTACTTAATTAGCAGAGAACAACATAATACAGAAGGGAAGTGGAGTGGCAGGAAATGGTGAGAAAGGACAGAATAATGGCTAGGGTTTCTTCACATGCTGTAACCTGTAAATAGTGAAATATGCGGTTACACCTTGTCATTATACCAGCATTCTAAAATTCAACATATTGAAAAACTTAAAATAACAAAACAAAAAATGATTCCAAAAGAAACAGTTTCCTCTTAACTCCAGGCCACATTTGTCTGAATAATGTCACTGTCACAGAATGTTTGTTTAAAGGATTAAGGTTAATCTCCTGCTCCACCTTACTAATCCCTACTAACTTTAACTCTGACCTTAACACACACTACACTAAAACTATTCTGTCACTTAAACATAATCCTCCTACACTCACTCAAGCACTCCTACCCTGTAATGCTGAAACCTTCAAAATATCTTAGCTTTTTGGCATTGCTGTCCCAAACCCACACTTACCTCATCCATAAATATTTGATTTTACCTTCATGTGAAATTTTCAATGAGCTAAACAATTGACCAAAATGTATTGTCCTTCAGTCTATTGACCAATAGCATACATATGCTTATACACACGGGTCTACCTGAAAACGCCAAAATCGCAGATCACCGACAATGAGAACACAGACACAGGAAGATCGACAACAGAGAAGACCGACAGTTGAAAATCCCGACGCTGAGAACACTGACATGTTAAGGTAAGTGTGCAATAGGGACGGACGTTAGGGTCAGGGTGTGGGTAAGGTAAGTGTATGATAGTGACGGACGTTAGGGTAGAGTGCGGGTCAGGTAAGTGTGCCATAGTGACGGAGTTTAGGTTTAGGAGCGAGTTAAGTGAGTTAGGGTTAGGGTGCGGTTAAGGTAAGTGTGCGATAGTAGCGGACCTTAGGGTTAGGGTTTGGGTTAAGGTTAGTGCATAGATAGTTGTATATGTAAGATTTAGTGTAGGTTTGCAAGGTTTTTGGTGTGCTTGTGTTGTGTGTGTGTTTTTCGGGAAAAGGTATTTGCTTTGTTAATTGTCGGGATTTTGGTTTGCCGGGCATGTGAAGTTTCGTGTGTCTGAACTTTTTTTTTTGTTTGTTTTTTTCGTGTTGGTTATTTCGTTGTCGGTGTTTTGGCGTGTCGGTGTTATCAGGTAGACCCATATACACATATACACAGACACACACACACATTTTATATATATATATATATATATATATATATATATATATATATATACATATACATATATATATATATATATATATATATATATATATATATATATACATATACATATATATATATATATATATATATATATATATACACACACACACATATACACACACACACATACACACACACACACATTTATATATATATATATATATATATATATATATATATATATATATATAGTCAAAGTAAGCTTTATTGTCATTTAGAACTATACTTGTATAGGCTAAATGAAATTTCCTGCATCAGCTCAATTCTTGAGATTACAAAAGAAAGTGAAACAACACATACAAGTATTGGAATAAACATTACTAACAAATAAAATACTACTCCCAATGCACACAAGAAAGAGCAGAGACATTTCCCAACACTCATATATGAAAAGAATACCCTCCCCTGAGTTAAATGAACTACCCTATTTAAAGTAAAACAAAACACACTACAGACTGAAATGCCTAAGTTATTTGTCTAATATTGTACTTGAGTGAGTTAAATAATACTGACTATGGATATAATAGATAAATATTGCACTTACTTGGAACATATGTAAGTATATATTGCACAAATAAATAAAGCTGGCTTATTTGTCTAGACCCCTGGCCTGGGACTAGTGCCCGAGTTCAGAAGTCTAATCACTGCAGGGTAGAAACTGTTACTGACTCTTGTAGTCCTGCAGTGGATGATGCGATCTCTCCTGCCTGATGCCACATGCTTAAACAGTCCATGCGCAGGATGCATGTTGTCCTGTATTATTTTGGCAGCCGTTCAGATGCTTCTTGCAGAATAAAGATGTTGTATCCATGGAAGACTGGAACCTGTTACCTTCTCTGCGACCCTCACCACTCTTTGTAGCATCTTCCTTTCTGTAACTGTGCAGCTTCCAAACCACACTGTGAAGCAGCAGGTGAGGATGCTCTCTATCGCACCTCTATAGAAGGTGGGGAGAATATGAGGAGGAAGCTTAGCTTTTTTCAGCCTTCTTAAAAAGTGAAGACATTGGTATGCTTTCTTAACCAGCTGGCTGGTATTTCTCGACTACTAGAGATTCTCTGATATGTGTACACCCAGGAATTTCATACTCTTAACCCTCTCCACAATCACACCATTGATCCTGAGCACTGGGTGGTTTGTTTCCTGAAGTCGATGATAATCTCTTTGGTCTTGCTTACATTCAGGTCAATGTTGTTCCCCTCTCACTAACTAATCAGAGATGCTACCTCCTCTCTGTACGCCCTTTCAGCCTCATTTGTGATGAGCCCCATGACTGTGGTGTCATCAGCAAACTTGATAGTATAGTTGGACTTGTGCTTAGCATAGCAGCTGTGGGTCAGGATGGTGAATAAAAGTGGGCTGAGAATACATCCCTGTGGAATACCATTGTTAATCGTGATCCACTTTGATGTTTTCTTACCTGAACACACCCTCTGTGGTATATCAATCAGGAAGTCTAGGATCCAGTTACAGAGATGTTTACTGATTCCTATATGTACCAGTTTTTCTGTCAGCAGAGCTGAAGTCTGTGAACAGCATCCTCACATAGTTGTCTTTGCCCTCTAAATGCTCAAGGGAGATGTGTAGTGCTACTGATATGGCATTGGCCATGGGTCATTTAGCTATGTACGTAAACTGCAGAGGGTCAAAATCAGGAGGTAGGCATGATGAAAGATGCTTTTTGATCAGCTCAAAACATTTCATAAAGTACAGTTGTGTATCTACCATAAATGTAGATGTTTGAGTGTATTCACTGTTGCAGTCATTACACTTAGGTTATTCTGCTGGCAGGCTACCCGCAGTCGGCCCGAATTCCAAAGTCCTGGTCTGGCGTCAGTTGCTTGTTGCCACTTCCCTGACGTCAGTGTGCCAGGGGTATAAAAGATGCAGCCAATACCATTTTCTTCAGTTTTTCTTGCCCCAGATGTCAGGTGCCCCCAAAAGGGTAGGCTGTAAAAAATTATGATCATAAAAAAGCATGCACGTAACCTTCATCTATATGCAAATACACCACATAACCAAGGAAAAAAAGCACCACCACGAATCCAAAAAATATCAGGATATGGCTGATAATCCAAGAAACGCTGCTCCAATGTTAACAGTTCAATACTTTAATGGCAAGATACTTCACCAAGCACGTAGAACACAAAAATTCACATATAAATCCACAGATAATAAAGGTTGAGCGCTTTCATCTGCTACCACAGATTTCATCAGAACTTTCTTTCAGGTTAGTTGAGGTCTTCCTTTCTCTTCATATTTAAGAAGTGTCTTAGCTATCTTGCTAATTAATAGTTTTATCACCCTCAGTGCCTTTTTAGCTTTATTTCTCTTTCTCTTTCTTGAACGTTTTCTGTGAAGCATAAAACTAAGAAGTTGATCGTAATCTTTAACTCTGTACTAAAACATGCAATGTAAAAAATGTGACTACCATCTAGGCATGGAGATATTGGTTTATTAGTTAATGAAATAATTAGACTAGTTTTAGTTTTTAGAGGTGTTCTTTTATTTATTAGTTGATATAATCAGAGTTCCTTTATTTTTAAAGGTACTTTTTAGGTGCTTAAACTAGTAATAATTTTTTACATTGCATGTTTTAGTACAGAGTTAAAGATTACGATCAACTTCTTAGTTTTATGCTTCACAGAAAACGTTCAAGAAAGAGAAAGAGAAATAAAGCTAAAAAGGCACTGAGGGTGATAAAACTATTAATTAGCAAGATAGCTAAGACACTTCTTAAATATGAAGAGAAAGGAAGACCTCAACTAACCTGAAAGAAAGTTCTGATGAAATCTGTGGTAGCAGATGAAAGCGCTCAACCTTTATTATCTGTGGATTTATATGTGAATTTTTGTGTTCTACGTGCTTGGTGAAGTATCTTGCCATTAAAGTATTGAACTGTTAACATTGGAGCAGCGTTTCTTGGATTATCAGCCATATCCAAATACACCACATAGGTTGTATAGAATAGAGAGGTACAGATAAGTCCCACAAAGAAAAAAGGGGGATGGTAGGAGTGTAACCTGGACTGCAACAGTGAATATACTCGAACATTTACATTTATGGTAGGTACACAACTGTACTATGTTCATCATGTTTCACTGTTGCAGTCATTACACTTGGGTTGAATCCCAAAGCTGAGGTTGGGTGGCTGGGCCTAAATAGAGTTTGGAGTGGCTATGAGGCCCTGCAAAACTGCAGTGGCAAAGCCTGCTCTGGATTTAGAGTAGAGAGGTAAATGGTAGTGCTTTGTTAAATTGTGCACTGAAGTCCATGTTGCAGCCTCCAAAATATCCTTGGTTGGTACTCCTCTGAGGAAGGCTGCTGAAGTGGCTGCTGCTCTGGTAGAATGTGGCCTAATGCCCTTGGGCACTGATTTGCCATGTTGTGAATAGCAGAAACGAATGCAGTGGCCTATCCATTTTGAAATAGTCTGCTTTGAAGTGGCTTTTCCTTGGGATCCTGCAGCATATGCCACTAAGAGTTGTTCAGTCTTTCTGAAGGCTTTAGTCTTGTCCAAGTAAAAGCGTAGCTGTCTGTGTATGTCCAAAGTATGCAGAAGTCTCTCCCCCTTATTCTGTGGGTTTGGATAAAAGGTAAGCAAATGTATGGTTTGGTTAAGAGCCATGCTGAACACTACCTTAGGCATAAATGTCAGGTTTGTCCTTTGAGAAACCCTGTCCTGATGGAAAATAATAAAAGGTTCCACAGCCATTAGTGCCTGTAACTCTGACACTCTTCCTGCTGAAGTTATTGCTAGGAGAAGAGCGGTTTTCCATGACAAGTATTTTATCTCTGCTGTATTGGCTGGTTCAAAAAGAGGCAGTGTGAGTTTTTCCAAGACAAAATTGAGGTCCCATGTAGGTACTGGAGCTCTCCTTGGAGGTCTTATGTTTTTGGCCCCTCTGAGAAACTGTCTTAGCAGTGGATGAGAAAAATAGGTGGGTCTGTATTGTAATGAGCTGAAATGGCAGAGGCATGGATCTTAATTGATGAGAAGGATATGCCTTTGTCCAGCATCTCAGTCAGGTATTGCAAAATCTGAGGAATATTAGGTTCAAGCGAGTCAATTCCCTGCACTTGGTTCCAAGCACAGAATCTCTTCCATTTTTTCTGCATAAGATTTTCTGGTGCTGGGCCTCCTGGCCTCCAAAATAACATCCATAACTGCTTTAGAGAGAGGTGTGTTCTGAATGATTACATTATTCGCCATGCAGCCAGATTTAGGGTTCTGAGTTGGCTGTGCAAGATCTGATTGTTCTGTTGGGTCAGAAAATGAGGTATTAGGTAATGTCCAGGCTGGGCCTTGAGACAAGCTCTTTAGGATTGGGTACCAGTGCTGGCGTGGCCAGTCTGGGGCAATCAGTATCATTTTTGGCTTCTCTTGTCTGACCTTTAGGAGTACCTTGGAGAGGAGAGGCAGGGGAGGGAAGGCATATACTGTAAGGGCTTTCCAGCTGAATGAAAGGGTGTCCACTTTCCATGCTTGCTTGTGATAAGTCCGAGTGCAGAAACTCTGTAGCTGGCAGTTGTGAGGGGAGGTGAATAGATCTATGTCTGGGCATCCCCATTTCCCTATCATGTTGAAGATTTGTGGATCCAGTTTCCACTCATGAGGATCCATGAGGTTTCTACTTAGTTCGTCTGCCAAAGTATTTGTCTTTCCTGACAGGAATTGTGCTTGCAGATGTACTTGGTAAGTCAATGCTGTGTTACACAAAGTCATGGCTTGCCTGCAGAGGGGTTAGGAATGTGTGCCCTCTTGCTTGTTTATGTACCACATGACTGTAGTATTGTCCGTCTTTATCAGTAGTTGTCCTGGATGAAGTAGGTCCTTTTAGGCTGTCAGGGCATTTTGTACAGCTAGCATCTCTTTTTGATTGATATGAAGATGCATTTGGTTTGTGGGCCATGTGCCCTGAATACATTTTCCTGCCATGTGCCCCTCCCAGGCATAATCTGATGCATCTGTTGTTAGTGTCTGCCTGGCAGTGGGTAAGGTGAATGGCTGTCCCTTGTTGTGGTGACAGGCCTATGCCCACCATTGAAATTCCTGTTGCAGGCAGGGAATAAGAGTAATTACTGTTTCCAGGTTGTGGCAATGTTGAGTCCAAACACTTTTTAGATACCATTGTAGTTTCCTCATATGCAGTCTTGTATATGGAATAAGTAGAATGCAGGATGCCATGTAGCCCAGAGCCTGTAGAATTTTTCTTGCAGATAACTGGGTCTTTGTTGCCATGTCTTTGAAGTAAGAAGTCAGATGCCTTTGTTTGTCTGGCATAAGATAAGCCATCTGGGCAGTTGTATTTAAGCTTGCACCCAGGAATATTATCTCTTGAGAGGGCACTAGTTTTGATTTCTTTTCGTTTACTGTGTACCCTAGGCAAATTAGTAATCTTTTTACAAACTCCAGATGCTGTAGTAGAATATCTTTGTCCTTGCTCGAATAAGGCAGTCGTCCAAGTAGGGGTATATTTGAATTCCTCTTTGTCTGCAAAATGCAATTACTGGTGCCAGGCATTTTGTGAAGACCCTGGGTGCAGTAGATAAGCCAAAGGGCAGTGCAGAAAATTGGTGGTGCATTGAGCCAGCTATGAATCTGAGGTATCTTCTGCAAGACTGTCTGATTGGGACATGCAGGTATGCCTCTCTGAGGTCCAAAGTTACAAGCCAAGCCTTTTTGTCCAGCATGGGCAGGAGCTGCTGTACAGTCAACATTTTGAATTTTGGGCCGTCCAGAAAAGTATTTAGAATAGACAGGTCCAGAATTGGTCTCCAGGCTTTGTCCTTTCTTGGTACTAAGAAAGGTCTTGAGTAAAATCCTTGCCCCTGCTCTTGTTGTGGCACTGGCTAAATAGCCCCCATGTCCATGAGAGATGAAACTTGTTTTTGTGCCTCTTGCCATTGATTGCATGGCAGGTCTGGCATACCTTTTGCCTTTGGAAAGGTGTGAAAGTGAAACCTGTAGCCCTGAGAAACTATATTTAAGACCCATTTGTCCTGGGTGATCTTATGCCAGTTTTGTGAAAAAAGTGCTAGCTTTCCCCCTAAGGGTGCTGTCAAAAAATAAGTGCTTGGCATTGGCAGAGGGAAGTCATTGGGACTGTTTTCTATAAGGCTGTGATTTGTCTTCTCCACTTTTGGAGGTAGAAGCACCCCATTGTTTGGGCCTGTATGAACCCTGGGGCTGTTGCCCGCCTCTAGGGTGTCTGAATCTGCCTCTTTGTGGTCTGTCTGACACTGGAAAGGACCAATTCTTAGAGGGCCAGTTTCTGCTAAATCTGGGTGGCTGTACCTGGAAGAAATCCTTTACTGTCTGCATAGATTTTGCCTTATCCTCCATTTTCTTTAACACCTCCTCTGCCCTAATACCAAACAAAGTATCATGCTGTAATGGAGCATCCAATAATTTTTCTTTAACATGATCAGACAGATTCTGTTCCTTTAACCAAGCATGCCTTCTAATAACAGAACCTGTAACAGCGGCCCTGCATGAGGCCTCCAGTGAATCATAGCCACATTGCAAAGTATGTTTTCCCACTTGTTCAGCTGCATGCAATAAATCCTGCAAATCTTTGTTCTCAGTACATTCAGAATTTGTCAACATTTTTTGTTTTAACAAAGACATTAAGTATTGCTGATATTTGAGCGTATGAAACTGACAATTTAAAGCCCTTACAGCCAAGGTAGCAGAAGTGTAAACTTTTTTCCCCCATCTGTCCAAAGCCCTAGAATCTCTGTCTGAGGGGACAGGGTTTTTGGCAGAAGCAGCCTTGACCCCTTTGGGACCCTGTGAGATAGTTTCTGGGCCAGTAGCAGGGTTTTTGTAAAGAAATTTATGGGTGTCTGGGACCCTGTAGTATCTGTCCGGCTTAACAGGGGCAGGAGGTAAAGAGTCTGGAGACAGGCCGGACTCTGAGAAAACATCATCCACTATGTCTAGAACAGGGGGAATTGCAAGAGGTCTGTGCTGAGGAAGTAAAAGAAAGTCTCTAAGTCTTTTCTTAGATTTGGAATAATATTGGCTCTCCCAATGGAAATGCTCTCTCATGGTATGCAGGGTTTCCCGAAAAGAATAGTCCTCAGGAGGAGAAGCTGAAGGAATAGAATCAGAATCCTCATAGGGAGGAACAGAATATCCCTGATCAGAAGAGGAATCAGAGGAAATGGAAACCTGATCAGAGGAATCATATTCAGTGTCTTGCCTAGGCTTCTTATCAGGAGGGGGATGGGAACCCCTGATCAGAGTAATTAGGTCTTCGGCCATTTTGAGCATCTGTTTCTTAGGCATAGAAGCCTGTCCTGGAAACTGCTGTACTGGTTTCCTTGTCTTTAAAACTGCTTTAGACTTTGTCTTGGATGCTGAAGTAGGCTTTATATAAAGTTGTGTAGGTCTGAAGACACCTTCAGAAGCCGATGCCTGCTCAGCGGCTCCGGACCCATCTGAGGGATTAATTTCCAAAGGGCCAATACCTTGAGTATCCAGAGGCCTAGCTGTCTCCATGTGGGAGTCTGAGGTGGCCTGTGGCTCTGAGGTAGTGGGAGTCAGGGGCTGCGAAAATGCCTCACTGAGCACCGGCGAACCGGCGACTGACCTAGAAGAGGCTTCGTTGTCGGTTTTGGACCTCGGATGCTTGTCCTTGTCTTTATCCTTGCGTTTTTTATGAATTCCGGTCATCGGTAGTTCCGACGGCATTATGTAGTTAAACCTTCTGCCAAAATAATGAAAAGCAAAATCGTACTGACGCTTAATAGTGTGTTGGTTAAATGTAGCACAAAACTGACAACTAGCAACGTCGTGGTCAGGGCCTAGACAAGGAATACAGTAACAGTGGAAATCCTTATGAGGTATTTGCTTCCCACAAGAAATACAATTGTTATTTTTTTCTGACATTGGTCTGGAGCAAGAAAAAAGTTTCCCCAATGGGGTACTTAGCTTTATTGAAGACTTCGGATCTGAAATTCAATTTTGAAAATCTCAGGAGTCGGCCGACAGGCACTTGCAAACTGCTTTTGCTTCGGGAACCATGCAGCAAGAAAGACTGAAGAAAATGGCATCGGCTGCATCTTTTATACCCCTGGCACACTGACGTCAGGGAAGAGGTGACAGCAACTGACGCGGGACCAGGACTTTGGAATTCGGGCCGACTTCGGGTAGCCTGCCAGCAGGATAACCCAAGTGTAATGACTGCAACGTTGAAACACGATGAACATCAGTGGATGTCAGAGTGACAGGTGTGTAGTTTTTTAGGCTGGAGGGAATGGCTTTCTTAGGTAATGGGATTATGTTAGTTTCCTTATATCATGAGGGTACATTTGCCATGGCAAGAGAGGTGTTAAATATTTCCTTGAGCACTGTGCATAGTTGATCAGCACAGCCTTTTAACACCTTGCTTAGTATGTTGTCTGGGCCAGCAGCCTTCCTAGGATTCACTCTCCTTAGCTCTCTTCTTACCTTCTCTGTGCTGAGGCTGAGTATTGCATCCTTGTCATCAATGGGTGGCTTTAGTGCCAACCTGTTGTTTCTTTCCTCAAATCTACCAAAGAAGATGTTCAAACTGTCCAGGAATTTAATGCTGTCCTCACACTGTGCTGACCTGATTTTGTAGTCAGTGATCCCCTGTATGCCTTACCATAGTCTCCCTGCATTCTTCATGTCTTCAAAGTAGCTCTGTACCTTTCTGACATACTCCCTCTTAGCCTCCTTTATATCCCTCCTCACATTACCTCTTGCTACACTTAGGGCTGCTTTGTCCTTAGCCCTGGAAGCTGTGTTTCTCGCCTTCAGAAGCTCATATACCTTAAGGGTGAGCCATGGCTTCTGGTTAGCTCTAATAGTGAAACTTTTAGTATCTGTTGCCCAGCAATCAACACAGTTTGAAATGTATGCCATCACTACCCAGTGCATTCATCAGTGTTCAGATGCTGATTCACTGTGGCTGCCTCCATGAACATAACCCAGCTGGTTCTTTCAAAGTAGTATTGGAGGGCCTTCATGCCCCCTCATTCCATACCCTGATTTGTTTCTTTGTGGGTTTCTCTCTAACCAGTGCAGGTTTGTAAGCTGGCAATAGCAAGATGGTATAATGGTCAGATTTTTCCCATTTGTGGAAGTTGCACTGCCTTATAGGCTTTCTTTAAGTTTATGTACACCTTGTCCAGGATATTATCACCCCTTGTAGGAGCATCCACATAATGATGGTAGTATGGGAGTACTTCTTTCAGATCTGTTTTATTAAAGTCACCAGCTGCCATGTGTACAAAGTCTGGATATTTCCTTTGCAGCTCACCCATGTGATAGCCTAGTTTATTTAGAGCCTCAGTGGTATTAGCACTAGGAGGGATATATACCATTGTTACACTGACCACATTCAGCTCCCTAGGCAAGTAAAACAGTTTACATTTAATGGACAGGAACTCCAAGTTCTCACAGCAGTGTGATAGCATGATTTCAAAGTTGCTGCACTATCTTTTAACATAGATGTAGACTCCACCTCCTCTGGCCTTTCCACACAGTGTATGTTTTCTGTCTACACGGAACAGTGTAAAATTATCTTAAAAGTTTACGGAACTATCATTTATCTTGTCATGCAGCCAGATCTCAGTAATCAGTAATAAACAAGTATTTCCCACTTTGCTCGTCTGAGAGTTCCAGTCTCAAGTAGTCCATCATGCTATCCAATGATCTCATGTTAGCTAGCAGTATAGTTGGTAGTACAGGCCTGTAGGGGTTTGCTTTTAACTTAACATGAATACCTGCTTTGCATCCTCTTTTCCTTGTTCTCTGACATCTCTTTCTCTTTATTCTTGTCCAGCATATGTTTCAGGCACTTTAGAGTGTGAAGAGTTAATACCAAGGTGTTGTAGCTTTGAGCAAGTAGTAGGCCCCAGATACTCTGCAGAATTCAGTACATCCAACCAGCAACATGTAGATGTCGACTGCTTAATTTCTAGTAACTTCTGTCTACTATAAGTTATTGTACCTTCAATTGGAAGTGCAGAAACTGATCTTTTTTTTTTGAGATTTTCTGTGCAAAAGAAAATCTTAGCGACCACCTTATCACCTTTATTATAAAACACAAATGTCCAACTACAACCCCCCCCCCCTAACCAGACTAGTCAGGAACAGCAAGAATTTTGTCCCAGACCAATTTCTTGCAGACCTCAAGGCATGTAACTGGTCCATCCTAAATACTCTACCCTTAGAAGAGAGTGTGTCATACTTTAATGACACCTTCCTCAAAATACTTGATTCTCATGCTCCTAAGCGACTCATTAGAACTAAGGAACGTATTGCACCTTGGCTAACTAAAGACACTAAAACTAAAATTAAACTCAGAGACCAGGCCTGGAACAAATGGAGAACCACAAAAACCCCTCTGGACCGCATCAAGTTTCTGCAGCTTAGAAATTCAACCAAAGCAGCCGTTATGTCTGATAAAAAACAATATTTCTGTCACCTCCAAGACAAACATCAAAACAATCCTAAAAAATTCTGGGCTGGTTTCAGTCACCTCCTCCATCCAGGCAAATCTTCCACCCCCACACCTGAAATACTCATGGATAAAGATCCAAGCGAAATAGCTAACTCTTTTAATTCTTTTTTTACTGAGACCATCCAGTCCCTCGCCAGCCAGCTTACCTCTTCCCCCTTGGCTGCAACCTTAACCAATGACCCAACTCAACCTGCCTTCAACTTACATCCCACCTCCACCTTCTACATTCGTACCCTCCTGAAAAAACTTAAACCAACCACCCTAGCAGCTGACCTACTCCCAGCCAAATACGTACAAATAGCATCTGATGCCATAGCCTACCCTGTATCAATCTTAATTAACCGGTCTATTTCCGAAGCCTCTATTCCCTCAATCTGGAAAATCTCTTATATCATTCCTCTCCACAAAGGAGGGTCCTCTACTGACACATCTAACTACAGACCCATAGCAATACTGCCACCCCTATCCAAAATTATGGAACGCTGCATTCACAAGCAACTCATTACCCACCTCATACAAAATAATCTCCTGTCCAACACCCAACACGGCTTTCGCCCCCATCATAGCACAACCACTGCTCTCCTCTCCTTTGTTGATTCAATTAACATCAACCGGAATAACAAATTAATATCCTCTGCGCTCTTTCTAGACCTATCGAAAGCCTTCGATATGGTCAACCACAAACAGCTGCTCCACACACTGGAAACCTTTAATCTTAGCAAAACTAATATAAGTTGGTTTAATGCCTACCTCTCCGGTAGAAAACAGGCGGTACAGTGGCAAAACAGGATTTCAGACCTACTCCCCACTAATATCGGTGTCCCCCAAAGATCTATTCTCGGTCCCCTTCTTTTATCCCTCTTCATTAATGGTCTACACTCTATCCTTCCCAAAGCCACCTGCATTCAATATGCGGATGACTCCACCCTAATCTGCTCCGACGACTCTCTCACCAAACTCCAAGTTACAACCCAAAACTGTTTTTCTTTAGTCGAAAAATGGTTCTCAGATTTAAAACTCCTACTTAATCCAACCAAAACCAAATTGCTTCTATTCTTCCCCACTCCAGCTACTACGCAAGGAATAGAACCTCCTTACACCCACATCCCAACCTTCGCTGTGTCCTCTAATAATGGTACCAAAATCTATCCTGTCACCCACACCAAACTACTCGGGGTGACAATAGACCACAAACTTAGATTTGATATGCATGTCAACCAGACCATTAAATCACTCAACAAGAAACTTGGGTCCATGTATAGAATAAAAAAATTCTTAACCCCGCACACCAAACTAACCATCGCCCATACCCACCTCCTCTCCACACTCCTCTATGCCTCCCCGATATTCTCCTTCCTTCACAAGAAAGAGCTCAATAAATTATCCACTGCCTATAACCACATAGCCAGATTCATTACCGGAATGCCCTACCGCACCCATCACTGCCTAAATCTAAGGACACTGGGATGGCTAGAACTGCCCAACATCCTTAAACTCAACCAACTTACTGAGGCATTCAAAATTATTAAACATCCTGATAAAACCCCCTCACTGAACAATATACTTACCCCCTACTCCAATCTTTCGTCCCTTAGGTCATCCAAAAGTATACAAGTGTTGACCATTAAATCTAACAACTCGGGTGGTGAAGCTCTTTACGCCAATTCCATTGGCAAAGCCTGGAATGCCCTCCCAAGCAACCTAAGACTAATGACCACTCTGCACCAATTTAAAATTCACCTCCGAGCTCTACTAAAATCCCAATGGCTATGCCCATGCTCTAATCCCGACTAATAGTTCACGCCCCCGGCTCAACCTGGCCTACCCAAGCCTCCACCCAACCCAAAACCTTAAGGGTCCACTCTGTAGCCCTGACAATCCATCTTTACTAACTTGTATCTCTTTTGAATTATATATACTATTACTTACTGTTTTATTTTGCATACTAATGTTAGTTTACTAACTTACTCTAGTTTTTTTATTATATGTGTTTATGTACCTCTGTTCTTTGGAGCTTTTCTCCCCGGGCCTCCACTGAAAATGGATATGTATCCAGTTGGACTAACCCGGTCAACAAATGTAAAATAAAATAAAAAATAAATAAAAAGAAGACAAAATATGCATATCTCTAGAATGAGCTGACACAGCCACAGCCACACAGGCGCCACCATTTTTTTGTTATATATCTTAATTACAGCATTGCTATACCTCACAGAAAAGGGAATACTCCAAGATAATTAATGTAGATCTCTGTCATTCTCACTGTTAGTTCCACAATTCTGAGGATTATATTTATGAATTTCATACTTTTTGCAGTGACTCTGTTAATCATCTCTGCGGCTACCACCTTCAACTTAACCCCTGGGATTCATGCTAAGTCATGCTAAGTGTACATGATGTAGGCATGTTAATGTGATGAGCAGCAGTACTAACTGAATATGCATGCTGCTCATCATGCCTACACATTTGCAAGCACATTTTCATGACCAGAAATAGCGTTCATGGCCATGGAGAGGTGCTTGCATGCATGAGCACACAATGCAAACAAAATGGCTTGCTTATAAGCAAAGCTAAGATATGAGCACACACTGTAGCCCTAAAATATTAAGGGCAAATACAGTGAATGAATTCTGAAGGAGAAGTAAAATGGAATACTATGCAAAGAATGTTTTTTACTGCATAGTAATAGGGAAGGGAAAGTGTGTAAAGTGTAATCATATATCACAGGCAAATGTGCTGAAGTGCCAAAGAAGCATTCCTAACATAAATCTTGCCATACTGATCCAATTATAGGTTCATAGGAGGTTACTAGACTAATGGCCCTAGGCCTACCCATATAATACCCTTGAATACCCTTGTTACCTAGTTGACCATGGCTAGATGGTCATTGTTAGCAGAGTGAATCAGTGATTAGCACTGACTGCCCCTATCCATGAGGGACATTGATGCCACCCCCCAGGAGTGAAATTATGGTCTCCCATCCAATTGCCAAGGTTTCGTTTAAATAGTACCATTGAGGAGTTCTGCTTCATGTGAAGTGGGAGTTTATTCCAGAGGAGCAGCAATCTCTGGGACAAATATCTGTCTCTTCAACATGTTCTGTTTATGTCACAGGCTAGGTTGAGATCCGTGAAGTAAATGACTCTTGTCACATTTGATTTGTGGGCATGCACCGATGAAATTCTTGAAGAAGTCTGCCAGGTTTAATAAGCAAGACCTGACCTTAACAAAGCCAAACTGGGTTGGGTCCATTGCTTGGAGGTCACATTTGACCTTGATAAAGTCCATGATGATTCTTTCCATAGCCTTTCCAATAAGGCTTGTTAGGCTTATGGTTCTATAGTTCCCAGGGTTGGTTGATAGACCCCCTTTGTGTAAGGGGATTACTGTTGCTGTTCTCTACTCTGCTGGAACAAAGCCAGTGCTCAAGCTATGGTTGAAGATAGTGCCAAGCGATTCCACTAGGTCTTGTTTTAGGTTGTTTAGTGAGCAGCCTGGGATGTTATCTGATCCCATGGCGGCTGTGTCTTCTTCCTTGGAGATGGCGGATACTACTTTCTCTTTAGAGATGCTAGGTAGTGGACTGGTGAAAGGGATGCTTTGGTGTGTCTGGTGGGGACAGGAGGTGAAATTTGCACCAAATCTGTCCACCAGCAGGTTGGCAATTTCTCCGAGTTCAGTGTGAGTAGTACCATCCACAACCAGTTCAGCACATAGCTGGGCACTCCCTTTAAGATTTCAGACATAGCTAAAAAAAGCCTTATGATTGTCTTTAGCTAGAGATGCTAATTTAGACTCATAATTGGCTTTAGAGGACTTTACAAGATATCTGATTTGCTTGTTCAAGTTGTGGCGGGTATTCCTCTGGTGAGCAGGTTCCCTCTTGTTCTTGGATAACAGTTTCTTCCTTTTGTTATATAACCTATTTATACTTGTGTCCACCAGGGTGGCCTGGTTCTTCTGAAGGACCTGGTTTTGATCTTGACAGGTACAGCTGAGGCTATACAGTTTTTTAAATGTCTATAGAGGACATTTGTTCGCTCCTCTGCATGGCAGGCATTGTTGGCTGTGTTATCAGGGGGGTTGAAACTTTTTATACCCATGCTCAGTACACTAAAATTTGCTTTGGAAACATTTTTCAGTTTGTTTCCTGCTGTGGAGGGTGTCCAGTCTGATCTGTCCTTCAAATGAGACAGATTCATGATTTGACCTCACCAGGGAGGGCAACACATAGTGGGTAGTGTAGTGACTCCCCATATTGATGAGTACCAGGTCCAAAACATTTGAGCCCCTTGTAGGGGAACAGACAAGATGTTTCAGAGCATTTGAATTAACAAAGTCCATGAACCTCAGGGCAATTGTATTTCTGCTCATTTTATGCTGTCCAGTCTATGGAAGGATAGTTGAAATCTCCCATGACCGAAGTGTTCGACAGTCTAGGGAGAGATTTTAGCAAGTCCAGGTAGTTGTGTTTCTCTTGGTTCATAGTGCGGGACCTGTGCCTAGCAATGATGTGGTAGAGTGTTTTTCCTATATTTAATTGTATGTGGAGTAGTATACTGTTTAACAATTTTTGAGGTTTATTTGGATTTAATGAAGATGGATAACCCTCCACCTTTGGTTCTTTCATACTCGTTTTGGGGTCTGAATGTGTGGAAGGCATTGTAGCCTTATATGGCTGGGGGTGCTCTCTGCGGCTTTGAACCAAGTCTTAGTGACTGCACAAATGTCAGCATCTTCCAAGATGAAGAGAGCTTCCAGGGAGTGCAGTTTTCTGTTGAGGCTCCTAGCATTAAGCAGCATAACCCTGAGTTTGTCTCTAGTGGGTTTCTTTACTTCAGGAATTTTTTTTAACTTTGCCTAAAAAAGGCACTATGGGGGAGGTAAGTATTTTTGTGAGTATCTGAAAGTCTAGAGGATTCAGATGAACACCGTCTCTGGCAAAGCAGCATGGTCTGTCAACCATGTCTTCCCAGGCTGACAGGTAATGGATCCCCTTGGATTGACACCAGAAGATGTGCAAATTGTTGAAGTCAATTATTTTTTGTCTGCATTGTGGCATCATCCTGGGTGAAGGTAAAATGCTACTTAGAGATAGGGACATACCTGCCTGGGACACACAATATGATAGATCAGTCATGTCTCTCTTCATATAGTCCAAAGAGGTACATCTCAAGTCATTCACTGTAATATGTACTATGACAGAATCATAATGGTAATTGCTGTTGAGTCAATTGACTACATGCATGATTTGATGGTTCCTGGTATCTGACAGGCAGCTAAACGTGACTTTCTCCTTGTCCATCCTGGTGAGGGAAACATCTGTCTGTCTCACTATGGGATAGCCTATGACCAAGACATTAGGTTTTGAGGTGTTTTCCCTTAGGGGCTTATTTGTTCTAACACTTGTATGTGTGTTGCTGTGTGAAGTGAAGTCTTTTTGTGTTCCAGTACATGTGATCTGTTTGTTCTTGGGAGGTCTCTGGTCTTTTGGTAGGCTCTTAGTGAGTGCCTCTACATCTGTGGGTTTATGTGTCTTGACTTTGTCTTGTGAGAGTGTAGAGGTGTGTGTGCTGACTTTATTGTTACATGAGAGGATTGAGTCCAGCTTCATGGTATAGTTACATCTCTCACATACTGTATTTGTTTGCTTTATGAGCAACTGGTCATCAGTATACATGCTTTAGCTCTAAGACTAATTTTAATAACTAAACAAGGGGGCTATTCTGTTGAGGATTAGGGGTGAAGGAGTATGGTGATGCTGCTCAGTGTGCAGCTTTGTTGCTCACAGTACAGCAGGGAAGCTTGGGAAGGTTCAACTGATAAATGTCTCGGGGGGGGGATAGTTTCTAGGAGTTTGCTACTATACAGGGCACCACTAACCCCTGTTGTGCAGTGCGCAGCTACACACAAATGCAAGACTTATATATAGACAAAAATTAAACAGCTTTAAACTGGTCTGCCAATAGGAAATCACACAATGATCCTTCCTGCAGCATTCCCCAGCTCATTCAGGGCTACATCCACACTCTTCTGCCAAAAGGGTGCAGGGGAGCCCTTCTTAATCTACAATGACTGTATTTGAGTACAAGTGCATAAAAAGCATACTAGATTTAGCTGGTCTGGATCTAGTATATGCTATCTAAGCAATATTACAGTTCAAAACAAGTGCAGATAATGAAGCAGGCACAGGCAGAAAACAAACAGTCAAAAAGGCACAAATGAATGCAATAAAATAGTTAAATGCAGTTGAAAAAGTGTAGATAAAGCTCAAAAATAAACATAATTTCTTGTTAGCTTTAGATGGCTTGGATTCAAGCAGAAATACTCTATACCTCTGGCAAAAGACGCCAAACGCAGAGCAGCTCTGGTTAATTGAGCCAAAACCTGCTCAGACGCAAGGCTTATATACAGGCAAAATTAAATAGTTTTAAATTAGTCTGCTAATAGGAAATCACACAATGGTCCTTCCTCCAGCAATCCCCAGCTCAGACACAGGTATATCTACACTCTTCTGCCACAAGGATAAAGGGAAGGCATTCTTAATGTAAAATGGATGGATTTGAGTTCAGGTTCAGGTGTGTCAAAAGGAGTCTAGATTCAATAAGTCTGGATCTAGTCTATGCTATCTGAGCAATATTACAGTGCAAAACAAGTGCAGATGATGAAGCAGGCACAGACAGAAAAAACAGTCAAAAAGGAACCAAGTAATGCAATGAAACAGTTAAATGCAGTAGATCAGCACACTTCTGCCACAAGGGTGCAGAAAAACACCTTAATATAGAATAGCTGATTTGGAGCCCAAGTGTGACAAGACCACACAAACTACCTGCAACAGCTCTACAACTAACAGATAAAATGTAATACAGTGCAATTGACTATTTAAAACAGCAGTAGACAGTACAGTTTATTTGAAACTGCTGAAGTACAGTTACAATATTTAAGAAGTGCAAAAAAAAAAATAATAATACGTAGTGCCCGTCTGTGTGCTTCCCAACTCAGACGGACTAGGTAAACGCCTACCACCACCAGATGAACAATCTCAGTCCTCCTAATGCAAAAACACAGTAAAAGAGTATCTGGGGTGAAATGCTATCACAAGCAAATTTAGAAGATATGAAATGCTACCACGTCCAAACTTAATGATATGGATACAGCAGTGTACTTTAAACAGCTTATACAAATGTGATTATTCAATAAAAGTAATTTGCTTTGTATAAATTAGCCAAGCGCCACTCAATTGTACAGAATTTTAAAGGGCACTAAAAACAAGATAAGTTGATTGGCAAGTCTTTCAGCCAATAAAACTACGTTCAGAAATCTCAAATGTTTCACAAACCCAAACAGACCGGCCTACCTCCCAGTGTACTAGATGGAAAATCCACTGACCTCTTGATGTAAAAATAAATGCCTACTAGAGTGTGAAAATGCACTACTTTATCCAACAGCTACTTAGATAATGAACACAGATCAAGTAAGTCAGTAGAACAAAAAAAAAAAACTCTTTCAGCTTTTCCCAGTTAGGGGGGTCGCCACAGCAGATCACTGGTCTGCTTATGATTGGCAATGGATTTTTACAGTGCCGAGGTGCCAGCCCAGCGCCCAACCTTCAAAGAAGGCACACACATAGACTCACACACCTACTTGCATGTCTTTTAACATTCAGTCGATCGCAAGGAGGACATGCAGACTCCACACAGACAGAACTCCAGACAAGAATAAAACCGGAGAGCCACTTGCTGTGAGGTGACAATGCTAACCGCTGCACCACAGTGGCCAACAAGTCAGTAGAACAGACAGTTAGAGGCAAAATGCACTTTTTCAATACAAGCAAAAGAAAAAAAAAGGCAAATAAATAATTTAATAAATCAGCAGCAGTATAGAAAGAGAAGAGCTTATTAAGCTCAACATACAGTAGGGGTGGGCAGCTTAAAAAATGTCCAGGTTTAAAAAGCAAATAAACAGGGGAGGGGGAGGTAGGTAAAAAACACAAGCAGGGAATCCCCAGCATTGCTTTAGTTTCTGCAAGCTTGAAATCTTTTCAGCAAAAGACAAAGGGCTAGAAATTCACTGTGTCTTTAAGTGTCACTCAAGAGACAATTAACCAGTGAAAAACATGTGAAATGTGCAGCCTAAGATAATTCAAGTCGATCTGCTCATGGTGATAAAAATGTCAATGACAATACCAGTGTTGTGCACATAAAAACGTACATACTAAAAATGATGTGATAGGGTTATGAAGCTGCAGGGTAACAGTGGGAGATTAAAATGGGATAAAAATTGTTAATAAAATGATGAGTGAATGTAACAGCAGGGACAGAAGATACATTATGGGATGAATGCATAGACTGAGTTATTGCATAGGAGATCTATATACAAGGAATTTATGTTTGCAATGTGACACCCCAGCTGTATTCTCCACATCAACATGTATATACAAGAACAAATTGAACTTAAAGCTGTAATGTCATGTACATCACAAATGGGGATGCTTTTTACAAAGAAATGCAAATGGCGCCCATAAGAAAGGGTTTTTTCACCCATAAACATGTAATAAACAAGTGTTGTCTGCTCATTTAAATGCTAAAATGTAATATAAGACACAACATACATAACTGACAAATGACAACACAGATCAGATGGCATTTCATGACTTCAGGTTTTACATTGTTAATTTACAGACATCTCAAACATCATTATACTGGCTATGTTCACATGGAATTACAGAGAACAGTAACATAACAGCAATTCATTAGCATCTACACACAACAAAGTGTTGTTATACAGGACCAACCGCAGTTTCTGGTGGTCTGACTACATGCCATATGGTAAGAAACATTTATTGAAGCCCTCATCTGCCATTAAGTTATACTGTGTGATGAAAACAATAGCAGTAATAAAAAAAATGTCTGGAATAAGATAAGCAATCCATCTAGCCATCTATCCATCCACAGCACCCCCTTTTCCCATTCTTTGCACATGAGGTTGAGGTGTCACTTCTACAGTGACAATCATGTAGAGTCAAGGTTTACACTACCGAGTGGCTTGCCCTGTCATGGCATGGAATAAGAAATGCAATACAGAGCATAATTCTTTTGAGACTGGGTCATGCTTTTGAGTAATGAATGACATAATAAACAATCATACTATGTCATTTCTGAACATATGCCAGAACAAATATCAAAGAGATGAATAACAATCATTGACGCCACAGAACTACTCATATTGGTTATGTCATGAGGAACTTCCTGTCATAAGGGATAAGGATGCCCTACCTTGTAGGACAAGGCCTGAAAAATGTGTCTGTATGACTGTGCTATAACTATTGTCTGTGTCTAAGTCACTGCTATCTAACACATGGATGATACCAGATTCAAACTCTCTTGAGACCTCCATATTGACTGCATGTGCCACATCAGGTAGCAATGGAAGCTCTCACAGATACCTGAATTGAATATGTGCATTAAAAAAGGAGTTGACAATATACTATGAATAGTCAGATTAATTCAGAATCCTGGAAATGAGTTGCACATGTTACTTTCCACATAACAGTGAACAGTTCGTTATCAATGTTTCTTTGACAAAGAAGCTGTTTACATTGTGTAGTACACACACTAGCCCAGAATTGAACCACAGTCTATGTAGATGTGCTATACAAGCTAGTACTTGGTGTACATGCTACAGGAGCACTCACAGCACAACATGCCCCAAATAACCAGTTTACCGCCATGCAATCACAACCTGTGGTGATATATCATTGCCCAACATAAAAATGTCTAAGAATAACTAGATACAATGGTGTTTATGTAACATCAGTACATTCATATAATATTGCACTTTCAGGAATTGAACAGCAAGCTATGTGACTGACTAATGACATGTATGAACCACAGGTGCCACTGTGGAAGGTTTAACACAACTGTGACACTCCAGCTATGCTATCTTATTACATCAGATGTATGTGTTGTAAACAATCTCTTTGAGATAAAAGGGACGGTGGACTCCTCTCCCACTGTACATAGACACATTATAACTGTGGTGGATGCCATTCATGCATCAGAGTATAAGGCCCGACAATGCTAACAGGCAGTGAATGTGGATGTTAAACACATGAGCATCTGACAACAGAAAATACATGATATGTCACAGGATGACTGCACCACTGTAGAACTGTCACTACATTTGTAAGGTATGCTGGTATGTCAAGGCATTAGATTTTATCACTTGCAAGAGATACATGTGCCTGTAATTACTGTACTAAGGCAACAACATACAGAATGTTGCTCATTCTCCTGTACCAGAGGATAACACTTCCTACATATGTTATGTAAGGAAAATGTAATCACGTGTTATCATTACTCTGAATAAAAGCATTGCTATGAAAAATTATCATAGCTTTTTGAAAGAGGAATCAACATCTATACGTGTACACACAGCATGTGTGTTTGACCGTGTTAGAGACATGTACAGTCACAATAAGACTGACACAATGTAGTCTGAACAGTAATGGCTGAATTTGAACTACCCAAGATTAGAAGCTATGGATTAGTGCCTGAATTTCAAGTGTCACATGATGTGTTGAGGTACAACTGAGACAGACCACAGGTAAATGGATGACATCACCACTGTTTATTAGCTGGACATTTATGCTAAAAAGTGGTATTGTACACTTCGACCAATGTACAGCTACACATCATATATGTATTTGGAGGATAGTATATACAGTATGAGGGTGAAAGACAGTCACAGCTGGCCTCAAACATCCAGCATGGATAGTTACACAATGTACAAACACAACATTAAAGTCACGCAATACAGGAGAATTTGCACTCCAACTGTAAAATACTACAGTTATTGTAGCATGTTATCATGTTGTGACCCAAATATGTTTTTCCCTGGGAAAGCTAGGATTTGCTAGTGTAACACTGTGGAAGTTTACATAAAGGTTGTTGTGAAGGGGTCAACAGTATATGACATTAATGACAGTCACACTATTTAAGCAGGGATGGACTTGAACTACCTACCTTGTTACACCATCTACATAGCATATTATCAGCAGCCAGTACCACAGGAGAATACTGAGTACCAGTGAGCTGTACAGCATGCATGTAGGGATGACATCATCAGTGTATTACCAAGGTGATGTGTCTGGTAAAATGAGGGAATGCATGAATTCAGCTTCATTACCCTGTTGACCACTGTAATCTGTACATCCAACTCTTCAGGTTGTTGAAAAGTACATTTAACTTATATACACAGACATCCTCGATGGTGCAGTGGTTGCATTGTTGCCTCACAGCAAGAGGTTCTCCCGTTCGATTCTCGGCTGGAGTGTGGGGAGTGCTTTCTTTGTAGAATATGCATGTCCTCCCCGTGGTTGGGTGGGCATTCGAAAGACATGCATAAATGGGCGTGCCTTTATTGAAGGTTGAACATTAAGCTGGCACCTCGGCGTTCGTGAAAATCTACTGCCAATCATTAGTGGACCGGAGTTCCGCTATGGCGACCCCTAACCGGGAAAAGCCAAAAAGACAAACAACAAACACAGCTAAGCACAGAGGTGTGAACTGTAACAGATTACTGTGGCCGAAGGCAATAAAATCACAATATATTACCATAAGCTGTGTATCTGTTTTTACCCTTGGATGCATTTGTTGCCTGGTGCCAGACATAGGGCAAATGCAGAGGTAGAATTATAATGATACAGAATGGAGAAGATGTATGGACAGGATGAGATGGAGGCAGGGACAAAGTAGCTTATGACAGAAGAAGGCTAATGATGGAACATAAAAGTATTTAGCCAACAGGTCGACATCAAATAGTGTACAAAAGCAGTCAGTAACACTTTGGCAATGACTGGATTAGAACCCTTGGAAGTTGTAAAAAGAAGCTATCTATACACATGAGCATTATCTCATCACACCACAAAGGAATTACTACAGCCCAACATTTAAATAACAAAACTGAAGCACAGTGACTACTAACTGAAGCAGAAGGGGTAAAAAGAGAGAGAGAGAGACACACAGGCAGACAGACAGATGCTGAGAGGAATAGTAACAATATTTTTGGGGGGGAATGTAGGAACATCTGTATGATGTGTCACTCTTACTTATTAAATCATCATTAATTTGTCATGCTGTGTACAATGAAGTACTTGTTACAGGGAGAAATAAAAGATAGGAAAGTGCTACAAATATGAAAACATAAGCAGGGTAAGTTTGGCTTAATATTTTTTTCTGCTGGTGCTACAGTGTTTTGGCAAAAGATGTCTTGCTGCTCTATTCAAATGGTATGTTAATGAAATGTATATGGAGAGAAAAACAGATGTCTGCAGTTAAATATATGAAAGTAATACGAAATGCTATGACTTAATACATTGACCTACAGCTGTAATTGTACCCATGACACTATGCATAAACATTAGCCCACAAATAGGGTAATTATGTTAGCAAGCCACATAGGAACTCCTACTGTGTTACATCCATCAGCCTAAGAACTATTACAGTAACTGTTGCACAGTACTGCTTTACTCTGTGTTCTCACAGCACAACAGATTTAAGCAAATTTGCACAAAAGTAACCAGGCTGCTGCAGATTAAATTGAAATCTTCAGCGTTTGCGTAAATAAGTTAAGCAATGTTCACCATCACTCAACATTGCTACACTAAGCCAGCCTCCACACAAATGCTGTGGACATAAAGTGAAGGCTTTTCAATGGGCCATTTCAGGTCATGAGTGTTCTGTATGAATCTAGTTTT
This sequence comes from Protopterus annectens, assembly GCF_019279795.1. NCBI lineage: Eukaryota > Metazoa > Chordata > Ceratodontiformes > Protopteridae > Protopterus > Protopterus annectens. The sequence continues at coordinate 1,864,706,402 of NC_056729.1, forward strand.
GACCAGATTAAACACATGAAAAAGGTGCGGCTAGGAAAGTGGTGAAAATGGGACTGCCAAGCAGAGGGTAGGACAAAGAGAGACTACAGGAGGGTCGTGGGACAGCACCATAGCTATCCACTTTTACACAACATAAACTTATAATTGTACACACAAGTTTATGACTTTGGAGACTCACCACACCAATGATGGGTGACAACAATAGAACAATGTTGCATGCCCAAATGGATCAAATCAAGTGTGTCAAAATTACACATAAGTGAAGTGGAGAGCTACGTATGGGATGTATTTTTTGAGGAGGAGGTGCCCATTTTTTATTATTTATTTAGAAGAGAGAGAAATGTTGAAAAAGGTGCTTAGGAATGAGAGGGTCATGCAGGTGGGGTAAGTTACGAAGCAGGTACAGACATACAGAACATATAAGGCAGACACAGATTGTGATGGAAATAAAAGGCTGGGGAACACCATGATTGGGAATAGATAGGCCACATTGAAGGCACACCCACTTTCAGCTTGAGAACAGTGAGAATCTTGTCCTCACCCTCAGAACTGTCATCACTGTCTCCTGCAGTGACTCCCTGGGCCTGTGCTGGATGTAGCAACGTCTTTGCAATCTGATGCAGGACCTTTTCAACCCTGCTGATACATGCATTGAGGCCTATCTCCATGATATCCTCCACCAGCCCTGTCAGCTCTTGCTGGGTGATAAAATCACCACCTACTCTGGTAATGCTCCCAGATGGTACCACTGTACCAGAGACCAGGGCAGATCTTCCTGACATAGTTGGAGCAGGTAGGGTAGGGATTGTGGAGGCACAACTGACAGGTTGTGAACTCAAAGTGTTGAGTGTCTGTTCTGCCATCTGTGAAAGTATAGCAGGCCAAGCCACAGTGATCAAACTACCTCTCTGTGTTGTTGGTCATTTATTTTTTATCAGCAAGGTATGCAAACAGCAGAATGTTAATCAATTATAACCCCACCCAAAAAAAAAATATATATATAAAGGAGAGCGAGATAGGGTGGGGGACAAAAAATAGATAATTAGATACATATTATGTCACATTACTATATTTTTCAATAAACTTTGTTTGGCAACACATAAACAATTATGATAATTTACTATTGTAATCTTTGCCACATCCATATATGATGGGAACTTATTAGAGTCTCATAATATGCATAAATCTCACTGCAATGATATAACCAAGAGCAGCCTTTATTTCCCTATGATGGATAGGATATATGCATTCAGATGTAATAATTGCAATTATCATATATGAATTTCTCCTGACATTATTGCTATTAATATTTTATACATACTTCTCCACACACATTTAATCTGCAGTTGTCATTGCCTAATGCAAGCAGCAACAGTTATTGGGGAAGGCACGCATGCTTCAGATGAAGGTTAAGGTATGCTGGCTCAAGATGCTAGCGATTGAGGGAATGAAAATACTTTTCTGGCTTGAGTTTGGCTCTGAGTCATACTTAGCCCATGCCTCTCTGAAGTGAGTTAATCTCTCTTGGTGTGCCTCAAAGTTTGCATCTATTTCCACGGCAGCTGTACAGTGCAAAAAGAAAAGACATTTATATGAATGCATAATGAGTACCTGTGTTGCCTGGCAAGATCATTAGTACCATATCATAGACAGGTTATGGGTCAGTATACTTACACAACTGAGGGGTGTTTGCATTCCTAAATTCATGTTCCCATTGGCTTAGGGAGTCTTGCTTGCTGTTTGTAAGGTCACTGTGGTGGTGACAACATTGTTCCTCTTTGCGTGGAATACTTGCTGCATTGGCGATGACCTTGGCTAAGCTATTCCAAGGCTCAGCCTTATACTAAGATCTAGTATTATCCCCCTGCAGCAGCCTACAGCTGTAGTGCTTCATGAGGAGTGCCACAAATATCCCAGACTCCTCAACACCCCACCTTTGTAATCTAAATTTAGCACTATCCTCTTCCATGCCAGACATGTCTGCAAAATCAAGCTAACAAAATATATCTGGATTGACACTCATTTCAGATCTTGCAGGTAACTGGATGTGTTCAAAGATACACAGCCTTGCTAACTGTATTTGTGCAATTGAAAGTGTATGGATTCCTTGGCAGACACACTGGCACTGCTTACATCACATGGCAGTAAAATTGGGGAACATGACATTAAGCTTTGCTATGTGTGATGCCCAGCCTATTGACACAGATTTCAAAGTTCAACAATGTTGTTGTTGTTGTTGGGCAGTGGTAGCATTGTTGCCTCACAGCAAGAGGTTCTCCCATTCGATTCTCGGCTTGTGTTGGGAGTGCCTTCTGTGTGGAGTCTGCATGCCCTCCCCATGGTCGAGTGGGCATTTGAAAGACATGCTTTGAATGGGCGTGCCTTCGTTGAAGATTGGGCATCGGGCTGGCAACTCGACACCATAAAAACTAACTGCCAGTCATTAGTGGACCGGAGTTCCACTGTGGCGACCCCTAACCAGAGAAGCGAAAAGACAATGGAAAGCTTAATTCTATTGGTCTTAATCCTTGCAGTTTGGAAGGAGAAAAAAGATGAATTGCGACATATTGTTATGTTGAGGATTACATAATATTAAAGTATTGTTCAATCTACTGGGAATCGAACTCAAGGGATAAAGTATGTAAACATTTAACATTATCTTCTTTCAGCTGTTCCCGTTAAGGGTCACCACAGAGGATCTTCTGTTTCCATTACTTCCTGTCCTCTGCATCATGATCTTTCACACCAACCACCTTCATGTCCTCTCTCACCACATCCATAAACCTTATCTTAGGCCTTCCTCTTTTCCTCTTACCTGGCAGCTCCATCCTTAGCATCCTTTTCCCAATATACCCAGCATCCCTCCTCAGCACATGTCCAAACCAATGCAATCTCGCCTCTCTTGCTTTGTCTCCAAACTGTACAACCTGAGCTAACCTTCTAATATACTGATTCCTAATCCTGTCCATCCTAGTCACACCCAGTGTAAATCTTGACATCTTTAACTCTGCCACATCCAGCTCTGACTCCTGCCTTTTCGTCAATGCCACTGTCTCCAACCCATATAGCATAGCTGGTCTCACTACCCTCTTGTAGATCTTCCCTTTCACTCTTACTGGTACCCATCTGTCACAAATCACTCCTGACACACTTCTCCACCCATTCCACCCTGCCTGTACTCTCTTCTTCACCTCTCTTCCACACTCACCATTACTATGAACTGTTGATCCCAAGTACTTAAACTCATCCACCTTTACCATCTCTACTCCCTGCATCCTCACCATTCCTCTACCCTCCCTCACATTTACAAGTCGCCTCACAGTAAGATGCTGTCCGGTTCAATTCTTAGCTAGAGCGTCTTCTGCATGGAGACATGCGTGAATGGGCGTACCTTCGTTGAAGGTCGTGCATCAGGGCTGGTAACCCGGCACGTAAAAATCAACTATCAATCATTAGTGGGCAGGAGTTCCGCTGTGGCGACCCCTAACCGGGAAAAGCCGAAAGACACAACAACAACATTCTGTTTTAGCCCTGCTGACCTTCATTCCTCTCCTCTCTAAAGCATATCTCCACCTCTCCAGGGTCTCCTCAATCTGATCCCTACTCTCACTACATATCACAATGTCATCTGCAAACATCATAGTCCACAGGGCCTCCTGTCTGATCTCATCTGTCAACCTGTCCATCACCACTGCAAATAAGAAAGGGCTCAGAGCTGATTTAACATTAGCTTATTTATCAACATTGTCACAGGAGAACTACATTTAAGCATGATAATTAAATATATGCACTAATTTCAGAAAGGCATTTATGTGCATGATTTATGTTAGTCCTGGGAATGCATTCTTATGTAAAAGTCAGTATTTATGTTTATAAATATATTTCAGATGGATGCAGTTGAATGAGCTGAGTAATACAGGTTGGGGTGTATTATGTACATACTTCAAACGAAAATACCTGTCCTAAACACCTCGTTAGGATATGCGATGAGTCATGGTGGTTATAACAAAAGTATTGTGCCCATCACACATATGCAAGTGAATTTTAAATTACAAGTAATCTCCGTGGTATCCCCAAAGTCTCAAAACAACCCACTAAAGTGTAGTGGGTCTAAAAACAAAACAGTGTAAGAAACTTCTCTGTGTGGAAGATTTTCAGTCCATATATTTCTAGTTAATCACTGTATATTAATCAGATCAGACAATAGTAGTAGAAGCGAGCGTAAACTGTCAAGTCAAAAGTAATAATAGAAAATATATAATTCTACAGCATTACTAGTATTAGTAATCCAGCAGGCAGTCTGTTTCCAGTCAAATAAAGGATTTTCGACTGGAAACAGACTGCCTGCCTTGCTTGGATTACTTTCGAATACTTAGTAATACTGTAGAATTATACATTTTCTATTATTACTTTTTGACTTGATGAGTTTATGTTCGCTACTTCTACTACTATTGTCTGATCTGATTAATATACAGTGATTAACTAGAAATATATGGACTGAAAATCTTCCACACAGAGAAGTTTCTTACACTGTTTTGAATTTTAAATTACATATCATCGCTATCATGTTTTAGAAATTGGAAGGACATTAGCTTGAGGTTTTCTGTGAAGCATTAATGTTACATGCTGAATAGAAAAGTTTACTTATGCAAGCATTATTGATACACTGCTTGCAAGAAACATTATCATTTGTCTTTAGTTTTACAGTCCTAATCAAAATGATGTGAGAAATGGTATTCTTATACCCTTTGTAAAAGTACCTTTTAACTGGACTGAAACTATTAATCAGCTGTGTTCTTTTATCTACACCACTCACTGCACTTAGATCTGGTGCCACAGAGATAGGTAATTACAAGTGGATTTTCTCTACTCAGTACTGTCCAGAGTGCTGAAGAAAGTGCACTGTTGCCAGGGCATGTTTGCACTACATAAGGCAGCCTAAGTTAAATTGTTCACTTTTTTCCTTAGGTAGTTTTTGCTCATTGCCATGCAGAGAGCCAATGCAGATTAAAATGAAAAAAAAATATTACATATTGTAAATAATTGGAATGTGATCTTTAAACAGAGTTTGAACACTGAATTCACTTCAGTTGCACTTTGTGCCACTGAGTAAATTACATAAAAGGTGTACTTTCTTCACTGACTACTATCCAGAGTGCTGCCAGATGTGTTTGCTCTACATAAGGCATCCCAAACTAAATTTTTCACTTTTTTCCTTAGGTAGTGAACCGGGTTTGCATGCTACCAAGTGGAGAGCAAATGCAGATAAAAAAAAATTACACATATAAAGAATAAGTGCAATGTGATCTCGACACAGGATTTAAACAATGCCTCCTCTGACTTATTTCACTCAATTCACTTCTTTTATACCTTGTGCCACAGAAGTGGATATCTGTCAGGTACATTCTCTGCAGTAAGTAGTATCCATGGTGCAGAGGGTCATGCAATGATGCCAGATATATTTGCTCTACATAAGATAGCCTAAACTAAATTTTTTACTTTTTTCCTTAGTCACTGAACCATTTTTGCATGCTGCTGAGTGGAGAGCAAATGGAAAAGACATTAGAAAAAAATATATAGGTTCATAGGTTCATGAACCTATGAACCTATGAGAAGTCTCTGGGACAGGAATCTATCCCTCCAGCATGTCCTGTTTATTGTGGTGACAAGGTTTAGGTCCCTAGAGTGTGTAGCTCGGAGGGATTGGGATTTCTTTAGGTGTAGCATGTCGAACAGCTCTGGGTTTGACATAGCTTTATATGTTAGGCAGAGATCACCTCGGAGTAGGTGATATGCTACAGAGTAAAGCTGGAGTTTTTTGAGGTGGTCAGTGTAGGGCATTTGTTTGAGGCCAGTAATCCTCTTTGTGAGGTACTTCTTTGGCCTTTCCAGCTGCTGCAGATGTCTTGAGAGGTACATTCCAAAAGGGGCGTTGTACTCTATAATGGGTCTAATGAGTGTCGAGTAGAGGGGAATAATGACCTCTTTTTTCCTGGAAGAGAACCCTTTTATGATGAGGTGTGCCACGTAGGACTTCCTGACTACTGTGGCAATGTGACTATCAAAGGAGAGACTACTGTGCACCTGGGTCTCAAGGTCTCTCATCACACATTCGGTGCTAGGTAGATTGCTGCCTATGTGGTAGTTCATGGGTACAGAGTTTTTACCAAAGGGGATGACACTGCACTTTTTGGCATCGAGCTTGAGGCCATGGCTCTGACACCAGGCATCTGTTTCAAAGAGGCCCTTCTGTAGGATGTCCACATCATTTGAGGACTTGACTATGGCTCCTAGTTTGCAGTCATCTGCGAACTTCATTTGCCAGAGGCCTTCTGTGTATGCCTGTACTTCAGAGAAGTAGGTACCAAACAGGAGAGGTCCCAGGACGGAACCCTGTGGTACTCCACTTGTCACTGCTTTAAGGTCATATTTGTAGTCAGCAACTTTTACAGTGTGAGTTCTGTCAGTGAGCCAGTTGGCAACCCATCTTGTGACGTAGGGATTTATACCTAGTTTAGTGAGTTTAGCTATAATTCCAGAATAGGGGATGGTGTAGAAATCTTTGGCGAGGTCAAGATAGGCTGTGTGAACCACTTACCCTCATCTACGGCTTTGGTTATTGCCTCAAAGAAGTCGATCAGGTTTAGGAGGCATGATCTGCCTTTCACAAACCCAAACTGGGTGGGATCCAGAGTTTGGAGGTTACCAATGTCTTTGTTTATGAGTTTCATGATGATACATTCCATGGCCTTGCAGACCAGGCTCATCAAGCTAATAGGGTGATAGTTCCCGGGATCAGTGGTGACTCCCCCTTTGTGGAGTGGGATAACTGTTGCTGTGCACCATTCAGTGGGCACAAAGCCTGATGCGAGGTTATTATTGAACATGGTGCTTAAGTGAGGACCCAGTTCGTTCTGAAGTTTGTGTAAAACGCAGCCTAGGATGTTGTCCAGTCCCATGGATGCTGTGTTTTTGGCTTTAGAGAGTGCAGCTTTTATAGGTTCATAGGTTCATACTAGGCTATCTGCCCAAGGGCATTTATAAGCCTAGCCCATAGTTATTTGGCTTTCGCCACCCCTTTAGTTTGAATAAAACTATGCCTATTATTTTGCTGTGCCTCTGTCAAGCAGTGACACTGAAGTAATCCCTGGGGTATATCTGCGATCCCCCATCCATTGGTCAAGATTCCTCTTGAACAAGGCCAGCGAGGTGCTCTGCCTCACATGTACCAGGATTTTGTTCCACAGCATAGGGAGTCTCTGGGTGATGAATCTGTCCCTCCAGCATGTTCTATTAATAACCGTGTCAAGGTTTAAGTCTCCCGCCCTTGTGGTTCTGAGGGATCTAGATTTTTTGAGGTGAAGCATATTCATCAAATCAGGGTTTGACATGGCCTTATATGTCAGGCACAGGTCACCTCTGAGCAAGCGGTATGAGACTGAATAGAGCTGGAGTTCTTTCAGTCGGGCAGCATAAGACATATTTTTGAGACTCTTTATCCTTTTGGTGAGGAACTTTTGGGGCCTTTCCAGCTGCTGCAGGTGTCTGGTCAGATACATTCCGAATGGGGCATTGTACTCAATCATAGGTCTAATGAGTGATGAGTACAGGGGCGATGACCTCCCTTGATCTAGATGTGAATCCCTTCATGATCAGGTGGGCAATGTAGAAGGTTTTCCTAACTACTTTAGCAACATGAGTGTCAAACGAAAGGCTACTGTCAACCTGGGTCCCCAGATCCCTGATGACTTCTTCTGTGCTCAGTGGATTGCCACCTATATGGTAGCTAGGGGTAACCTTGTTTTTCCCGAAGGGTATGACTATGCATTTCTTGGCATTTAACTTTAGGCCATGGTTCTGGCACCAGTTATCCGTTTCTGTGAGGCCCTTCTGAAGGATATCTGTGTCAGATGTGTTTTCGACTATGGCGCCCAGTTTGCAGTCATCTGCAAACTTTGTCAGCCATAACCCTCCTGTGTTTGCTTGTACTTCAGAAAAGTAGATGCCGAACAAGAGTGGACCCAGGACTGAGCCCTGTGGGACACCACTTGTGACAGGCTTTGAGTCTGACATGGCTCCAGCAACTCTGACCCTGTGGGTTCTGTCACTTAGCCAGTTTGCAACCCATCTTGTGATGTATGGGTTTACATTCAAGCTGATGAGTTTTTGATGATACCTGAGTGGGGTATTGTGTCGAAGGCCTTTGCCAGGTCAAGGTAGGCTGTATGGACTGCCTTTCCCTCATCAATGGCCTTGGTGACTGTCTCGAAAAAGTCAACCAAGTTTAAAAGGCATGATCTGCCTTTGACAAAGCCAAACTGGGTTGGATCCAAAGTCTGCAAGTTCCCTATGTCTTTATTTATGAGTTCCATTATGATCCTCTCCATGGCTTTGCAGATAAGGCTTGTCAAGCTAATGGGATGGTAATTTCCAGGGTCGGTGGAGGCACCGGCCTTGTGAAGTGGGACCACAGTCGCCGTGCGCCACTCCTTGGGTACGTATCCTGAGGTGAGGCTAAGATTAAACAGCTGTCCTAACTGCGGGTTTAATTCCTCATTGAGTTCATGGAGCACACAGCCGGGACACCATCCGGTCCCATGGATGCTGTGTTTTGCTTTGGAGAGAGCAGTGCTCACCTGGGCGTTGGAGATATTTGGGGGGCTACAATCCTCTGGTATAGATATCTCTCCTTTTGGGGGGGGGGGAGAAGTTTGCACTGAACCTGTCAGCCAGTATGTTGGCAATGTGTGTAGGTTCAGTAATCTTCACATCATTTTGAACTAATTCTGAGCATATCTGGGAGTTTCCTCCTAGGTTTCTAACATAGCTAAAGAAGGCCTTATGATTGTCTTTTGAATCCTTGGCGATTTTTCTCTCAAAATTTGCCTTTGATGATTTTATGAGAGCTCTTAGTTTTTTACTTATAATGATCAAAGGTGTCTTACCTTTCAAGGATTTTGCTCTATCTTGTAGTAGCTTCCTCCTTTTGTTGTAGAGCTTGTTTATGGCTGGGGTCCACCAGACTGGATGCTTGCCTTTGGTACAAAGAGTCTTAGTTTTGTTTGGGATTGCCTGATCCATGCAGTCCTGTAGGTGCTGGTAGAAGACATTTGTAAGTGATTCAGCGGTTTGAGTAATGTTTACCACTGGCTCAGGGGCCTTAAAGGAGACCACACTAGTTTTTAGAAGTGTGAAGTCGGCTTTTGAGAAGTTTTTCACTGTGGTCTTTTTTGTTTCAGGTGGGGCGGGATGAGGACCTCCAGCGAGATTAGTTTATGATCTGATCTCACCAGTGAGGGGTATACTTCCGGTGTTGAACATTGTGATCCCATGTTCGTGATGATGAGATCAAGTATGTTTTCTCCTCTTGTGGGGATGGTGACTAGTTGTTCCATGGCATTTGAGTTTATGAACTCCAGGAACCTTTGGGCTAGAGTGTTTGGGCTTGAGTAGTGTTCCCAGTCTATATTAGGGTAGTTGAAGTCACCTAGTATGATGGTGTTTGGAGATACATTTATCCCCTCCATTGTTTTCAGGAAGGCCATGTGAGGTTCCTGAGTTTGAGAGGGTGGCCTGTAACATGCTACAAATTGCAGAGCAGTCTTGCCTATGGTTAATTGCACCTGGATGGTCTCCGATGCATCGTGCGTTGCCACCAACCTTGAGGTGTGGGTGTCCTTTATGAATATGGACACCCCCCCTCCTTTCTTGGTGTTGTCCGGATTTTGGGTCCGGAACACATGATATGAGGTGAAACCTGCTAGTGCTGGGGTGCTCTCAGGAGCCTTGAACCAGGTTTCTGTCACAGCACAGACATCGATGTTCTCCATACTGAGAAGGGCCTCGAGTGCGTGCATCTTGAGATTGAGACTTCTGGCATTGAGCAGCATTACCCTTAGTTTTTTTACTTTTTTCTGTTCTAGGGTGGTAGGTTTAGAATTTGAGCCTTGCCTAAAAAAGGCACTATGGGGGTGGCAAGAGCCTTTGCCAATATCCGGAAGCCTAGGGTGACAGGTGCAAGCCGTCCCTTGCGAAGCAGCGTGGCTTGTCCAGCATGTCATCCCAGGCAGACAGACATTGGATCCCCTTTGAATGACACCAGAATTTAAGCCAATTATTAAAGCTGATCATCTTATCACTGTATTGTGGCATCATTCTAGGTGAAGGTAGGATACTGCTCAAGGTCAGGGTCATACCTGCCTGGGCTACATAATCAGAGAGCTCCTCAATGTCTCTTTTCATGTAGTCCAAGGAGGTACGTCTCAGGTCGTTGACACCAGCGTGGACAATGACTGAGTCGTACTTGTACCTGCTGTTGAGAGACCCGAGTGCTTGTGTTATGTGGCGGATTCTAGCACCCGACAGGCAGCTTACTGTGACCTTCTCCTTACTCAGTCTGGTGAGCGGGACGTCAGTGTGTCTGACTATGGAGTCACCTATGACAAGTATGTTTGGTGTTGTATTTGGCCTTAAGGGCAGTGACTGCTTTGCACACTGATTTTGTTGTTTATGTGTTGTTTGTGTGGTGTATTGAGTTTGCAGTTGCTTGGGTGTCTGCTTTGGAGGCCTCTGCTGTTTAGGTAAATTTTTACTCAGAGCCTCCGAGTATGTCTTAGTGTGTTTATGTGTTTGATTCAGTGGTGTGGTTGAGTTATGTGAGACTGGTATTGTGGTGTGTGTAGTTGCCTTCTCCTCCTGCCTGGTCTTGCCAGTCCTGAGTTGAGAGAGCTCAGCCTCCAGTCTGGCTAAATAGCTGCATCTCTCACAAGTGTTAGTGTTACATGGGAGGAGGAGATGGTTGTCCGTGTACATGAGGCAATTGTAACATTGTCTCAGAATTCCCAGATTCACCAAATGGGCAGGAGAGGACGCCAGCATCTGACCCTTCGACGTGCTAGAAAGAATTATGAGTTGGTATGAGACAGAAAAGTAGTGGGCTTAGCAGGGAAGTGGGCACTCCTGGGGGGTTTTGCTAGTGAGAGATTTGTATAATATAGGAGTGCTTGACCTGCAAAGAGAATGCTTATAAGACAAGGGATATGCTTATAAGACAAGTGTTGAGCTTTTTGAGAAGAAAAAGCTATTTGGAACAAGTGCTGCACTTTTTAGCGTAGGTGTAAACTGTTTAGGTTCCTAACAGAGCAGTTCTAAGGGAAAAATTGAAGAACAGACTTTCTGGAGCCAGAAAGAGTTTAACCTTGTTTAACCGGCACTGCCCGATGCTGCTCTAGTGGCAACTCCGCGCTAAATCGCGCTAAAGCACGTTAAAGCGTGCTTGATAGCAGGGGCTGGAAAGAAGCAGGAATAGACCCAAAAGGGAAAATAAAACTACAGTTTCAAGTCAGTAACCACCTCTACGGGGGGCAGGGAAGCTGCTCAATGTTAGTCACTGCCACTGATGAACAGAGAGACCCTCCTTCAGCCCAAGCAAAAATGGCCTCACAGAAACATTCAAACAGTTCAGGAACAGCAAGCCTGTAACTGAACTTTTTTAACTCTCAGAAAAGTGGGAAAAAAGCAAGATTTTTTTTTTTTGTTTTTATTTTTTACAGAGATAGCAGAGGTTCACAAGTAATATCAAGTTATAACAGTGCAGTAAATGACCCCACACAAGAGTGCTAGGTCAAGGACAGAAAATATGCAAGTTTTAAGAAAAAAACGATTTAAAATTAAGTGCAAACAGGAAATTCAGCAAACAGCTTTTGGTTGTGCTCTAAATACAGCTACTAATACAGAAATCAAGTTTAACAAGCCAGAAAATGCTCAAGCTAGTCAGCTATGCAGAAAAACTTAGCAAATAAACAGAGAAAAATAACTTAAAATCTCAAAGTGGCTGCCTTCTTCTCTCAGCATTTTTTCCTCTTGGAGGGTGCTTCACCAACAGCCAACAAGCCTGAAAAGATGCTCAAACCACGAGGCAACTAGGTTTTAAGAGAGGAAGATGAAGGAGTTATGGAAATGACCCCTAGTGGCCAATAAAACTACAGTTTCAAGTCAGTAACCACCTCACGGGGGCAGGGAAGCTGCTCAATGTTAGTCACTGCCACTGATGAACAGAGAGACCCTCCTTCAGCCCAAGCAAAATGGCCTCACAGAAACTTTCAAACAGTTCAGGAACAGCAAGCCTGTAACTGAACTTTTAACTCTCAGAAAAGTGGGGAAAAAGCAAGATTTTTTTTTTTTTTTACAGAGATAGCAGAGGTTCACAAGTAATATCAAGTTATAACAGTGCAGTAAATGACCCCACACAAGAGTGCTAGGTCAAGGACAGAAAATATGCAAGTTTTAAGAAAAACGATTTAAAATTAAGTGCAAACAGGAAATTCAGCAAACAGCTTTTGGTTGTGCTCTAAATACAGCTACTAATACAGAAATCAAGTTTAACAAGCCAGAAAATGCTCAAGCTAGTCAGCTATGCAGAAAAACTTAGCAAATAAAAAGAGAAAAAATACTTAAAATCTCAAAAGTGGCTCCCTTCTTCTCTCAGCGTTTTTACCTCTTGGAGGGTGCTTCACCAACAGCCAACAAGCCTGAAAAGACGCTCAAACCACGAGGCAACTAGGTTTTAAGAGAGGAAGATGAAGGAGTTATGGAAATGACCCCTAGTGGCCAATAAAACTACAGTTTCAAGTCAGTAACCACCTCTACGGGGGCAGGGAAGCTGCTCAATGTTAGTCACTGCCACTGATGAACACAGAGACCCTCCTTCAGCCCAAGCAAAATGGCCTCACAGAAACGTTCAAACAGTTCAGGAACAGCAAGCCTGTAACTGAACTTTTTTAACTCTCAGAAAAGTGGGAAAAAAGCAAGATTGTTTTTGTTTTTGTTTTTTCAGAGATAGCAGAGGTTCACAAGTAATATCAAGTTATAACAGTGCAGTAAATGACCCCACACAAGAGTGCTAGGTCAAGGACAGAAAATATGCAAGTTTTAAGAAAAAACGATTTAAAATTAAGTGCAAACAGGAAATTCAGCAAACAGCTTTTGGTTGTGCTCTAAATACAGCTACTAATACAGAAATCAAGTTTAACAAGCCAGAAAATGCTCAAGCTAGTCAGCTATGCAGAAAAACATAGCAAATAAACAGAGAAAAAATACTTAAAATCTCAAAAGTGGCTCCCTTCTTCTCTCAGCGTTTTTTCCTCTTGGAGGGTGCTTCACCAACAGCCAACAAGCCTGAAAAGACGCTCAAACCACGAGGCAACTAGGTTTTAAGAGAGGAAGATGAAGGAGTTATGGAAATGACCCCTAGTGGCCAATAAAACTACAGTTTCAAGTCAGTAACCACCTCTACGGGGGCAGGGAAGCTGCTCAATGTTAGTCACTGCCACTGATGAACAGAGAGACCCTCCTTCAGCCCAAGCAAAAATGGCCTCACAGAAACGTTCAAACAGTTCAGGAACAGCAAGCCTGTAACTGAACTTTTTTAACTCTCAGAAAAGTGGGAAAAAAGCAAGATTTTTTTTGTTTTTGTTTTTCCAGAGATAGCAGAGGTTCACAAGTAATATCAAGTTATAACAGTGCAGTAAATGACCCCACACAAGAGTGCTAGGTCAAGGACAGAAAATATGCAAGTTTTAAGAAAAAAACGATTTAAAATTAAGTGCAAACAGGAAATTCAGCAAACAGCTTTTGGTTGTGCTCTAAATACAGCTACTAATACAGAAATCAAGTTTAACAAGCCAGAAAATGCTCAAGCTAGTCAGCTATGCAGAAAAACATAGCAAATAAACAGAGAAAAAATACTTAAAATCTCAAAAGTGGCTCCCTTCTTCTCTCAGCGTTTTTTCCTCTTGGAGGGTGCTTCACCAACAGCCAACAAGCCTGAAAAGACGCTCAAACCACGAGGCAACTAGGTTTTAAGAGAGGAAGATGAAGGAGTTATGGAAATGAGGCCAATAAAACTACAGTTTCAAGTCAGTAACCACCTCTACGGGGGGCAGGGAAGCTGCTCAATGTTAGTCACTGCCACTGATGAACAGAGAGACCCTCCTTCAGCCCAAGCAAAAATGGCCTCACAGAAACTTTCAAACAGTTCAGGAACAGCAAGCCTGTAACTGAACTTTTTTAACTCTCAGAAAAGTGGGAAAAAAGCAAGATTTTTTTTTGTTTGTTTTTGTTTTTTACAGAGATAGCAGAGGTTCACAAGTAATATCAAGTTATAACAGTGCAGTAAATGACCACACACAAGAGTGCTAGGTCAAGGACAGAAAATATGCAAGTTTTAAGAAAAAAACGATTTAAAATTAAGTGCAAACAGGAAATTCAGCAAACAGCTTTTGGTTGTGCTCTAAATACAGCTACTAATACAGAAATCAAGTTTAACAAGCCAGAAAATGCTCAAGCTAGTCAGCTATGCAGAAAAACTTAGCAAATAAACAGAGAAAAAATACTTAAAATCTCAAAAGTGGCTCCCTTCTTCTCTCAGCATTTTTTCCTCTTGGAGGGTGCTTCACCAATAGCCAACAAGCCTGAAAAGATGCTCAAACCACGAGGCAACTAGGTTTTAAGAGAGGAAGATGAAGGAGTTATGGAAATGACCCCTAGTGGCCAATAAAACTACAGTTTCAAGTCAGTAACCACCTCTACGGGGGGCAGGGAAGCTGCTCAATGTTAGTCACTGCCACTGATGAACAGAGAGACCCTCCTTCAGCCCAAGCAAAAATGGCCTCACAGAAACTTTCAAACAGTTCAGCATACCTGCATAGTTGTGATTACAGGGACTCTGCATTCTTCCTGTATAGATATGGGCCCTTTAGGGGGTGGGGGGTAAAGTTAGCAATGAACCTATCTGCCAGGATGTTGGCAATATCAGTTGGTTCTGTAATTTTCGTGCCGTTGTGCTGTAACTCAGAGCAGATCTGGGTGTTGCCATTGAGATTCTTGACATAGCTATAGAATGCTTTGTGGTTGTCCTTAGAATTAGTGGCGATTTTTATGTTTTCGTAGCTAGCTTTGGAGGATCTTATAAGGAATCTCAGCGTCTTACTGAGGCTGACCAGGGAGCTCCTCCACTCATGGGATTTTACTCTCTTTTGTAACAGTTTCTTCCTTCTGTTGTACAGTTTGTTTATGGCAGGGGGGACCACTAGATTGGCTTCCTTTTTTTGGAGGATAGCATCTTGGTTCTGTTTGGGATAGCATGATCCATGCACTTGTGTAAGTGCTTATAGAGTGCATTTGTATAGGATTCAGCAGTTGTAACTGTATTGTCCATCTGCATGGGTGTCACGAAGTTCACCACTTCTGTCTTAAGAAGCATGAAGTTGGCTTTGGAGAAAATTTTTACCATGCTTTCCTTAATGGGGGATGGGGGCGGGATGTGGATATCAAGGGTGATTAGCTTATGGTCAGATCGGACCAACGAGGAGTTGACTTCAGGTGTGGAACACTGGTCACTCATGTTGGTAATGACTAGGTCTAGGATATTGTTGCCCCTGGTGGGGGTGTGGATAAGTTGATCCAGGGCATTGGAGTTTATGAATTCCAGAAAGCGTTGAGCTA
This sequence comes from Protopterus annectens, assembly GCF_019279795.1. Taxonomy (NCBI): domain Eukaryota; kingdom Metazoa; phylum Chordata; order Ceratodontiformes; family Protopteridae; genus Protopterus; species Protopterus annectens. The sequence goes on from NC_056729.1 coordinate 1,864,721,906, forward strand.
AGGAGTTGGTACACAAGTAGTTTTCCCAGTTAATGGTGGGGTAGTTGAAGTCGCCCATTATTAGGGTGTTTGGTTGAACCCTAATATTTTCCAGTACATCAAGAAAAAGGAGTGGGAATCCTGGGGCATCGTGGTGGATCTGTAGCAAGCTACAATTTGGATTGCAGTTTTGCCTAGAGTTAGTTGCCCTTGGATAATGTCTGATGCATTATGCTGAGCAACTAGCCTGGAGGTATGGATATCCTTAATGAATATAGACACACCTCTGCCTTTGGTGTTTTGGTCCAGGTTACATGGCTGAAAAGTGTGGTATGGGTTATAGGCTGGTAGTGCAGGGGTGCTCTCTGGAGTCTTGAACCAGGTCTCATTCACTGCACAAATATCGATGTTCTCCATTTTAAGGAGTGCCTCGAGTGAGTACATTTTGAGATTTCGACTTCTAGCATTGGGTAGCATTACCCTCAATTTTTGCTTGCCTGTTCCTGTTACGGTGGTGAAATTATTTGAACCTTGCCTAATAAGGCACTATAGGGGCAGCAAGAGCCTTAGCCAGTATCTGGAATCCCAGGGGCGACAGGTGCAGGCCATCTGTTGCAAAGCATCGTGGAATGTCGACCATGTCATCCCAAGCAGACAGATACTGGATCCCCTTAGAATGACTTATCTCATTTAGAATGACTCATCTCATTGCAATATCAGAAATTTACTTTGTAGAATACATTATCAGACCTGCAGTTAATGACAGCTAATGTGAAAGTAGTAGACACACAACACTTCACATGTTATTAGTAATACTGGCAATATCTGATTTTTAAACAACAACACAATGGTATCAGAAGATGTGATTAAATATATTTATACCACCTTCTGTAAAATTATTAAGTAGTTTCAAACCATGCATCAGCTGTCCTTTTTATCTAAGTTCAATGCAGTCACACCTTGTACCAAAGAGGAAAATTACCTGACGGGTGTATTTTCTTCGCTGAGTACTATTCAGAGTGCTGATGGCCGCACAATGCAGCCAAATGCGGAAGGAAATATTTATCAGAAGCATTCACACAACTTTTTTGGAGTAATGACTTGAAAAAACATGAAATGAATCATAGTGTATATCTAGCAATGAGCAGAGCTACTACTGCATAGAACAAGTTCTGGCAGACAGATAAACGAGGCTTCGAAAAAAGGTAAAAGTGCTGT
>NC_056729.1:1864723602-1864763602 GCF_019279795.1 Protopterus annectens
CCACTGTCTTGGTCTATAAGAAGCTTGTGTTTGAGGCCTTCCTCTGGAGCGTCTATATCTACCCCTCTGAGGCCTGTCTGAAGTGGGAAAGGACCAATTTTTTGAAGGCCAATTCCTGCTAAATCTAGGTGGCTGTACTTGTAAGAAATCTAACTGTTTGCATGGATTTCGCCTTATCCTCCATCTTTTTAATCACCTCTTCAGTTTTTGATCCAAACAAAACATTATGCTGAACAGGAGCATCCAATAATTTAGCCTTTACTTGTTCAGGTAAATTTTGTTCCTTTAGCCATGCATGCCTTCTAATGACTATGTCAGAGGCCGCAGCCCTACAAGAAGCCTCCAAGGCATCAAATCCACAGTGTAGACCATGCTTCCCAACTTGTTCAGTGGCATGCAATAAGTCATGTAATTCCTTATCATCTGCACAGGCAGAAATGGAAGTAAGCTTTTGTTTTAAAACAGACAAGAGAAATTGCTGGTATTTTAGCATATGAAACTGACAGTTTAAAGCCCTAATGGACAAAGTAGCAGAAGTGTACACCTTTTTGCCCCATCTTTCTAAGGATCGAGAATCCTTTTCAGTAGGAATGGGATTTTTGGCAGAAGCGGCCTTAACTCCCTTAGGACCCTGAGAAATGGTTTCAGGGTCAGCAGAAGGGTTCTTGTATAAAAACTGATGGGAATCAGGAACCCTGTAATATCTATCAGGCTTAACAGGAGCAGGAGGAAAAGAGTCAGGGTTAAGTTAGCCTCCGAAAAAGCATCATCCACAATATCCAAAACAGGAGGAATAGCCAGGGGTCTATGTTGGGGAAGAAGAAGAAAATCCCTCAGTCTTTTCTTACATTCTGAATACTCCTGTCCTTCCCAGTGGAAATGTTCCCTCATTTCATGCAACGTTTCCCCAAAAGAGAAATCCACAGGGGGAGAAGCTGAAGGAATGGATTCTTCAGCATCAGAATCCTCATAAGGAGGGAAAGAATATTCCTGATCAGAAGAAGAAACTGAGGAAACAGAAGCCTGATCAGAGGAATCATAATAAACATCCTGCCTTGGCCTTTTATCTGGAGGGGGATGTGAACCCCTAATCATAGTAAGTAAATCCTCCGCCATCTTGAGTAACTGTTTCTGTGACTTGGGAGCCGGTTCAGAGGAGGCCTGTGTTGTAGTCTTTGATTTAGAAGGAGTCTTTGCCTTTGTCTTTGCCTTTATTAGAAGCTGAGTAGGCCTGAAAACCCTTGAAGCCGGTACCTGCACAGCGGCTCCGGACCCATCCGAAGGAGCATTGTCCGAAGGTCCTGCAACAGAAATATTTAAAGGCCTGGTCGGCTCCTCATGAAAGTCCGTTTCGGCCGTCGGTTCTGAAATGGCCGACAACAGGGGCTGCAAAAGCGCCTCACTGACGACGGCTGAACCTGAAGCTGGCTCCGCTTGTGCGCTATCATCAGATTTGGACCTCGGAGACCTGTCTTTATCCTTGCAACGTTTGTGAACTCTGGTAGCCAGAACCGTATCCGATGACATTTTGTAGTTAAGCCTACGGTAATGAAAAGCAAAATCGTACCTTTGCTTAATTGTACGTTGATTGAATCTAGCACAAAACCGACAACTAGCTACGTCGTGGTCAGGGCCTAAGCAAGGAATACAGTAAGAATGAAAATCCTTATGAGGTTTTTGCTTCCCACATGAAATACAATTATTAACTTTTTCTGACATCGGAGTGGAGCAAGAAAAAGTTTCTAACGGGTACTTAGCTTTGAGTGGAGAAGAAAATCTTCGGACTGAAGTATATCAGAAAAAATCGCCAGGAGTCAGCCGACCGGCACTTGCGAACTGCTATCACTGCATGGCAAGAAAGACTGGAGAAGATGGTGTCAGCTGTCAGCTTTGTACTCCTGGCGCTCTGATGTCAGGCAGCATGGTTGAACAGCCGACGCCGGACCCAGACTTTGGGATTCTGGCCGACCGAGGGCTGCCTGCCGGCAGGGGAGAACCCTACAGTCATGACTGCAACAGTGAAACACGATGAACATCAAGGGAATATAGGAAGAAGAGGGGTTGGAGGGAGGGTAACCTGGACTGCAGCAGTGTGAACACTCGAACATCTACATTTATGGTAGGTACACAACTGTACTATGTTCGTGTTACACTGCTGCAGTCATCACACTTGGGTAGAATCCCAAAGCTAAGGTAGGGTGGATGGCACTAAACAGGATTAAGAGAGGCAAGGATGCCCCAGCACTGCAGTGGCAAAACCAGCCCTGGACTTTGAATACAGAGGGAGATGATAATGCTTGAAGGTGTGTACTGAACTCCAGGTAGCAGCCTCAAAAATATTTTTGGTTGGAACCCCTCTGAGGAAGGCTGTTGAGGTTGCTGTGGCCCTGGTGGAATGGGGCCTGATGATGCCAGGCACCAGTTTCCCATGGTGTGTGTAGCAGAATCGGATGCAATGTCCTATCCATTTTGAAATGGTCTGTTTAGAAATTGCTTTTCCCAGTGATCTTGTAGCATAAGAAACAAAAAGTTTGTCTGATTTTATGAAGGACTTGGCTTTACCCAAATAAAACCGTAATTGTCTGTGAATGTCTAGAGAGTGAAGTAACTTTTCTCCTTTGTTCTGGGGTTTGGGGTAAAAGGTGGGCAAATGGATAGTCTGGTTCAAGGCCACACTGGAAATTACCTTTGGCATGAAAGAAGGATTAGTACGTAGTGAAACTCTGTCTTGGTGGAAAATAATGAAGGGTTCTACTGCCATTAGAGCCTGTAGCGCCAAAACCCATCAAGCAGAGGTAATAGCCAGCAGTAGTGCTGTTTTCCAAGACAAGTATTGTAGATCAGCTGAAAAGGCTGGTTCGAAGGGAGGGAGAGTGAGCTTTTCTAACACAAAATTGAGGTCCCAAGTAGGGGTGGGAGGTCTACGGGGTGGTCTGATATTCTTCGCTCCTCTGAGGTATTGTCTAAGCAGAGATTGTGAGAAAATGGGTGGATCTAAATCATAATGAGCTGAAATAGCTGAAGCGTGAATTTTGATAGAGGAGAAGGAAAGACCCTTGTGCAATAGTTCAGTTAAGTACTGCAGAATCTGTGGGATATCTGGAACGAGAGGATTTTGGCCTTTGGCTTGGTTCCAGGTGCAGAATCTTTTCCATTTGTCTGAGTATGTTTTTCTGGTGCTGGGTCTCCTGGCCTCCAAGATGACATCCATAACATCCTTAGAGAGAAAAGCTGCCTGATTACTCAAGTTATCCACCATGCAGCCAGGTTTGGAGTCTTGAGCTGACTGTGAAGCATCTGGTTATGGTATTGAACCAGTAGGAGAGGTAACTGAGGTAGAATCCATGAAGGGCCCTGTGCCATGTTCCTTAATATGGGATACCAGTGCTGTCATGGCCAGTCTGGTGCAATGAGGATCATTTTTGGCCTGTCTCGCTTGGCCTTCAGCAGTACCTTTGCCAGAAGAGGCAGTGGAAAGAAGGCATATACTGTTAATGTTTTCCAACTGAATGACAGGGCGTCCACTTTCCAAGCTTGTGAGTGATAGGTCCTTGTGCAGAATTTCTGCAGCTGGTAGTTCTGGGGGGATGCAAAAAGGTATATATCCGGGCACCCCCATTTTTGAGTAATCATCATGAATACTTTTGGGTCTAGTTTCCATTCGTGAGGTTCCATGATTCTTCTGCTTAGCTTGTCTGCCAATGTATTTTTCCTTCCTGGCAGGAAGCGTGCATGTAGTTGAACTTTGTAGTTCAGTGCAGTGTTCCACAAGTTCATTGCTTGCCTGCAGAGGGGGTAGGAGTGAGTGCCCCCCTTGCTTGTTTATGTACCACATTACTGTGGCGTTGTCCGTCTGAATCAGAAGTTGTCCAGGATGCAACAGATCCTTGAATGCTGTCGGGGCATTTTGTACTGCTAGCATCTCTTTTTGATTGATGTGAAGGTGCCTTTGAGCTGCATTCCATTTGTCATGTAAACACTGTCCTGCCATGTGTGCTCCCCAGGCGTAATCTGAGGAGTCTGTTGTTATTGTCTGACTTGCTGTGGGCATGGTGAAGGGCTGACCCTTGCTGAGGTGACATGCCTGAGCCTACCACAGGTATTCCTTTTGAAGGCAGGGAATGAATGTGATTATAGTTTCCAAACTGTGGCTGTGTTGAGTCCATACACTTTTCAGGTACCATTGTAGTTTTCTCATATGCAGTTTGGCATATGGAATCAGTAGTATGCAGGATGCCATGAACCCTAAGGCCTGCAGGATTTTCCTTGCAGGGACTTGGGTTAAAGTTGCCATCATTTTGAAATATACAGTCAGTTGTCTTTGCTTGTCTGGAATGAGATAAGCCATCTGGTCCGTTGTATTTAAGCTGGCAACCAGGAATATTATCTCTTGTGAGGGTAGTAGTTTTGATTTCTTTTCGTTCACTGTGTACCCTAGGCAACTTAGTAATTTTCTTACAAATGCCAGATGCTTTAAAAAAATGTCCTTGTCTTCTGCCTGTATGAGACAATCGTCCAGGTATGGGTATATTTTAATTCCTCTTTGTCTGCAGTATGCAATTACTGGTGCCAGGCATTTTGTGAATACTATGGGTGCAGTAGATAAGCCAAAGGGCAGTGCAGAGAATTGATAATGCGCTGTTCCTGCTAAAAATCTGAGGTATCTTCTGCAATTTTATCTGATTGGGACATGCAGGTATGCCTCTTTGAGGTCCAGCATTACCAGCCAAGACTTCTTGCCCAGCATGGGAAGAAGCGGCTGAAGTGTGAGCGTCTTGAATTTGGGTACCTCCAGGAATGCATTTAGAATTCATAGATCTAGAATGGGTCTCCAAGCTTTGTCCTTTCTTGGAACCAGAAAAAAGTCTTCAGTAGAATCCTTGTCCTTGCTCTTGTGTGGGTACCTTCTGAATGGCTCTCATGGCCAAGAGAGTTGCAATTTGTCTTTGAGCCTCTGCCCTTTGATTCAGTGGCAAATTGGGCATCCCTCTTTTCCTTGGTAATGTATGAAAGTGGAATCTGTAACCTTGAGATTCAATTTTTAGAACCCATTTGTCTCTTGTTATGATGTGCCAATTGTTTGAAAAGAGTGCAAGTTTTCCCCCCAAAGGGGCTGCCAGGGAGATTGAGCTTGGCAGGCTGAGTGGAAAGTCATAAAGATTGTCTTCTAAAAGTTTGAGATCTATCTGATCCTCCTTTGTGGGTTGTAGCAGGCCATTGTGGGGTCCTGTAAGAGCCTTGTGGCTGACCCCTGCCCCTTGGACACCTGTATTTGCCCCTCTGTGGTCTGTCTGAAGCAGGAAAGGACCAGTTCTTAGTTGGCCATTTTTTGCTGAAGTGAGGTGGTTGAACTTGTAAAAAATCTTTAACTGCCTGCATAGATTTTGCCTTCTCCTCCACTTTCTTTAAGACTTCCTCTGCTTTAGCACCAAATAAAACATCCTTCTGTAAAGATGCGTCCAATAGCTTTGCTTTAACAAGTTCAGGTAAGGTTTGCTCTTTTAACCAAGCATGTCTACGTATGACAGACCCTGTAAGTGCTGCTCTACAAGAAGCTTCCAATGAATCAAATCCACATTGCAGAGTATGTTTACCCACTACCCACTTGTTCTACTGCATGCACTAAATCTTGCAATTCTTTAAAATCAGGTTGTTCTGAATGGATGTGCATTTTCTGTTTTAACTGAGACATCAAGTATTGCTGGTATATCAGCATGTGAAATTGACAGTTCAGAACCCTCATAGCTAAAGTGGCAGAAGTGTGCACCTTTTTACCCCATCTGCTAGTGCTCTTGAATCTTTTTCAGAAGGAATAGGATTTTCAGCTATAGAGGCCTTAACCCCCTTGGGACCCTGGGAAATGGTTTCTGGGTCAGCAACAGGGCTTTTATATAAAAATGTATGTGAGTCAGGGACTCTATAGTATCTGTCTGGTTTGGCTGGTGATTCCGAATAAACATCATCCAGAATGTCCAAAACAGGTGGAATAGCAAGGGGTCTGTGCTGAGGTAGCAGGAGGAACTCTCGGAGTCTTTTGTTTGAGTCTGAGAAATCTTGACCCTCCCAATGAAAATGCTCCCTCATGGTGTGCAATGTTTCCCCGAAGGAGTAGTCCTCAGGAGGAGATACTGAGGGTATGGACTCTTCAGCATCACAGTCTTCGTAAGGGGGAGGAAGGGGTAATCCTGATCCTCAGAGGAAGCTGAGGAAATGGAGGCCTGATCAGAGGAAGCAGCCTCCTCCTCCTGCCTAGGCCTTTTGTCTGGTGGGGGATGGGAACCCCTGATAAGAGTAATTAAGTCTTCAGCCATTTTAAGCATCTGCTTCTTAGGCATAGGCCCCTGTACTGGGGACTGGTGTGTAGGTTTTTTGACCTTAAAGGGAGTTTTTAACTTGGAATAGGATTTAATGGTAAGAGTTGTCGGTCTGAATGCACCTTCAGCGACTGTGGGTCTTGTCTACAATGTCGGATTCCTCCTCAGGATTGTCTTCAGCAGGGCCTGAAGGTAAAGGCTCCTGAGGCCCAGCAATCTCCATCTGGGAGGCCGACAGGGGCTCCATATCAGCAGTCGTCAGGGGCTGCGTAGGCGCCTCACTTTAGACCAGAGAACCGGCGACCAGCCTAACCGAGGCCTTGGTGTCCGGTTTAGAATTCGGTTGTCTGTCCTTATCTTTGCGTTTTTTTATGAACTCCGGTCGTTGGAATATCCGACGGCATGTTGTAATTAAATTTTCTACCGAAAAAATGTTGGGCGAATTCCGACCGACGTTTTATTGTTCGTTTGTTAAACCTAGCACAAAACCGACAACCTCTGACGTCGTGATCTGGGCCTAGGCAAGGTATACAAAATGAATGAAAATCCTTATGAGGTATTTGTTTCCCACAAGAAATACAATTAACTTTTTCTGACATTGGTCTGAGACAAGAAAAGATTCCCCAATGGGGTACTTAGCTTTAGAAGACTTTGGTCTGAATTTCGATTGAATATATCAGGAGTCAGCAGACCGGCACTAGTGAACTGCTTCTGCTTCGGGCACCACGCGGCAAGAAAGACTGAAGAAAATGGCGTTGGTTGTCTCCTTTATACCCCTGGCACTCTGACGTCAGGATAGAAGCGACAACAACCGATGCCGGACCAAGACTTTGGTATACCGGCCGACTACGGAACCGCCTGACGGCAGGATAACCCCAGTGTGATAACTGCAGAAGTGTAACACGATGAACATCCTTGCAGTATGTTGTTTTGTTGTTGGCCAGTGGGCTTATTTGAACTTTTCTGCACGGTTATAAATTATATCTGTGAAGGGCTGCTCATTGTACAGCCACGTTTAAGCATGCATGTTACAGACTCAGGCACTTACAACTTTAACTTACTCTGTACAACCTGCTCCATAATTTCCTAGTGTGCTTAATCATCAGTAGCTCCATGAAAGCCTGCGGTTTGCGCTAAGATTCCATGTTTGTGTGCAGACTTGAATTGTCTGCTGTAAACGGAGACCACTCCAGCAAATCAACCTGGCCTCACTGGTGTCACTCAACATCAAAACTTATGGATTTACACTTTGCTACTGTCTCTGCAGCCAGCTCAGCTGAAATGGCCATCCTGAGACAGTGTAGCAAATGTCTCTTGTTTACTGCCACGCACCTACTAGTTAAAACTGAGTGTGTGAGACATGTAGTTTTGTAATGTTAATGGAGGCAAAACTCATGTGAAGCCATGGCATATAATAAGTGGGTTATCAGTAACCCACAACACCACACTAAATCTATCCACACACATCTGACCAGTCACATAGACCCACATACTGAGTCTCTTAAAAGTAACTTACCTAAACCACAAAGGTCTCCAAACCTAAGAAACTATCCTTAGCAAACTGTCAGACGCAGAACAATCAGCATCCACAGTGAAGCATGCATCCACTTAAAAAGCCTGTAAGATTAGCCTCCACAAAATCCAACATCCTTCTCACAGGGGGACTCCATAGTGAGACACAGTGATGTACTACTCAGCAGGCTGCAAGGAGACTGTTACTTATCCTTACCAGGTGCCAGGATTTGTAGCATCAGACATGCAAACAAGACAGAGTCATAGTACATAAGGGTGTGAATGACTTGAGACATACCTCCTTGGACTGTATGAAGATACACCTGTAGTTCTTGGAACAAGCATCCCAGGTGGGTATGAACATAGCATAAGCAGCATTTTACCATCTCAAAGAATAATATAGCAATGTAACAAAAGATTGACTTCAAACTGCTTAGCTTCTGGTCTCATTCATTGGGAGGGCTAATGTGTATATCAGTCTGGGAGGAGATGGCAAACAGTCCTGAGTGCTTTGCCAAGGATGGCCTGCACCTATCTACCCACCCCAAGCTTTCATATAGTAGCTAAAACCTTGTGCACCCCATAGTGCCTTTTTAGATTGTTCAGTCTTCAAAAGCTTCCAACGTAAAACAAACCAGACAATGTCGAGCAACAATGCCTTTAGGTTAGCTACCTTAACAAAATCTGAACTTCCTACAAGCACTTTTTCTATTCTGGAAACATAGATATTTCCATTGTCATAAAGATCTGGTTCAGGACCATTTAGAGCAAGCAATCAATCAGTGCAGAGTTTCAAGGCCTACCCTATGTTCAGACCCACTCATTAAATGAAGGCACTAAATGCAGCAGGGTCTCCATATCTGTAAAGGGGAGGAACTTCATCTCCAGACTTCCTCCATGTCAGTATCTTGTTAAACTCTTCCACCCCAACTTACCATTAACAGAATCCTTTATCATATTTTATTTATTTATTTTACATTTGTTAACCGGGCTAGTCTGGCTGGATACATGTCCATTTTCAGCAGAGGCCCGAGGAGAAAAGCTCCACTATCAAAAAACTAAAATACACTACAGTTTATAAGGTTACCAGTAATACTAACTATACAAAATAAAACTAAACTAATAAAGTATTATACGGCTACATACAAGTACAAATACGTTTTTGATGTAAAACCTGAGTAGATTACAATTTAAAATCATTTGGACACTGAGGAGAACAGTTTCAGTATCAACATAAATATTTAAAGTAGAAAAATGTCCATAGTAGTTAGTCATGAACAATAAGTAGGTATTAGTTGTAAGTAAAAAGTGGTTAAAAGTACCATGTGAACCTGCAGGTTAGAGGTGAAAAGGATTTTAAGAGGCTGAAGAAAGTATAAAGGCAAGAACGACGTAAAGAGAAAGGAAAAATAATGTAAGGCTACTATTGGGTACAGGAGGTCTGGACTTAGTGAGGTCAGGAACTAGCAGAAGGAAAGGGAGAGGGGGAAATAAAAGTTAGAGAGGAGTTGTAAGAGGTAAAACAGGATTATAGGAAGTCAGCTAAAGAGTAGCAGGAGACAGACAATAAAGAGGTGAGGGGAGTCAAGCAGAACTAAGAACAGGAGAACAGAAATAAATAGAGGGACCGTGGAAGTCAGTTTAAGTTAGAACAGAAGAGCAAAAGTGCACATGAGCAGACTAAGGAGAAATAGTAAGTTTGCTGGGGTCAGTCAGGATTGGAGCAAGGGCATAGCCAGTGGGTTTTTAGGTGCGTTTTCATCTGTTTTTTGAAAAGCTGATATTATTGTCAACTATAGGACCAATTGACTTTGGTCTCTTACCTAACTAGCAAGGAGTTCCTTAAACGCCATCCGTCTAGGGGAATTCAACTACCCCTCCATTAAAGGGGAGACTTGGAAATCCTCAAACATGTATGCTTAAGAGATTTCTGGACTTTAGTAGCACAAATTCTGTGGATCATTTAGTTTGCACTTCAGCAGAAATTTATAAAATCAGGGACTTGGTCCTCACCAGTATGGGATAGCTCTGCTCTCTACCAGTTGTAAATACCTTCATGGTCAGATCTGACAACCAGTCAATCATAATCGTAGTAAGACGGAAGACAGAAATGTCCTGCAATACTTCAGTATTCAGAGATTATACTAAGGCTGGGCTACTAAAACTAAGTAATGACCTGGCTAAATTCAACATCCTGTTTCAGTCTACTACCCAAACTGTTTATGCAGAATCCTTTGCCGGCAAATTCCATGCACATGTAAATAGATGCATCTGTCTGCCTCTGGGGTAAATCCAGTGCATGCCAAAAATAAAAATAAACACTTGTGGTTAAACCAAAATATGAACAGGATTTATAATAAAAGCAAAAACTAATTGCATGTAAAAATATAACACTAAAGATGCAAAACAAGCTTGGGCTAAATTTTAACAGGGAACTATGGACCATTAAATTAAACAAAGCCAAGTGTTAGACAAAAATAGCCACCCAAGCAAAAGACAACCACAAAGCTTTCTGTAACAGTGTTAGAGACCTCAGAAATTATACCAGTACAGTGCAGAACTAATAACTGACATTGCTTACTCAGACCCTGAAGACATAGCCAATCCACTACTGGATAAATTTGTCTCTATCTTCATGCCCTTTCTCCTTCTCTGTTCTTAAATCACATATCTACAGCTACAACCCCCCCCTCAAAAAAAAAAAAAATATCTCCTTTGAACAAGTCCACTATCCAAGGCAGAGAATGCTACTTCTATAGGGAAAGATAACACACTTGGCTACTTATTGACCAATGTAAAACAGGACCTGTCAGATCTCCTCAAGAAGATGCTCAGTACTGGCCCCCAAACAGGCTGCGCTCGAGGCAGCTGTCATCTCCTTGCACAAAAGACTAGCATCTGTGGACAAGGGAAGTTATAGACCCATAAGTTTCACTGGCCACATCTGTAAGGCTATGGAAAGGATCACTATGGAACTTTATAAAATAAGAGTATGGGTAACATACAAACTCTCAAGCCAAACCAGTTTTGATTTGTCATAGGTTCATAGGTTCATACTAGGCTGTCTGCCCTAGGGCATTTATAAGCCTAGCCAGAATGTGTTTGGCTTTCGCAACCCATTTTAAATTTATTTTGCTATGCCCTTTTTCGAGGTTAGCATACTGTGCCTCTGTCTAACAGTGACACAGAAGTGATACCCGGGGTAAACCTACGATCTCCCATCCACTCATCAAGATTCCTCTTGAAGAGAGTCAATGAGGGACTCTGCCTAACCTGGACTGGGATTTTATTCCAGAGTGAAGGGAGCTTCTGGGTTATGAATCTGTCCCTCCAGCATGTCCTATTTATTTCAGTGCTGAGGTTCAAGTCTCTCAGTAGAGCGATGGGATTTGGATTTTCTGAGGTGCAGCATGTCCATTAATTCCGGGTTGGACATGGCTTTATACGTCAGGCACAGATCGCCTCTGAACAGGCGGTATGCCACTGAGTAGAGCTGGAGTTTCTTTACGGCAGCATATGGCATCTGTTTGAGCCCTTTGATCCTCTTGGTGAGGTACTTTTGGGGTCTTTCCAGTTGCTGCAGGTGTCTGGTAAGGTACATCCCAAAAAAGATGTGAATCCCTTCATGATTAGGTGGGCTATATAAAATGTTTTTCTAACCACTTTGGCCACGTGGTTGTCAAATGAGAGGATTGCTATCAACTTGGGTCCCCAGGTCCCTAATTACTTCTTCTGTACTTAATGGATTACCACCTATGTGGTAATTTGTGGGCACTTTGTTTTTGCCAAAGGGGATGACTATACACTTTTTGGCATTTAGCTTGAGGCCATGGCTCTGGCACCAGTTGTCTGTTTCTATGAGGCCCTTTTGGAGGATGCTTGTGTTGGCTGGAGAGTCGATTATGGTGCCCAGTTTGCAGTCATCTGCGAACTTGGTCAGCCACAGTCCTTCCGTGTTGGCCTGTACCTCCGAGAAATATATACCGAACAAGAGAGGTCCCAGGACTGAGCCTTGTGGGACACCACTTGTAACTGGTTTGGAGTCCGACATGACTCCAGCAATTCTAACCATGTGGGTTCTGTCCTTGAGCCAGTTTGCAATCCATCTAGTGACATAGGGGTTTATATATAAGCTGGTGAGCTTATCTATAATGCCCGAGTGGAGTATTGTATCGAAGGCTTTAGCGAGGTCCAGGTAGGCTGTGTGGACCACCTTCCCCTCGTCAATCGCCTTGATGACTGTTTCAAAGAAGGCATAAAATAGATACCATCAACCACAGGGTTAGCGAAATCCAACAATGAGGCACAGACCAGAAGTAAAATCTATGTGTCTTATTGGATTAAACTGCATTTAATTTTACTTCTGGTCTGTGCCTCATTGTTGGATTTCGCTAACCCTGTGGTTGATGGTATCTATTTTATGCCTTATTCGTGTGTGCCTGTCTTGGAGCTGTCTACATTTTTTGCTGACTGTTTCAAAGAAATCAACCAGGTTTAAAAGGCAGGATCTGCCCTTAACAAAGCCGAACTGGGTAGGATACAGTGTCTGTAGGTCCCCAATATCTTTATTTATGAGGTCCATGATGATCCTTTCCATAGCTTTGCAAACTAAGCTAGTCAGGCTTATGGGGTGACAGTTTCCAGGATCCGTTGAGGCACCACCTTTATGGAGAGGGACCACTGTTGCTGTACGCCACTCTTTGGGCACATATCCTGTAGTAAGGCTGAGATTGAACAGTAGTTTTATGTTTGGGTTTAGCTCTTCTTGGAGTTCATGTAGGACGCAGCCCGGGACACCGTCTGGTCCCATTGATGCTGTGTTTTTTGCTTTGGAGAGGGCTCTACCTGAGCATATGAGATGTCAGGGGCAGCACTCTGCTGGGATAGATATTTGCCCTTTGGTGGGGAGGGGAGTTTGCTGAACCTGTCAGCTAGGATGTTGGCAATGTCTGTGGGTTCAGTGTATTTTTTGTCATTTTGGACTAATTCTGAGTATATCTGGGAATTACCACACAGGTTCCTAACATAACTAAAGAAAGCCTTGTGATTATCCTTAGTGTCTTGTGCAATTTTTCTCTCGAAGCTGGCCTTAGACAATTTTATGAGTGCCCGTAGTTTTTTGCTAATACTGATCAGTGATGCCTTCCCTTTTTGGGGTTTTGCTCTATCATTTAGTAGCTTCCTCCTTCTATTGTATAGTTTTTTATGGCTGGGGTCCACCAGACAGGACGTTTGCCTTTGGAGGATTGGGTCTTGGTTTTATTCGGGATTGCATGATCCATGCATTCCTGAAGGTGTTCATAGAATGCGTTTATAAAGGATTCTGTGGTCTGGGCTGTATTTTCCACAGGCCCGGGGGCTTTGAAGGATTCCACCTCGGTTTTGAGGAGTGTGAAATTTGCGTTGGAGAAGTTTTTCACTGTGGTTTTCTGGGCAGGGGGTGGGGTCGGGATGTGAATATCCAGTGAAATTAGTTTATGGTCTGATCTTACCAGTGAGGGATACACTTCTGGTCTGGAGCATAGAGTCCCCATGTTGGTGATGATCAGGTCCAGTATGTTTTCCCTTCTTGTGGGAGTGGTGACAAGTTGTTCCATAGCATTTGAGTTTATAAATTCTAGGAACCTTTGGGCTAGGGTGTTGGAGCTAGAGTAATGCTCCCAGTCTTTGTTTGGGTAGTTGAAGTCGCCCAATATAATGGTGTTTGGAGAGACCTTCATATTTTCCAGTGTTCTCAGGAAGGCCGAGTGGAGTTCCTGGGTTTGGGACGGTGGTCTGTAGCAGGCTATAAACTGGAAGGCAGTTTTACCCACTGTTAGTTGCACATGGATCGTCTCTGATGCTTCGTGCTTTGCCACCAACCTGGAGGTGTGGGTATCTGATGAGTATCGATACTCCCCCTCCTTTTGTGGTTCGGTCCAAGTTTTGGGGCCGAAAAGCATGGTATGAGGTATAACCTGGTAGTGCTGGGCTGCTCTCGGGAGCCCTGAACCAGGTTTCTGTTACCGTAGAGATATTGATGTTCTCCATGCTAAGGAGAGTTTCGAGTGCGTGCATCTTGAGGTTTAAACTTCTGGCGTTGAGTAGCATTACTCTTAGTTTCTTATCCCTTGTGATACCTATGGAGGTGGGTTTGTCTTTTGAGCCTTGCCTAAAAAAGGCACTATAGGGGTAGCAAGAGCCTTTGCCAATATCCGAAAGCCCAGGGGTGACAGGTGCAAGCTGTCCCTAGCGAAGCATCGTGGCTTGTCGAGCATATCATCCCAAGCTGACAGGCATTGGATCCCCTTTGAATGACACCATTACTTAAGCCAATTGTTGAAATTGATCATCTTGTCTTCATATTGTGGCATCATTCTTGGTGAGGGTAAGATGCTACTCAAGGTCAGGGTCATACCGGCCTGGGCTACATGCTCAGAGAACTCCTCTATGTCTCTTTTCATGTAGTCCAGGGAGGTACGTCTCAGGTCATTCACACCAGCATGGACAATGACTGAGTTATATTTGTACTTGCCTTGGAGTGACCTGAGTGCTTGTGTTATGTGGCGGATGTTATGTGGCGGATCCTAGCGCCCGACAGGCTGCTCACCGTGACCCTCTCTTTGTTCAGCCTGGTGAGCAGGACGTCAGTGTGCCTGACGATAGAGTCACCTATTACAAGTGTATCAGGTGTGTTGTTTAGTCTTAAGGGCTGTGACTGTTCAGCAGACTGGCTTTGTGAGATATTTGTTGCACGTGTTTTGTTTTGGGGTAGCGGTTGCTTGGGTGTCTGCTTTGGAGGTCTCTGCTGCTTAGGCAAATCTTTATTTAGTGCCTCCGAGTATGTTTTTGTGTGATTATGTGTTTGGTTTGCTGTCTTGGTAGGTCTATGTGAGACTGGAATTGTAGTGAGTGTGGTTTCCTTCTCCTCCTGACTGGTTATGCCAGTACTGAGTTGAGAGAGCTTAGCCTCCAGTTTGGCTATATGGCTGCATCTCTCACATGTGTTGGAATTTGTTGGGAGGAGGAGAGGGTTGTCTGTGTACATGAAGCAGTTGTAACATTGCCTCAAGATTCCCAGATTCACCAGCTGAACCGGAGAGGAGATTGACAACTGACCTTTGGACATGCTAGAATAATATTGGGAATTCCTTAATAATTGAAAACAAGGGCCAGTGGAGAGTGAGGGTGTAGTGCTTTTAATTTTAGTGCTGACTTATATAATTGCTTTAGTGAGCAAGTGCCAGGTAACTTAAGTGCAATGTGTTACAGGTAACTTAAATGCAAAAATGACAAACAGCAACTTTCTTTCAAGTGAAACAAGGAAATAAGTACAGTAAGCAATGCAGATATCACTAGTGATCCACAGAAGCTGAGAAGCCGCCAGATTAGGTGGAATTAGCTCCAGGGAAATAACAAGCAAACAAACAACAAGCATATAAACAAAGCTAGATTCAGCAGGCCTGGATCTAGTCTATGCTACAGCAAACAAGGTGTACCAATTTCAGTAAGATACAGTTCAAATATTCAGGCACTACAAACCTTTAACCAGAAATTCCCAGCTCAAAAGGGCAGAGTCCAGCCTCTTCTCCCACAAGAGTGCAGACAGCGAACCTTCTTAATGTAAAATAACTGGCCTGAAGCCCAAGTGCTTAAACCAGAACAAAAAATACACTTTAAGAATAACAGACACTGGGCTCTCAATCAGCAGTTCCCAACTTAGAAGGATGAAAGCTACCAGTCCTGCCACCACAGTGCATGCCACAAACTTTTCTAATGTAAAACAACTGGTCTGAAGCCCAAGTGCTTAATCCAAAAGACTTAGAATGATAGCTACACTTTAATCAAATTACTACCAAGCAGTAATAAATACAATTGAATACTTTAGAGAATGCCTGGATTAGTGCTCAAGTTACACAAACAAAGCTAGATCCAGCAGGCCTGAATCCAGTCTATGCCACTGCAAACAAGGCGCACCAACTTCAGTAAGTAGTTCAGATAGATTTTGCCATCCTGAACTTGGCTGACTTCAAGGTTACCAAAGCAATAGAGGAGGGCAAATCAGTACACATTGCATATCTAAACTTATCAAATGAGTTAGACAGCATCCCACACTCTGGTATAGTAAATAAACTATCCCAGCTAAATGTTAATCTGTGTGTAACTCACTAGGCAGAAAATGGTCTCTCAAACACAAGCCTGGAAATTAGAGTACGTGACTACCTTCTCCAAAAGACTGAGACACCAAAGATGATTGTCACTGTGCAAGTGACACCCCGACCCCATGTGGAAAATGGGAAAAGGGGATGAGGATGGATGGAGTTGGGGACCTGGGAACCTATGTAGATAAACTGTCCTTTGATCACCATGTGTCCACTATATTCAGTGCTCATCACTCTGATCCTTGACTACAGAGTCCTTAAGGTACGTTCCTGTCCAAATATTTGACAAACCTGGAATGACTCTAGTGCTTTCTCACCAAGATTATAAAGGGTCTATACCAGTGAAACTATAAAGACCGTTTAAAAATCTTGTTCCTCCTCTTGGTATCCATACAGGTTAAGGAGGGGTGATCTCTGCCTCTCACACAGAGCCTCAGCAGAGACAGTGTCTGACCTACTGCACATTGTAAAGTCCAGTGGTGGGTTAAATATGAAAAATCTCTCTCTCTCTCTCTCTCTTGCAATACAGTACCTAGCTAGCTGGAATTGCCACATGTGTAGAAGCACAAACGACTGGAAGGGTCAGCCAACCATGCATCTGCCACAGTAGGGAATGGAGAGGGGTGGGGACTAAAGTGGGGGGGGGGTGATGGCTGATTAAATGTATCCTTTATTTAATTTGTTGGTTTGGTTACCGGGAAAGTCCAACTGTGCACATGCCCTGTTTCAGCGGAGGCCCGGTGGGGAGCCCCAAACAGAATAAAGATTGGTACAAATTAAATCTCTTGGGTGGCGAAAGCCAGGGTACCTTTTTGGCTAGGCTTGTTTAGGCTCTAGGACCAATAGCCTAGTACCTACCTATGAACCTAAATAACAAATTGTACAATACATAAGCTCATACAGTAGTGGCACATACAAGGATTACAAGATATAAATAAAGCTATTCAAGAATAAACAGAACAGTTGACTATACAACATATACTTGTTTCCCACCTTTCTAAGCTAGTATAGTCCATTTTTCAGGCTAGTGCTGAATTCAGGGCTGTGTTACAATTTTCTGAGTTGCCCATACCTTACTTGGATAGAGGGAGGTTTCTCTGTTCACCTGTGAGAGAGGTAGCTTTGAGCAGTCATCTGTCCCTGGAGGAGTGGTTCCAGCCCAGAGGTTAGTAGTTTATGGGCCATTTTGGGCTAATTTCTATCTTTTCATTTCCCTGCTGTAAAAATCGTGTTTGCATGTATTTGCACGTCCGGGCAGTGCCAGTTAGCTAGGGCTAAATTTATCCTGGCTCCACTAAGTCTCCTCTTCAGTTTTTCCCTTGAAAGTAGTCTAACTCTCAACCTAAGCACTTAAAAAGCATCCTACAGTCCAGCACTTCCTCAGACCTAAGACCAAGCACTAATATACCCCGACACTTGATTGCCCAGCAGGGCAAGGCTCATTATTCACCCCTCACCAGCTAAGCGAC
Source organism: Protopterus annectens (assembly GCF_019279795.1). NCBI lineage: Eukaryota > Metazoa > Chordata > Ceratodontiformes > Protopteridae > Protopterus > Protopterus annectens. The sequence goes on from NC_056729.1 coordinate 1,864,741,039, forward strand.
TAAGCAGCTCACCCTACTATTCAGGCATGACCAAAGGGCATATATATATATATATGTAGCTAGATAAAACTAAAACAAAATCTGTAGGCACAAGCAACTACACCACAGAGGCTGTATAGGATATAGTGGTAAAGGTAAGTTCAGCTAGTACAGAGGGGATGGAGGGAGGGTAACCTGGACTGCATCAGGGTATACACTCGAACATCTACATTTATGGTAGGTACAAAACTGTACTATGTTCATCGTGTTACCTTGCTGCAGTCATCACTCTTGGGTTGAATCCCAAAGCTAAGGATAGGAGGTAGAGTCAAACAGGGTTAGTGGAGGCTAGAAGGCCCTGCAAAACTGCAGTGGCGAAGCCAGCTCTAGTCTTAGAGTAAAGTGGTAAGTGATAGTGTTTGGTGAAGGTGTGTACTGAACTCCAAGTTGCAGCTTCCAGAATATCCTTGGTTGGCACCCCCTGAGGAGAGCTGTAGATGTAGCTGCTGCCCTGGTGGAGTGGGGCCTTATGCTTGGAGGAACTGGTTTTCCATGATGGGTGTAGCAAAAACGTATGCAATGTCCTATCCATTTTGAAATGGTCTGTTTTGAGATAGCCTTTCCTTGTGATGCTGTAGCATAGGATACAAAAAGCTGTTCGGATTTTCTGAAAACCTTAGGCTTATCCAAGTAGTAATGTAGTTGCCTGTGAATGTCCAAGGAGTGCAGGAGTCTTTCCCCTTTGTTCTGTGAATTAGGGAAGAAGGTAGGTAAATGGATTATTTGATTTAGAGCCACACTGGATACCACCTTTGGCATAAAGGAGGGGTTAGTTCGCAGGGAAACTCTGTCTTGATGAAAAATGAGGAAAGGTTCTACTGCCATTAGTGCCTGAAGCTCTGTGACTCTTCTGGCTGAAGTAATTGCTAGCAACAGGGTAGTCTTCCATGATAAAAACTTTAAATCAGCCGAGAAAGCTGGCTCAAAAGGTGGTAGCGTAAGTTTTTCCAGAACAAAGTTAAGGTCCCAAGATGGTGTTGGTGCTCTCCTGGGAGGCCTAATGTTTTTGGCCCCTCTGAGGTATTGCCTAAGAAGTGGATGAGAAAATAAGGGGGGATCCGTATTGTAGTGAGCTGAAATAGCTGAGGCGTGGATTTTGATAGATGAAAAGGAAAGCCCCTTGTGTAACAGCTCAGTTAAATATTGTAGAATCTGAAGTACGTCCGGTTCAAAGGTATTTTGGTCTTTAGCTTGGTTCCAGGTGCAAAATCTTTTCCATTTGTCTGAGTAGGCTTTCCTGGTGCTGGGCCTCCTGACCTCCAGAATGACATCCATTACAGCTTGTGAAAGGAGAGCTGGCTGGTTGCTTAGGTGATTTGCCATGCAGCCAAATGTAAGGTTTTGAGCTGGCTGTGTAGAATCTGATTGTTTTTCTGTGTGAGCAGATGAGGAATTTGTGGTAAAATCCATGCTGGGCCGTGGGCCATGTTTCTTAGTAGTGGGTATCAGTGCTGGCGAGGCCAGTCCGGGGCAATGAGTATCATTCGTGGTCTCTCCATCCTCACTTTCAGCAGCACCTTTGTGAGAAGGGGTAATGGAGGAAAGGCATATAATGTCAGCATTTTCCAACTGAATGAGAGTGCATCCACTTTCCAAAGCTTGATGGTGAAATGTCCATGTACAAAATTTTGGTAGCTGATAGTTTTGGGAGTTGGCAAACTGGTCTATGTCTGGGTGCCCCCATTTTTGAGTTATCATTGCAAATACTTGTGGATCCAGTTTCCATTCATGGGGATCCATGATGTTCCTGCTTAGGTCGTCTGCCAATGTGTTATTTTTTCCTGGCAAGAATTGAGCTTGTAATTGAACTTCGTAAGCCAGTGCTGTGTTCCACAAGGTCATTGCTTGCCTGCATAGAGGGTAGGAGTGTATACCCCCTTGCTTGTTTATGCACCACATTACTGTGGTGTTGTCTGTCCTTATTATCACTTGTCCTGGATGTAAAAGGTTCTTGAAGGCTGTCAGAGCATTCTGTACAGCTAGCATTTCTTTTTGATTGATATGCAGATTTCTTTGATCTGCAGTCCATATGCCCTGAATGCACTGTCCCTGCCATGTGTGCCTCCCAGGCATAGTCCGATGCATATGTTGTCATAGTTTGCCTGGATGGGGGTAAGGTGAAAGGCTGACCCTTGTTGAGGTGACATGCCTGTGACTACCACAGAAACTCCTGTTGAAGGCAGGGAATGAGAGGTATCATTGTTTCCAAGCTGTGGCTGTGTTGAGTCCATATGCTTTTCAGGTACCATTGTAATTTCCTCATATGCAGTTTTGCAAATGGTATTAGTAGTATGCAAGATGCCATGAAGCCCAAGGCCTGCAGAATTTTTCTTGCAGGGAGATGGGTCTTTGTTGCCATTATTTTGAAGTAGTTGTTGTAGTTGTTTGTCTGGAGTCAGATAAGCCATCTGGGCCGTTGTATTCAAGCTGGCACCCAGGAATGTCATATTTTGTGAGGGCACTAGTTTTGATTTCTTTTCGTTTACTGTGTACCCTAGGCAACTTAGAAGGTGTTTTACAAAAGCCAGATGTTGTAAGAGAATGTCCTTGCTTTCTGCTTGGATGAGGCAGTCGTCCAGGTATGGGAATATTTGAATTCCTCTTTGTCTGCAGTATGCAATTACTGGTGCCAGGCATTTTGTGAAGACCCTGGGCGCAGTAGATAAGCCAAAGGGCAGTGCAGAGAATTAGTAATGGGTTGAACCTGCAATGAAATGGAGGTATCTTCTGTAATTTTGTCTGATAGGGACATGCAGGTATGCCTCCTTGAGGTCCAGCGTTACTAGCCAAGCTTTCTTGCCCAATATGGGAAGAAGCTGCTGTAGAGTTAGCATCTTGAATTTTGGTACTTGCAAGAAGGTGTTTAGAATTGAAAGGTCCAGAATGGGTCTCCAAGCATTGTCCTTTCTGGGGACTAGAAAGAGCCTTGAGTAAAATCCTTGGCCTTGCTCTTGTGTAGGTACCAGTTGAATGGCTCTCATGTCCATGAGAGCTGTAATTTGTTTTTGTGCCTCTGCCCATTGATTTTGTGGCAGGTTTGGCATTCCTTTTATCCTTGGCATGGCATGGAAATGGAATCTGTATCCTTGTGAGATAATGTCTAGGACCCATTTGTCCTTTGTGATGATGCGCCAGTTGTCTGCAAAAAGTGCTAATTTTCCTCCCAAGGGAGCTGCCAAAAGAGCTTTGCTTGGCAGTTTGAGGTTTAAGTCATTGTGTTTGTCTTCTAGTAGTTTGGGATCTGTCTTCTCCTCCCTTCTGTGTTGCAGTGGCCCATTTGCGAGGTTTGTAAGGTATTTGTGCTTGACCTCTGACCCTTGGGCGTCTGTATTTACCTCTCTGTGGTCTGTCAGAAGCTGGAAACGACCAATTTTTTGTTGGCCAATTTCTGCTGAAGCGTGGGGGCTGTACCTGTAAGAAATCTTTGACCGTCTGCATAGATTTTGCCTTATCCTCCATTTTCTTTAAAACCTCTTCTGCTTTAACCCCAAATAAGACATCCTGCTGTAAGGGTGCATCTAGTAACCTTGCTTTAACATGATCAGGCAGAGTTTGTTCCTTTAACTACGCATGCCTATGTATAACAGATCCAGCGACAGCTGTTCTACAGGAATCTTCCAAGGAATCAAATCCGCATTGTAAAGTATGTTTGCCCACCTGTTCAGCTGCATGCAACAGATCCTGCATTTCTTTGAATTCAGACTGTTGAGGGTGCATGCTCATCTTTTGTTTTATTTGAGAAATGAGGAATTGCTGGTATTTCAGCATGTGAAATTGACAATTTAGTGCTCTCATAGCTAGAGTAGCTGAGTAGCTAGAGTAGCTGAGGTGTAAACCTTCTTCCCCCACCTATCTAGTGCTCTGGAGTCCCTTTCAGAGGGTACTGGATTTTTAGCCATAGAAGCCTTAGCCCCTTTGGGACCCTGGGAGATTGTCTCGGGGTCAGCAACAGGGCTTTTGTAAACGAATTTGTGTGAGTCAGGCACTCTATAATATCTGTCTGGTTTGGCTGGAGCAGGAGGAAGAGAATCTGGATTGAGACTAGATTCTAAGTAAACATCATCCACAATGTCTAAAACTGGAGGGATAGCAAGTGGTCTTTGCTGGGGAAGTAAAAGAAACTCTCGGAGCCTTTTCCTTGAGTCGGAGTATTCCTGACTTTCCCAGTGGAAATGTTCCCTCATGGTATGTAGGGTTTCCCCAAAGGAATAATCTTCAGGAGGAGAAGCTGAGGGAATGGAATCTTCAGCATCAGAATCTTCATAAGGGGGAAAGGAGTAATCCTGCTCCTTAGAGGAGTCTGAGGAAATAGAAACTTGGTCAGAGGAGGCATAATCCTCCTCTTGTCTAGGCCTTTTGTCTGGGGGGGGGGCTGAGAACTCCTGATCACAGTAATCAAATCTTCAGCCATCTTAAGCATCTGTTTCTTAGGCATGGGGCCTTGAACTGGAGACTGAAGTACAGTCTTTTTAGGTTTTAGTGGAGTTTTTAATTTAGCATAAGATTTAATGGTGAGAGCAGTCGGCCTGAAGACACCTTCTGAAACCGAAGGTGTGTCCCCAGCCACAGCTTCTCCTTCTGCAATGTTGTCGGTATGTGTCGGCCTAGTACTCTCAGTTTGAGAATCCGAAGCGGTCTGGGGTTCCATTTCTGCGGTCGTCAGGGGCTGCGTAGGCGCCTCACTGAAAACCGAAGAACCGGCGACCGGCCCAGCCGAGACCTCAGAGTCTGGCTTGGATCTAGGCTGCCTGTCCTTATCCTTGCATTTTTTATGCACGCCGGTAGTCGGTTGCTCCGACGGCATAGTGTAATTAAATTTTCTACCGAAGTAGTGTCTTGTGAAATCAAAGCGTCGCTTTATAGTTCGCTTATTGAACCTAGCACAAACCGACAACCAATGACGTCGTGGTCTGGGCCTAGGCAAGGTATACAACAGGAACGAAAGTCCTTATGAGGTATTTGCTTCCCACAAGAAATACAATTATTAACTTTTTCTGACATCGGACTGAGGCAAGAAAGGGCTCCCCAACGAGGTACTTAGCTTTTGAAGACTTCGTACTGAAATTCGATTCGAAAATCTCAGGTGTCGGCCGACCGGCACTTGCAAAGCTGCTTCTGCTTCGGGCACCGCACGGCAAGAAAGACTGAAGAAAATGGCGTCAGATGCCTGTTATATACCCCTGGCGCACTGACGTCAGGGAAGAAGCGAGAGCAACCAACGCCGGACCAAGACTTTGGAATTCGGGCCGACTGCGGGACCGCCTGATGGCAGGATAACCCAAGAGTGATGACTGCAGCAGGGTAACATGATGAACATCTGGGAGCCATAACTGACTCTAAGGCTGACAGGGACATTCTCCAAAAGGGCCTTACTGAGACGGACACCTGGTGTCAAAATCATGGTCTCAAGCTAAATGCCAAAAAATGCATAGTCATCCCATCTGGGAAAAACAAAACACCCATGAATTACCACATAGGTGGCAGCCCCCTTAATACAGAAGAGGTAATAAGAGATCTGGGGACCCAGGTAGACAGTAATCTCTCCTTTGACAATCATATTGCCACAGTAGTTAGGAAATCCTTCTATGTAGCCCATCTAATTACTAAAGGTTTCGCATCTAGAAATAAAGAGGTTATAGTGCCCCTCTACTTGTCACTTATCAGACCCATCATAGAGTACAATGCCCCATTTGGGATGTACCTCACAAGACACTTCCAACAGCTGGAAAGACCAAAAAAGTACCTCACCAAGAGGATTACTAGTCTCAAACATATGTCCAATGCAGCCCGATTGGAAAAACTCCAGCTGTACTCAGTGGCATATCGCTTACTCAGAGGTGATCTCTGCCTAATTTACAAAGCCATGTCCAACTTAGAACTGATGGACATGCTCCACCTAAAGAAATCCAAGTCACTGCGAGCCACTCGCTCTAGTGATCTAAACCTCACCACAACATTAAATAGAACATGCTGGAGGGATAGATTCCTGTCACAGGGACTCCCCATGCTTTGGAACAAAATTCCAAACTACATTAGGCAGAGCCCCTCACTAACACACTTCAAGAGAAGCCTTGACGAGTGGATGGGTAACAGAAAATACACCCCTGGGATCACTTCATTGGCTCTCCTTGATAAAGGCTCAGTTAATTAATCAATGGGGTGGTGAAAGCTGACACACTCTGGCTAGACTTATAAATGCACTCGGGCAGATAGCCTAGTACCACCCTATGAACTTATGAACCTAAAGAAGCATGGTGGGAAGTGGATATTTTTCTAAGTTTAAGTAAGTATGACTAAGAGAGAAGTAATCAGAGTAGGATGTAGTAATGAAGTTCAGAAAGAAAGAAGAAAGGATGAGGCACAGAGGAATAGACAGGGGATCTAGAGAGAGGGAGAGAGTAGAGGGGGGAAATTGGACGAGAAGGAGAGACTATTGTCAGGTTGAGTAAAGAACAGTAAGAAGGAAAGCCTATAAAGAGGACAGGAAGGGGGTGAGGAATCAGCCAGGTGTAAGGCAGGAGCCGACACAAGAATTAGATAGGTGAGACTGAGGAGCAATTTGAACAGTAGGTGATTTGTGTGGTAAGTATGTTTTGGGGTACTGAGTTTCACATTCTGGCAATGTGGTGGGAGTAAAGAGAATCACCAGAAAAGTTATTAGCTTTCTTGACTTGTAAGAGGAATTTGTCAGAAGATCTAAGTAGTCTTATTAGACTGGAGTTGAAGTAGGTTGCGGAGTGCAGGACACCTGTCTGGGTGGTAAAGTATGACGTGGGCCTTAGTGAGTTGGGTGTAGGTAGGGAAATTGGGGCATTCGAGCCAGTTTAGTTTGTGTAGGGCAGTACAGTGATGGGATCTAAGAGTAGAGATTAGGTGTGTCCTGGCAATAGATCGTCTTGTGGAGTGGGTGAAAAGGGTTTAACTCTGTCGACAGAGCCTAATTTAATGTGAACTTTTTTATAGTTAGGGTAATGTGCGTGTCAAATCTCACCTCATCAATTGTAACACCAAGAAGCTTAGTGTGAGAAACAGGTTCTATTTTTGTGTTAGTAGAAGAATGTATCGTGAAGGGGAGCAGGAAGTCTGGTGGTTTGTTGTGCGAATAAATCATAAGTTTAGTTTCATTGGGACTGAGGATTAGAGAGCTAAGACTCTACCTTTGTAAAGGATGTTTAGGTTATTTTCTGGAGTTTAGAAAGAGGGTTGGCTGTGTATACAAGTGCAGAGTCAGCCATGTATTGTATGGTAGCGGCCTGGTGGGTGGCAGTGTGAAGCTTGTTGGTGAAGATGGGAAATAGGAGAGGAGCTACAATGGATCCTTGTGGGATGCCTACTGGGACTGGAAGTAGAGAAGAGTTTGTTCTGCCACTTTACAGCCTGCTGACACTCTGATAAGTTATTGTGAAACCATGTGGGGGCAGAATGGCTTAGTTAAAGGGAAGAAAAATCATTGAGGAATTTTTGACGGGAGACTGTATCAAATGGTTTTGACATGTCTAGGAAAGTGGAGGAGACTAGATGGCCGTTGTTTCTGAAATGGTCGATAGTCTGTGAAGTTTAAGAGAGCTGTAGTGGTACTTTGGCTGGGTCTAATGCCATGTTGGGAATTAGTTAAAAGGTTATTGGAAATTAAGCATGAGTTGGGAATGGATACATTTCTCTAGAATTTTGGATGGAGGAGATAAGATGGCAGTAAGCTTGTAAATGGAGATGTCTGTAGAGGTACTGGCTTTATGTAATGGTGTGATGTAAGAAATTTTCCAAATCTTTGGAATGTACTGTTCTGTTATGGAGCTATTGATTACAATAGAGATTGGGTAAGAGCAGCCAGCTTGAGATATTCAGAAGGGAGATTTTCAGCATCAAGAGGAGTAGGCCTAAGTTTGAGCAGTTTATTTTTTTTGTTTTGTTTTTTATGGTGCTGGTTTTGTACAGTTTTGAGGGAAAGGGTTTGGAGAGTATTGCAAGGTCTGTGGGAATGGTTAGAGGAGAATTGCTGGTTTTGGTTAGGGTTAGTATAGAGTTTCTAAAGTAGGCATTAAATTGTGTGGCTATACTATTTGAAGAACTTGGATGGTTAAGGATTGGGTTAACCTGGTTTTAACAGCTGATTTTTAGAAGCCCTGAATTTTTTGGGATTGTTTTAGTATTTGTGTTGCATCGTAATGTAGTAGGATTTTCTATCATTTTTTACCTGTTTCTTGGCTTTACTTCTTAGATGACAATGCAAATCGAGGAAGTGAGAAACAGTATCACATGCCTTTGATAAGTCTAAGAATATGGTGGACACATGCAGACCACTGTTTCCATGTTAATTTATTATATTGGTAAAATGTAGTAGAGCAGTACTGGTGCTGTGATGGAACCTAAAGACATGTTGTGTTTCTGAGAGCAGGTTATTTGAGGTTAGGTATTACATCAGCTGCATACGGACACATTTCCCTAATATTCTGGAGAGGGGGAAGAGAATCGCTACTGATCTGTAGTTATTAAACTCTGTAGATGTGCCACCTATGTGCAGTGGTATGATGTAGATTTTTTTCCACAGTGATGGGATGTATCTTTCTGATATGGCCCAATTTTGTATGTAGTAAAGATATAGAAAAGGCTATGACTTCTGTGGCCATTTTAGGTAGTCTGAGGGTAGTTGATCTATGGGTATGGAAGTAGGTTTTAGTTCAAGGAGCAACTTCCTTATGAGCCAGGTAGGTACTAGACTAAAATTATAGAGCTATGGTTGGTTTTGATTGGACAAGGGTAGAGAGGGAGGGTAGATGTGTTAGTGTCTAAGAGAGATAATATTGGCTGTGTAAAGTAGGAATTAAACTGTGTGTGGATAGTCTGTCCTATTGTCTGTTTTTGGAAATGGAGTGGTTGTCATAGCCGGTTTTAGGCACCAGCGAACCCTGCGGTCGCTGGGGGCCCCCAACCACTGCAACTTATGTTATCTTGATATTTTGTAACATGTCTGTCAAACCAACGAAAGCTAGTACAGCAAGCTTGTATACTTAAACTAGGTAAGTAACAATAACTCGTATTTATCTCCTTCAAAATTCAAAGATCTTTAGTTATAGTAACAATATTTTGTCAAGTAACAAACTTTACAATTTCATTAAATATTTTACCAATGATATAATGCTCCAGCCTAGTTAAGCCCTGTTGGTGGACATCCTCATCACTAAAATTAACAACATAGCCAGTTTTAGGTACCTGCAATAACTGTGGCTGCAGGGAGCCCCTTAATCCTCATTGATCATGGGGGCCCCACAAAAGCTGCTGTTGGTTGGGGAAAAATAAGGAGAAAAAATTTATTAATTAATACACTCTTTAACGTGAACAGGACTGAAATATGACCCAGTTAGGGCAACGTTGTAATGAACATAAGCAAAGTAAGCACTAGAGAGATCAGCAGCCCAGGGTGACCGATCTCATTGCAAACTGTGGAGTTTAAGAAGAGCTGATGCTTCTAATCTTCAGGGATGGTTTCGTTTTCAGGGTTTTTATACATACTGGCAGAGCAACTGATACTATAGCTCTCAACGTCTTTGTTGAAGAATTCTGTTCAGTGATAAAAATAATAGCATAATAAAGTCTCAAAATGAGGAGCACATTTTATATATTACTCTAAGTCACTTTGAAAAAGTTAATAGAATAACACATTTGCATCAACATGCATTTTTTAGACAATAAGTGTAAAACTCTGATTACTTGATTTAGTGTGACAGAATAAAATTATAAGACAAAATCAGGAATATCTGTGAAATCAGGGATAGTGATAGGTATTAATTTACTACTTACTGAGGTAAATAAAATTGTCTTATCCCTGTTGCTGTTTGATGACTGCTAAACAGCAGTCACTGATCTTGTGTAGCAGTACTAGTGTTGTACAATATACTTGCTGAAATAAGTACAAAATTAACATTGCTGTGATGTGTGTGTGTGTGTGTGTGTGTGTGTGTGTGTGTGCGTGTGTAGAATATCACTGATTTTTATCAATGCACACATCCAATAATGCCAGAACACACGTGTTATTCTTCTGGGTATCAATAAAAAATGTAGCTAACAAGTGATTATATTTCAAAAGTAAGGCATAATGTATGTTATAGGCATTCAGACACTTAGATCTTCTAGGTATCGGGTGGCCTCTAGTCACTAGACTGTATAAATAGATACAGGGGGCTCCCTTAATCATCCTTGACTGTGGGGACCCCAAAAAAAGCTGTTTTTGGTTGAGGAAAAATGAGGAGAAAAAAATGCTTTCATTTTCAGATTGCACTCTTTAGCCTGGATGGAGTTATATAATATGATCCTGTTAGTATAAAACTGATAATAGCCTCTGTCCTCAACCACAAACATTCTAAAACATCCCTGCTCAGATGTTTGTGTACAGACATTTACCATAGGTTATGTGGGTGCTGGGGATTGTGTGGTCATCATTTCCTTTACTTTTCTAACAGACCTCAGAGGTATACAAAGAAAGTTACTTTAGCTCCTAAAGGAGCAGCGTACTGCCTGGTAGCAGCAAAGTAGAATACATTACTGCAATCATTATTTATTTTCACTTTACTCACAATCAGACATCAGACACATATACAGCTGGTTGCCTTTGGGGTTAGGATGGAGGAGTTAGTAGGCATGCTATATATATGTATTTCAGCAGTCACTTGAAATACATGACTGTGGCCATTTGAACCTCTGCTTTCATCCCAATCTAACACCAGAGGGTTGCATAGGCAGTGACTGTCTTTTTGGGAGGATTAGTGATGCAGACAGTGTTCCCATACAGGATTCGTGTATCCTCACAATTGACTTTTTAATTTACTTGGAGCTTCTATTTTTGTCAGCTTTGAATTTTAAATCTTAGGTACAACTTATGTCTTCACTGAAAGAAAAAAAGACTGAAATTCTTTTTTCTTACTCACAATTTTTGTTTAGGCCACTTTTGGATTAAAAGGTTGGGAAATGCTCTAGCTTCTGTGGGCAGCGCTTAATGGAGTTATTTCCTACATGGTTATTACTATGCTGACTTGGTCAAGAAAGTATATTGAAAAGACAGAAGGAAAACTAAAGCTGAACAGCAACATTGAATTTCTTTCCTTAATCATCACTTCTGTTCAAGCCATCATTGGGTAAAAAGAAAAAAAAATAAACTTAAAAAGCACTTTAGAGCATATATAAAGTTATGGCTTCTTGTAAAAGTTGAAGAAAAAAGGTAAAATGTGAGAAATGGAAGAAAAAAAGTAATATGCATAAGTGGGAAGCCCAACATGGGGAAAACAGAGGGGAACTCTGGAGGGTGTGTGTTTTTTTTTTTTTTTTGGGCTGAAACAGTAACCAGTGCTTAGGGTTCCATTGCATATTAGTTCTGTCCTGTACATAGAGTTGTTGTAATGTATCCTTGTTAAACCTAAATGGCAGTAACTGTAAATGTCCCTTTGTGAGATGGGCCAACACAGTGTGGTATGTATGCCTGTTGTAATAAGATCATTGTAGCTAAAGGTCAGTCTGTGTGTACTACTCCTAAAAGCCTGCAGCATGAACTAAAAAGATGGATAGAAGTAGTGGCAGTGACAGGGTGATACTTAGACTGAAAGTGGCCAGGGGGCCCCCAACATGACATTTGCTGGGGGCCCCCAAAATGCTAACACCGGCCCTGGTGGTTGTCTTACCAGGGTGGAGTAGTTTTTGTGCTGACTTAAAAGTTTTCCGTTGTTTTTGTCTTGTAGGTTGATATAGTATGTTTGCTTATCCTGTATGACATGGAGTTTTGCAAAGTTTCTAAGATGTCTAAATTGCTGGAAGGGACTTTGAGTTCTATTTGTAAACCAAATTTTCCAGGTTTTATCCCTTTCTATCATGATTTTTTTTTATTTCTTTTGTCATTGATGGTGTGGGTTTGGACTTTACTTTTTTATTATGTACTGGTGCTAAAAAGCTTAAGTTCTGTAAGAATATGTTAAAGTATTGTACAGCCGTATCTAGTGGCATTGTTCTAAGTACATTACATTTATATTGTTTTACTGTTTCATTGAAAACATCTTTGCTGAAATGGTTTGTATTTTGTGTTTAATTATAGTTATGTTTTTCTACACTATGGTGAGTTCTTATGGCATATGTTGGTACAAAAGAAACTGAAACCCTGTTCACCTTCTGTTAATCTCCCTGCTCAGCACCTTAAATTTGCTGCAGACTCAAACCCAGTTTCAGTTCTCATCAACAGACCTATTATTCCCACGTCCCCGCACTTCAGAATGAATTCCTTATTATTCCCCAGTAACCATTTAAAATGTTGGGACCTGCTAGAGCGAGTCCCATAATACTGAGACTGAGTGGCTGGCTGAAAGATCAGACTTGTATATTTTAAGTTCAGGATGCCTTTTCTCAGAATATTACTTTTTCTCCAAGGTATGGTCATTATGGAGTTGGTATATATAAATTTGGGGGGTGCTGACTAAGTTTGCCGATGACTGTAAGCTAGGAACAGTCAATGAATCACCAAGACATTTAGCCATCCTTCAGCAAGGTTTGCCCAAATAAATACCTGGTGCCAAAATTGTGGACTGAATTAAATGACAAAACTGCATACTTTGGGGAACTCATCTATCCCAGGAAACTACTACACTAACAATATGGCCCTAAGAGATGACCCAGTTGTCTGTGGTTATGGAACGTATGTGGACTGTGACCTAACTTTGATTAACATGTGTCCATTGTTGTAAGAAAGTTCTTCCATATTGCACAGCTTATAACAAAAGGACTGTGTCTAGATCTAGGGGTGTCATTGTCTCCCTTTACTCAGCAATTATTAGGCTCATTAGCATCATTATATAATTTAATATAATGCCTCCTTTGTCATGTACGTGTCCAGACGGTTCTACCTCACATAAACGAAACACCACAACACCGACAACGCAATCACCGACACCACATAACCGACAGTACAAAAACACGAAATCCCACATGCCCGACAACGAAATAACCGACGGTACACAAACATGAAACCTCATACACTTCACACACCACAATCAACAACCAAAACACATTCCCCGTCCAGAAACCACATACACAACACAAGCACACCAAAATCCATACAAACCCACACTAAACCTCACATACACAACTACCTACAACCCTAACCCAAACCCTAACCCTAAGGTCCGTCACTACCGACACTTACCTGGCCGGCTCCTAACCCTAACTCACTTATCCGCCCTAACCCAAACACAATCACTACCGCACACTTACCTGACCGGCTCCTAACCCTAACTCACTTATCCGCCCCTAACCCAAACACAATCACTACGACACTTACCTGACCCGCTCCCTAACCCTAACTCACTTAACCCACCCTATCCCCACTTACCTTACTCGCACCTAACGTCCGTCACTACGATACTTACACAGCCTTTTCCCATGTCGGCATCCTCGGCCGGTGCTTTCATCCGTGGGTCGGTCTTCTGCTTGTCGATCTTCTAGGTCCGTCGTCGGTCTTCTGCGCTGTCGATCTTCTGGGGCTCGCGATTTCCCTGTCGATGTTCCGGCGTGTCGTTAAAGTGAGGTAGAACCGTCCAGACACATGCAACAACTGGAATGCCAACAGTAATACGTCACTAAAAGGATACAAGGCATACACTACATGTCCTACATAGACTAATGTATATATTCTCAGACATTTGTATTCTCAATGTGTTCTGCACTACTGGTTTGTTACTGCTGTACATTCAGCCTTGCACATGATCTATTTCTTCCCTGAAAGACACAAATTCCGACTGTGCATCTTGTCTTATTCATGATTTTTGTTCATGCCATCATTAGATCAGAATATCGCTAAAAAGCTCTAAAATCTAATTCGGAGCACTTAGTACGCTTTCTTCTCCAGACCTCCAATACAATCCATGCATATCCTTTAGAGTTACTGCAATGTAGTCTTGGCCAGTTAGGGGGTTTTCACAGGATGGAGGAAAAAGTTAAAGTGCAAGAAGGTATGAAAAAACAAGAAAGGAAGGAGTCTGTCTGGATGCTGCTGGGTGGGCAGGATGGGGAACCAGTAGAAACGGGGATGATCTGGGTGGTGATGGGCAGTTAAGGAGGTGCCCAAGGTTCCTTTGCTTAGTCTTACCTTTGGAAATAAGTCAGAAACACTGTCAACTGCTGGGGTCAAAAGGAGGAAGACTGAATACTTATGCTTATGGGAAGTATATAAATAAGTCATTGGCAAAGGTTCTGATGACTTCTACAGCAGTAGACAATAGCGCTTAACTGTATTTGTGGATTATTAAAGTTTCAGTGATTTTGGAAGCTGCATTACTGGAGTTTGTGGTTCATTCTTATGGAAAATGTGTGATTTGCTAATTTGTCATTAAGGATGGAACTGTATGTGTCAATATTTTAAAGTAAGGTTAAGAGAAGGCGATACATTTTTTGTTCTGTGTGTATGTGTGCTTGTATATATGAACTGCGTCGGAGTGTCTTGTGTAGTGATGGTGCTATGGAAACAGCGTTTTCCATAAGATGAGGCGTAAAGTTGGGGTTAGTAGCAGGATCATAATTAGATTAAGGGCATGCATTCAAAGACACTTTGGAAGGGTGAAGTTAGCATGTTATGTTGGCTTAAAAAATGTTGTTTGAGCATGATTTAGAGGTTGTACAGCAGTGCTTGTCTACTATTGAAGTCTGCTGTTCAATACCATTTCTTTTTCTTCTTATAATGTCACAACATAGGACACTGCTTTATTTATTTATTTTTGTATGATGTTATATTTCATTTCTAGTATATGTGTATTGCATGATATATATATATATATATATATATATATATATAGATCTACTTCTAATTCTCGAAAGGCCATATCATCGAATTTAATTTTCGCAGGATGAAAATTGTGAAAACGAAATACCCAAACGACAAATGTTTCCCAGGGCAAGTAAAGACTCACCCAAACATCAACAAAAAAACACATTGGAGTAAATACAACCCACCTAGGTGAGCAGCTACACCCCCATACCTCCCCAACTATATATACCAATGCAGAGATCACACTACAGTGTAGAAAAGGGCAAGTTTGGCAAGCATTTACTTGTCCCGGAAAAAATTCACTGTTTGTGTATTTCGTTTTTGCGATCTTCAGCTTGCAAAAATTTAATTTGATGATACTGCCTTTCGAGTATTAGAAGGGGATCCATAAATAAATAAATATATATATATATATATATATATATATATATATATATATATATATATATATATATATATATATATGCACACATACATGTTTTCATAAGTACCTAAATAGGTTCATAGGTACTTACTAAGTTACTGATCCGTGAGGATCTTAAGACTAGCCTTACAGGCCCAAGGGCCATTACAAGCCTAGCCAAATTTTACTCGTTACCATGATCAGCAACTACTGCCCCTGTCCAGGAGAGACACAAGTGGAACCCCCAGGGTGAGTTTACAGTTACCCATCAAATCACCCAGATTGTGTATGAAGAAGGCCAATGAGGTGATCTATCTTGTGAAGTGGAAGTCTATTATGAAGGTGCATTAACCTCTGAGAGACAAATCTGTCCCTCCAGCAAGTTCTGTTGATGTCACATACCAGGTTTAGATCTTTAGAGTGAGTAACATCTGACTTGCAGACTTGCAGCATTTTCAACAAAGCGGGGTCAGAGATCACCTTACATGCAATGCAGAGATCACCTCTGGGTCGTCTGTTTGAAACAGAATAAAATGACAGTGATTTCAGCTGATCCACATAGGACAGCTGCTGAAGACCTTGAATTTTCTTTGTGAGTAACTTTGTGGTCTCTCCAATTGCTGCAGGTGCTTTGAAAGGTACACACTAAAAGGGGCATTGTACTAAATTATTGGCCTAATGAGTGAAGAGTACAAAGTGATAACTTCACTTTTTCCGAGGCAATGCCCTTACTTATGAGGTGAGCCATATATAGAATGCCCTTCTTACCACTCTGGAGACATGGTGACCAAAGGCAAGGTTGCTGTCAACCTAAGTTTTCACAATTTTCATCTTTTAAAAATGAAATTTAATGATGCAGCCTTTTGGTTCATAGATTCATAGATTAGTACTAAGCTAACTGCCCTTACAAGACATTTTAAGCCTAGCCAATTATCCCTTGTGAGACTCAATTTATTTTATTTTATTTTATTTTATTTTACATTTGTTGACCGGGCTAGTCCAGCTGGATAAAAGGAGCTATTAAAGCAATCTTCAGCAAGTGAATCACAATAACCCTCAAAAATTCTGGTCAACCCTAAACAGACTTCTTCACCCTGGACAGACTACCACTCCCTCCCCTTCTGGGTCTGAAAGAAATTCTTCCCTTGATACTGCCAATACTTTCAACTCATTCTTCATTGATACTATTAATTCCTTGGCCTCCCATCTCTCCAGTGACAACACTAGCATCCCTGACCATGCATCCTCCAAACTACCAACCTTTAGGCTACAACCCATCTCTACTACCTTTATACAGAGATGTGTCCACAAACTTAAACCATGTACCCCCTCAGCTGACCAGCTTCCTTCTGAATTCCTTCAAAAAGCAGCCTCTGAAATTGCCTATCCCATATCCATTCTTATTAATAGAACCATAAATGAAGAAACCATACCTGATATCTGGAAAATCTCTCACATCATACCCTTACATAAAGGAGGTAACTCCTATGAATATTCTAACTACAGGCCCATAGCCCTATTGTCCCCACTCGCAAAAATAATGGAAAAATGTGTTCACCATCAGTTAATGAACCACTTAATACAAAATAACATTCTTACCAACTGTCAACATGGCTTTAGGCCCTTTCATAGCACAACCACTGCTCTGCTCTCATTTACAGACTTTATTAACAAAAATTGCAATAACAACATCCTGTCTTCCGCTCTCTTTATTGACCTGTCCAAAGCCTTCAACATGGTTAACCACTCTCTCCTATTAAAAATTCTCGAATCTCTTTCCTTAGAATCTAAGGCTATCCACTGGTTTAGTTCCTATCTCACTAACAGGAACCAGGCCGTCCTCTGGGATAACAATCTCTCATCTCTTCTCCCAATTTCACTTGGGGTCCCCCAAGGCTCTATTCTTGGACCTCTTCTTTTCTCCCTCTTTATAAATGACTTACAAGTAGCTATTCCCCAGGCTACATGCATTCAATACGCCAACGACTCCACACTAATTTGCTCTGCTAAATCCATTTCTGAACTTCAAACTAATACTCAAGCTGTATTTTCCAAAGTTGAAACTTAGTTCCTAAAACGTTGCCTACTCCTAAACGCAAAAAAAAACTAAACTCCTACTCTTTAAGTCTACTACCAGATCCCCTACATTTGACTTCACTATCTTATCTACTAATGGAACCCCTATATCACCTGACTCTACTACTAAACTGCTAGGTGTCACGATTGACAATAATCTTTCCTTTGACTGTCATATCAACAATACAATTAAATCTGTAAACAGGAAACTTGGCTCTCTATATAGAATCAAAACTTTTAACCTCCCCAGCCAAAGTTAATCTTGCCCACTCCCATCTTATTTCCACTCTTCTCTATGCCTCACCAATCTATACTAACCTTAAAAAAAACAATCTCTCTAAACTGTCTACCACTTATAATAACATAGCTAGATTTGTTACTGGGAAGCAATTCAGAACTCACCACTGTCTGAATCTACAACAACTTAACTGGCTTGAACTGACAAACATGTTGCTTCTTTCCCAACTTATGTTTGTCCAAAGAGCTTTCTACCAACCTCTTAATACACCTGTACTTTCTAACCTCTTAACCCCCTACTCTAACCTGAACTCACTCCGCTCTTCAAGCAAACTGCTAGTTACCGTAACGAAATCTAAAACCTAGCTGGTGATTCCCTTTTCTCGAATACCATTGGGAAACTCTGGAATAAACTTCCTTCCGAACTTACTTCAATTGCATCTACTGTTCTGTTTAAACAAAAACTCAGAGTCTACCTTAAAAACCACTGGATATGTCCCTGCTCTAAGCCCGATTAAAAATTTGTTTTTCTCCTCCTCATGGCTATTGTCTATTTTTCTGACAGTACATATCTCTTATAAATCTGTTCTCTCTTTCTATTATTGTCTCTCTTTTCCTTGGTTTTATGCTTTCTCTTCATGGTTCTAAAAGATGAAATAATGTTTAATATGTTGTTTAATACCTTTACTCTGTTGTTAATTATCTTGTCTAGGAGTTAAAGTCCTATGTCCTACCTGATTTTTAATCTGTTATTTTTTTTTGCTATTGTGGTATCTGTTTTGTCTATATGTGGAGCTTTTCTCCCCAGGCCTCTGCTGAAAATGGAAATATATCCAGTCAGACTAGCCCGGTTAACAAATGTAAAATAAATAAATAAAAATAAATAAATTAAT
Source organism: Protopterus annectens (assembly GCF_019279795.1). Taxonomy (NCBI): domain Eukaryota; kingdom Metazoa; phylum Chordata; order Ceratodontiformes; family Protopteridae; genus Protopterus; species Protopterus annectens. The sequence continues at coordinate 1,864,759,481 of NC_056729.1, forward strand.
TAATTAATGTCCATTTTCAGTGGAGGCCCGGGGAGAAAAGCTCCAGAGGTTAAATCAATTTTAGAAATTCACAAAAAGACATAGTACAAATGTATTATGCAAAGGGAAAAATAAAATGTTAGTACATATATTATAGATCTTAACTAAACAAAATAATCCTAAATCAGAAAGTAATTAAGTTAGAGGTTAGCTACTAGCAATACAAAATAAGAAAGTAACAAATACTAAAGTGTATAAAATGTAGTTTTGAACCATGATAGATGATACACAGTGTTTTTTTTTTTTTTTTTTTTTTTTACTATATTAAGTTAAGTAATATTTACAAAGAAAATGGATAATTTGTTAGTTGAAGTAGATGAGGAAATCCAAGTGGATAAGAAAGGTTTATGATAGACCTGGACCTTGTGTTTGTAAGGCAAACACCTTAGCCATTAGGCCACACTCCCAACATTTTGAGCATATAAATAACATAGATGTGAGCAGAGCAAGGATATGTTGGGGCATGTACTTGTGGACCCTATACATGAGGAACATGGAAGCTAAACTGACAGTGAATTTAGAATTACTCCTCCATTCACCCAAATTATGCAAGAGAAGTACTTTACTTTATGTGGAGTGTAAGCCAGTTCCATAGAATTGGTGTTTTCTGTGACACACACCTGCCCCTCCAACATGTTCTAGTTAAGGAGCAAAAGAGATTGAGCTCTCTCGAGAGATGTTCACGGACTTGCAAATGTGTAATTGGTCTGACAGGATAGGGTCATCTTAGGCTCTGTGGACTATGTTTAATGATAAAAGTGCATATGCTTATGTAATTAGTGTTTCTTACTGAACTACATACTTCCTTTATACTGTTCTGTAGAACTTTGGGGGTATTTTTTTAATTTAGATACTATACAGCTGCATTATAAATGTCATGCACATAGGTATAGGGATGATATTTTTATAAACGGTTTGTGTACTGGTAAGTATCTTGTAAAACAATTAAAATTTGTACATGACTAGTAAAAATACGCCAAGTATATCATTCAAGGTATTTTAATTGTATTTTTCCTCAGACCAGCTTGAGGTGCCAGTTTATGTACACTTAACCAAAAGTCTATGTCATGAGGTTTTGGATCTTGCACTGAGATGAAATGGTCACAGATTCTGTTGCTACAACTTTCCTCCTGGGCAGCTATTTGTGGTTTCTCAGATTTTCACTATATTTTTCCACAGCTGCTCAATGTCTGTTGCAGGTTCATAAACAGTACACTTAAAATTGTATACATACTTTCCCCACCTTTCTGCAGATGTCAGTCTCACAGAAAATCCTTGGTTTCTAAAAGTTGTGCACATTAAATAAGTCTGTTTAAAGCTATAAAAAGAGTTACATATAAGAGCGCCCCCCCCCATCACCACCACCATACACTCAAAGTATGTGTTAAGAGAAGCTTGACTTAGTTTGCATATGAATTATTCCAGGCTTGTTGCCATCATCCTTGGATATGGTTAAACAATAGGTGCTAGCAGAGGTGACAATGGTCATATTTACCTTTAATGGGGCACTAACTACACTGTTTTCTGTACTGATGATAATTTTAATTTTATTGATTGAGATTATTAATGGTGAGCTGTTTAAAATGCCTTCAGTCATTCAATGCCTGCATTTGTTTGAAGTAGTGATTTCAGGTACCTCCCAAAGAATTCCTGTGGAGACAGAGAAAGTGTAGAATTTCTGCTAATTCTTTGGGTTTGGGGATGTTTGGGTATGCTGTCTTACGAACTGATGCATGTGTGTCACTTTCTACTGAATTCACCTCAGCTGAGAACAGTCTTGGTGGATGGTTTGGAGGGGTTAGTTCAGCCTTCTTTATCAGTCACTATTTTGTAACAATTTTACTATTGGTGGCAATGGTCTTATGACTTACAGTTAGCAGGATTTGTTAATGGAAGAGTTCTGAATTTTTGTCCTTTTCTGGCAAGCTTTACAGATAATGGCCATGTCTTGTTGCTTTAGTAGCAAGTAGGTTTTATAAAGGTCATTTGGAGAAACAATCAGCTTCACAGAAGGAGATCGCTGCTAAAAGAAATCAAATAACTTGCTTATACCACAGACTTGTTCATTACAGGTAAATGAACATATCTATGTTTGGGAGATCCTTACCTAAACTGTAAATTAATTATGCCAACTCTTGTATTTAATGAAACTGCTGGAGAAACTTACCTAAATTGTGAATTAATTATGCCAACTCTTGTATTTAATGAAACTGCTGGAGAAACTTACCTAAACTGTGAATTAATTATGCCAACTCTTGTATTTAATGAAACTGCTGGAGAAACTTGAAGTAGAAAAGAACATATGTGTTATACTTCCTACTATAGCATTTTATGGTTTAAACAGTTTAAATGGTGTGATGCTTGGTATTTCGATTTTTTTGTAGATTGGCAGATTTACACTGCACTGCGTGATCAGTGATTTCGGTATATGGTTGAGATTTTCGCACGTTAGCTTACATTAGGTGGGTAAATTGTTTTCCTGATTACAAGACTGACATTAAGCTGTGTGGTAATTTAATTTTTTTATTTTTATTTTACATTTGTTAACCGGGATGGTCCAAATGGATACATGTCCATTTTCAGCGGAGTCCCGGGGAGAAAAGCTCCAAGTTACATATACATATCACAAATACTAGGAACATTGCACTACAAAAATTATATTTCAAAAATACATAGTCCAGTAATTTCCTGGCCAGTCAATCTGTATTACATTTTATACAGATTAAGTAAGAATTTTTATGTATGTGTGTGTGCATAGATAACACACACACACACACACACACATATATATATATATATATATATATATATATATATATATATATATATATATATATATATATATATATATATATATATAGGTTCATAGGTTCATACTAGGCTATCTGCCCAAGGGCATTTATAAGCCTAGCCCATAGTTATGTGGCTTTCGCCACCCCTTTAGTTTGAATAAAACTATGCCTATCATTTTGCTGTGCCTCTGTCAAGCAGTGACACTGAAGTAATCCCTGGGGTATATCTGCAATCTCCCATCCATTGGTCAAGATTCCTCTTGAACAAGGCCAGCGAGGTGCTCTGCCTCACATGTACCGGGATTTTGTTCCACAGCATAGGGAGTCTCTGGGTGATGAATCTGTCCCTCCAGCACGTTCTATTTATAACCGTGTCAAGGTTTGTCTCCCGCCCTTGTTATATATATATATATATATATATATATATATATATATATACATATATATACATATATATACAGATTAAGTAAGACTTTTTATGTATGTGGGTATGCATGTGTGTGCATAGATATATACACACACACACATATATATATATATATATATATATATATATATATATATATATATACAGATTAAGTAAGAATTTTTATGTATGTGGGTATGAATGTGTGTGCATAGATATATACACACACACATATATATATATATATATATATATATATATATATATATATATATATATATATATATATACAGATCTATCTATCAGATATCTATATATCTGGATCTACTTGAGATAAAAATCATGAAAACGAAATACTAGAATGGCAAATTTTCTCAGGGCAAGTAAACACTTGGCCAAACTTCAACAAAACAAATACCGGAGTAAATAACACCCACCCCCAACTATATATACCAACTCTGGGATCGCATTCCAGTGTAGAAAAGGGCATGTTGGGCTAAGGTTTACTTGCCCTGGGAAAAATCTGCCATTTGGGTATTTCATTTTCATGACTTTCATCTCGGGAAAATGAAGCTCAATGATATGGCCTTTTGAGTATTATTAGAAGGGGATCCATATATCTACATCTATCTAATCTATAAAATAAAGTGTTGGTGGTCACAGGTGCAGTTGATGCTGGGATATCAAGACTGCGGTTTCTATTCCCACAGTGGGCATTTGGGTTCATTTTTTAATTATAGTACAATGCAGTGAAGCATAAGGATCTGATGAACTCCTAAGTGTGCCATCTTCTGGATGAAATGTTAAACTGACAGAAGTCCAGGCCAACACAAAGGGACTCTGGCTGACCAAGCTCACAGATGACTGCAAGCTGGGAGCCATTAT
>NC_056729.1:1864768602-1864780801 GCF_019279795.1 Protopterus annectens
GATCAGTATAACTTCATGTTATCTGTGCAGGCATGTCCAAAGGGCAGTTTCAGATGAATTCTCCAGTCCAGCTGGTGAATCTGGGCATCTTGAGGCAATGTTACAGTTGCCTCATGTACACAGACAACCCCCTCCACCTTCCAACAAATGCACGTGAGAGATGCAACTTTACAGGCAGGCTGGAGGCAAAGCTCTCTCAACCCAAGACTGCAACAGTCAGTCATGAGGAGAAGGGAAACACTTGCAACACACTACCAGTCTCACATAGACCAACCATTTCTGCACCAGACAATAACACAAATAAAAACACAAAAACATACTCAGAGGCTCTAAATAGAAATCTGCCAAAGCAGCCGAGACCTCCAAAGCAGACATCCAAACAACCTCCATGCCCTAACAACAACCACATATCACATACTTCACAAAGTCAGTGTGCAGTGCAATCACAGTCCTTAAGGCTAAACAAAACACCCAATACACTAGTAATAGGTGACTCTATTGTCAGGCACACTGACGTCCCACTCACTAGACTGAACAAGAAGGTCATTGTAAGCTGCCTGTCAGGCGCCAGGATCCACCACATAACACATGCACTCAGGTCACTCCACAACATGTACAAATATGACTCTGTCATTGTCCATGTTGGTGTGAACGACCTGAGATGTACCTCCCTGGACTACATGAAAAGAGACATAGAGGAGCTCTCAGATCATGTAGCCCAGGCCGGTATGACCCTGACCCTGAGTAGCATCTTGCCCTCACCAAGAATGATGCCACAGTATAAAGATAAAATGATCAATTTTAAAAATTGGCTAAGTTTTTGGTATCATTCAAAGGGGATACAGTGTTTGTCAGCCTAGGATGACATGCTCGACAAGCCTCGCTGTTTCGCCAGAGACGGCTTGCACCTGTCGCCCTTGGGCTTTCGAATATTGGCCAAGGCTCTTGCCACCCCCATAGTGCCTTTTTTAGGCAAGGCTCAAAAGACAAACCCACCTCCGTAAACACAACAAGCAACCAAAAACTGAGGGTAATGCTACTCAATGCCAGAAGTCTAAACCTCAAAATGCATGCACTCGAAGCACTCCTCAGTAAGGAGGGAATCGATATATGTGCAGTAACAGAAACCTGGTTCAAGGCTCCAGAGACCACCCCAGCACTACCAGGCTACAACTCTTACCATACCTTTTGGCCCCAAAACCCGGACTGAAGTACAAAAGGCGGGGTGTATCCATTTTTATCAAGGATTCCCACACCTCCAGGCTAGTAGCACAGCACGAGGCCTCGGAGACCATCCATGTGCAACTAACAGTGGGCAAAACTGCTTTTTAGTTTGTAGCCTGCTATAGATCACCCACCTTGTCTCAAGACCCCCACTCAGCATTCCTGAGAACACTGGAAAATATGAAAATCCTACCCAACACCATGATATTGGGTGATTTCAACTACCCAAACATAGACTGGGAAAATTACTCAAGTACAAACTCCTTTGCCCAATGCTTCCTAGAGTTTATAAACTCAAATGCCCTGGAACAACTGATTACCACTCCCATGAGGGGTGACAACATACTGGACTTGATCATCACTAACATGGGAGATCAATGTTCCACACCAGAGGTAAACCCGTAGCTGGTGAGATCAGACCATAAACTAATCACACTAGACATCCACATTCCGACCCCACCCCCAGTCAAGAAAACCACTGTAAAAAACATTTCAAAAGCAAACCTCACACTTCTAAGGACCGAGGTGGAAAGTTTCAAAGCCCCATTGCTAAGAGATAATGCAGCCCAAACCACAGAATCCTTTACAAATGCTTTCTATGTGCACCTACAGGAATGCATGGATCGAGCAATCCCAAGACTCACTCCTCCAAAATGAGGAAACCAGTCTGGTGGACCCCGGCCATAAATAAGCTCTACAATAGAAGGAAGAAACTATTACAGGATAGAGCAAACTCCCAAAAAGGGAAGGCATCCCTAATCAGTACCAGCAAGAAACTATGATCCCTCATAAAATCATCCAAAGCCAACTTTGAAAGAAAAATTGCCGAAGACGCTAAAGATAATCACAAAGCCTTCTTTAGCTATGTCAAGAATCTAAGTGGCAACTCTCAGATATGCTCTGAGCTAGTGCAAATCGACAAAAAATACACTGAACCAACTGACATTGCCAACATCCTGGCTGACAGGTTCAGTGCAAACTTTACCCCCCTCACCCCCAAAAGGGCCTGTGTCCATTCCAGAAGATTGTACAGCCCCAGACATCACAGACACACAGGTGAAAACAGCCCTTTCCAAAGCAAAAAACACAGCATCAATGGGACTAGATGGCATCCCAGGCTGCGTCTTACACGATCTCCAAAGAGAACTAACCCCTCACCTAAACTCACTGTTCAAACTCAGCCTCACCACAGGCTATGTACCCAAAGAATGGTGTACAGCAACAGTTATCCCTCTCCAAAAAGGTGGTCCCACAACGGACCCGGGAACTATCGCTGTATAAGTCTGAGTAGCTTGGTCTGCAAAGCCATGGAGCGCATCATCATGGAACTCATCAATAGAAACATTGGGAACCTCCAGACACTAGACCCTGCCCAATTCAGCTTTGTTAAAGGCAGATCCTGCCACCTAAACCTGGTCGACTTCTTTGAAACAGTTACCAAGGCCACAGATGAGGGAAAGGTAGTCCACACAGCCTACCTGGACCTCACAAAGGCCCTCAACACCATTCTCCACTCAGGCATTATAGATAAGCTCACCAGCTTGAACATTAACCCCTATGTCACGAGATGGGTTACAAACTGGCTCATGGATAGAACTCACATGGTCAGAGTTGCGGGTGCTATGTCTGACTCCAAACTGGTTACAAGAGGCATCTCACAGGGCTCGGTCCTGGGACCCCTCCTGTTCGGTATATACTTCTCTGAGGTACAGGCAAGCATGGGAGGACTGTGGCTGACCAAGTTTGCAGATGAAAGCAAACTGGGGGCCATAATCGACTCCCCGGCTGACACAGACATCCTCCACAAGGGTCTCACGGAGACGAATACCTGGTGTCAGAATCATGGCCTTAAGCTAAATGCCAAAAAGTGCATAGTCATCCCCTTTGGTAAGAACAAAGTGCCCACAAACTACCACACAGGAGGTAGTCCACTAAGTACGGAAGATGTAATTAGGGACTTAGGGACACAAGTAGATAGCAACCTCTCCTTTGACAATCACATTGCCAAAGTGGTTAGAAAATCCTTCTATGTAGCCCACCTAATCACAAAAGGGTTCACATCTAGATCAAGAGAGGTTATTGTGCCCCTCTACTCATCACTCATCAAGCCCATAATAGTGTACAATGCCCCATTTGGGATGTACCTTACTCGACACCTGCAACAGCTGGAAAGACCCCAGAAGTACCTCACCAAGAGGATCATGGGCCTCAAACAGATGCCCTATGCAGCCAGGCTAAAGAAACTCCAGCTCTACTCGATTGCTTACCGTCTTCTTAGAGGAAGCCTCTGCCTTACGTACAAGGCCATGTCCAACCCTGAATTAATGGACATGCTCCACCTAAAGAAAACCAAATCTCTTAAAGCCACATGCTCTAGGGATTTAAACCTCAACACAACAATTAATAGGACATGCTGGAGGGACAGATTCCTGTCCCAGAGACTTCCTTGGCTCTGGAATAGAATCCCAATCTATGTTAGGCAAAGCCCCTCACTGACTCTCTTCAAGAGAAATCTTGACGAGTGGATGGGAAATCGTAAATTTACACCTGGGATTACATCAATGGCCCTGCTGGACAGAGGCCCAGGAAACTAATCTAAAAGGGAGGCGAAAGCCAACACACTCTGGCTAGGCTTAAAAATGTACTTTTTTTACTGTTACATCCAAATTGGGACAAGCGGCAAGCACGAGTTATGAAGCAGGTCAGTCGAACTTGCAAGATTTGTTTAGACAATTGACAGAATCTTCCAAAAAGGTACGTTCATATGTGTGGCACTGTAAATTTCTTAAGGCTTATTTGTTAGCCAAAATAGCTCCGAGGGGGCTTAGAGTATATGTGGAACCAGGACTAGGCAGTGAGGATGAAGAATTTATGAAAAAATGGAGGGCCGTACAACAAACGGCTTCCAATATGTTTATTCAGCTGCTGGTTGAGTACTATGAAAAGCAACTACCGGATCTTTTGTTAAAGCTTGATGCTTGCCATGAGCGTACCAAGGAATATATTAACACTGCCAAATATCAAGAATTGTATGTACAATTTGTGGCTGACACTGACAAATATGACAATGATTTACGTAAGAGAAAAATGAATAAATATCAGAGGGATGTTAATGATTTCAAATCAGCTACGGTTTACTCTTGGAAAAATGAGACAAGGGGTACGATTCTCGGAAAATAAAAGTACTGTTAGATCCTAAAGAAAACGGGTGAAGTCTATTCTTAGGAGAACTGACAATTCATCCAGTACCTCAGAGTTTTCTTTGAGTATTTCAAATACTGATACAGAACCTGAAGCAGGTGAGATGGCAGTTTCTACTTCACCTGCTTCTAAGCGACACAGAGCCCCTTTAGGAGGGCAGGTCACAAACATCATAGAAATGCCCATAGAGAAGATATTTCAGGATAGCCTGCAGCAGTAATGGACACTATCCCTAATTTTGATGCTAACCATGATATTAATGATGTTAATAACCTAATTATAAATTTAACATCTTACACTTTCACATCCAGTGAACTCAGTGTGTTACATAAAGGTTTGGGATTTGTGCCATCTTTTTATGCGTCTCATTATGATGTAATAAAGGATGTGAAGAGTTTTTGCAGAAACAAAGATAACCTTTTCTTGAGGCACAACACGACAATAAGAAGCTTGACCTTTTATTAAACACACTGAACTATAGAACAAAATTATAAAACATCCAGTAAGCGCTTTCACATTCTCTCGAATACTTCATCAGACTGTTAAAAAAGCTAAGCTAGTTCTACATTTAAATACCTTTGCTGTTACTTCATCAACCAATCATTATTATTCCTTAATTGATGACATCAGTGCTTAATTGATTAAAAAACTTGATTAAAAATTGCTGGCTGAAACTCATGTTCAAAACCTCTGTGATTCTTTATCTTAAAAACAAATATTTAATTTATAATAGATGCTTCAACCTCATACAGCTTAATAACATATATACATATCTCAAACTATATGTTCCATTATTTAAAAAAATATGCTTATGTATAAATGTATACTATAAAAATGTAAAATATATCAAATATATATGTTTTTTATTCATGGATTCATGAGCCATCCTGAAAAACACTAGACTAATGGCTTATAAACAATGTTAATGCTTGTTGTCCCTTGCTATCAAGAACGGTTTCATGGACACCCTGTCATTCAAACCAGATAGTCTATCTGCTTGTAACCTCATGATCCACCTTGTCTCTCTTTGTTCAGTGTAGTTTCTATGATCACCTAGCCTAATGTTCTTATATACAAACTCAGTCACAGTAAATTTAAAACTATGTGTACTCCCTTCATTTATAACATGTCTAGCTAGTGCACTGCTGTCATCTTCCCTGTTTATAGCATAGACATGTTCTCTAACTCTTTCTCAAAGGGTCCTATTTGTCTTACCTACATAAAAATGACTACATTTTGTGCAGACCGCTAGGTATATTAGATCCCGTGACTTGCAGTCTGCATAAATTGAAATATTATACGGTCTTCCACTGTCAGGGTGGACAAAACTATTGCTATTAGACATGTACCTGCACTGCTTACATGTTCTACAAACATAGGTCCCTTTTCTATCGGATGTTAACACCAATTTATTATTTCTCTCATAACATAATAGTCGTTCGAGTGATTTTGTTTTCTTGTAAGTAAATCTAGGTTTATCCCCACAAGTCACTGTATATCATCATCTATGGTGAGAATATTCCAGTTTCTGTGGAAGATCTCTCTGATCTTCTTATTATTTGTATACGGTATCACTGGCTGCTGCTGTTGTTAAATAATGGAACACACAGTTTGAGATATGTATATATGTTATTAAGCTGTATGAGGTTGAAGCATCTATTATGAATTAAATATTTGTTTTTAAGATAAAGAATCACAGAGGTTTTGAACATGAGTTTTAGCCAGCAATTTTTAATCAAGTTTTTTAATCAATTAAGCACTGATGTCATCAAGTAAGGACTAATAATGATTGGCTGATGAAGTAACAGCAAAGGTATTTAAATGTAGAAATGGCTTAGCTTTTTTAACAGTCTGATGAAGCATTTGAGAGAATGTGAAAGCGCTTACTGGATGTTTTATTATTTTGTTCTATAGTTCAGTGTGTTTAATAAAAGGTCAGGCTTCTTATTGTTGTGTTGTGCCTCAAGAAAGGTTATCTTGATTTTGAAACTACATTTTGCTCGAGGCACTTTACCCTTTGTGGTTGATTTGTTTTGCTTAGTTTTTGCAGAAATTTAAATCTTAAATACTTTTTTGCTCGTAAGGAAGGAGGTTTGAGACAAACTGATGAAGTGGGTTTCCATTTTAAAAAATCAGAATTTATACCTCCCTACCATAGTACTATTAAAACTTTTGAGCAGTTAGTTTTGAAAGACTTACATACTAACCAATCACAGATTTTTCGACCATTTACTGATAATCTGACTCTATCTGAGAGAGAGGCTGTTAAATCTCTGACACAAAACAAACATATAGTTATAGTAGGAGCTGATAAGGGTGGAGCAGTGGTCATATGGGATAAGGAGCATTATATACAAGAGGCTAAGTGACAGCTATCTGATAACGTTTTTTATTCAGTTATATCTACTAACCCTACACAAGATTATAAAAATGAGATAGATATGTTTCTTGATAGGGCTAAGGATCAAGGTGTGATTTCAGCCTCTTTGTTGACCCAGTTGAAAGGTGATGTACCTGTACCTCAGTATTTTTATTTGGTTCCCAAGATTCACAAGTCACTCAATAATCCGCCTGGGCGCCCCATTGTGGCGGGCAGAGGTTCATTAATTGAGCCATTATTCGAATATTTAGAATACAGGTTAAAACAGCTTCTTCCATTGGTTACAGCTAAGGTTCAGGACACCAAGCAGTTTCTATTTTTGATGGATAATCTACAGGTTCCTCTTACAGCCCATTTGGGGACATTAGATGTCCAATCTTTGTATACGAGCATACCTCATGAAGGAGGAATGAGGGCTATACAATACTGGATGGAACAGTCTAGATTAATCAGGGAAGAAGAATGTGAATTTTTGTTACAGCTGTTAAAATTGGTGTTAGAACACAATGCTTTTCAATCTGAGAACCAATGGTATTTACAGCTAAAGGGTACGGCTATGGGGGCAACTTTTTCCCCGATTTATGCAGACCTGTTTATGGGGTATTTTGAGGTTCAGTACATTTACACAGCTCCATCATGTTTTAAAACTAAGCTATTAATGTGGCGTAGATATCTTGATAATTGTTGGGTTGTGTGGGGGTGAACAGGCTGATAGGCATTCATTTTTGACATATCTTAATCACAATATATATGGTATTACATTTACTGGGGGTATAAACTCTACAGAAGTTGATTTTCTGGACGGTAAGGTTAGTAAGGCAATGGATGGTACTATAATTACTGGCCTTTACAGAAAACCATTTTCTAAGAATGCCTTTTTATATGCCGACAGCTGTCACCCCCGCCACACAATCCACAATATACCAGGGTCACAATTCCAACGAGTTAGGAGAATTTGCTCCAATGAATCTATGTTTGATACACAGGCTTTAGATTTGAAAACCAGGTTTATCAAGAGGTTATAACAAAACAATGATATATAGAGTATACAGAATGAATCTATGTTTGATACACAGGCTTTAGATTTGAAAACCAGGTTTATCAAGAGGTTATAACAAAACAATGATATATAGAGTATACAGAATGAATAAGAAGTTATGTACTCACCATAACGTTCCATCTGAGTAGGTAGCTTCATTTGTCTGCAACCTGTGGGTCTTGGATCCGATATCGGACCTGAGCCGGCAACTTGTTTCAAGCTAATGGATCCGTGCTCCTAGCTCCTCCCCTCACCCATAATCCCCTGCTAACCCTCCATGACCTCAGATCGAGTTTGCCCCTCAATATATACCCAAAAACGGGTATCCAACTAAAATAGATCCGAAGAAGGCCAGGGGGAAGGAGGGGGGGATGGTTGCAGACAAATGAAGCTACCTACTCAGATGGAACGTTATGGTGAGTACATAACTTCTTAATCTGAAGTAGGGAGTTCATTTGTCAGCAACCTGTGGGACAGAGTCCCCAGCTACCTGAACCTTGGGTGGCCATCATGGAAGGATATTGCGAAGCACCGCAGAGCCAAAGGATGCTCTCCCTCTAGAAATCACATCCAGTTTGTAGTGGTTAATAAAGGTATGAGATGAAGCCCAAGTGGCTGCCGAATAAATATCATCCAATAGAACTCTAGACTTGAAGGCCGCAGAAGTAGAGATGGAACGAGTGGAATGTGTGTGAACTCCTTCAGGTGCGGGTCTCCCAGAAGCTTGGTACGCCGATAGGATACATTGAGAAATCTAGCGTGATAGAGATACTTTTGATATTGCTTTCCCCAAATTAAATTTGGCAAAGGAAACGAACAGCTGGTCGGATTGTCTATGACCAGCTGTTCTATGAGTATAAAAGCGAAGCTGCCTATGAACATCTAATGAGTGCAGCTTGTACTCTCGTTTATTCTGATATTTAGGGAAGAAAACCGGTAAATTTATGGATTGATTTATATTGGTTTCTGATGCTATTTTGGGAAGAAAAGAGGGATTGATCCTGAGGTACACTCTGTCTGGGTGAAAGATCAAATAAGGAGGCTTCACAGAAAGAGCTTGAAGCTCCGAAACTCTATTTGCAGAAGTGATGGCTACAAGGAATGCTGTTTTCCAGGACAAGAATTTGAGATCTACTGAAGCAGCGGGTTCAAAAGGTGGAGCAGTCAAGGCTTGAAGAACTAGTGAAAGATCCCACGGTGGTACGGCTTATTTTATAGGGGGTCTAAGCAAGAAGGTGCCCTTGAGAAAGGTTTTACACAACTTGGCCGACATCAAAGGCCCTGTATCATATCCCACATGGTAATGTGAAATGGCTGCCAACTGCACTTTGACGGTTGAACAGCTGACGCCTTCCTGAAAAAGTTCGGTTAGGAAGTCTAATATGGACGGAAGAGGAGCCGTAAAGGGATCTAGATCATGATGCTCCGCCCAGATGGAGAAACGTTTCCATTTACTGTGGTACACTTTCCTGGTGGAGGGCTTATGTGCTGCCACAAGGATGGCTTTGACTGGTGAAGAGATACCGGGAGTCCTAACTAGGAGTGGAACTGGAGCAACCAAGCTGTCAGTTTCAGATTGTCTAGGTTTGGGGTCGGTAAGTCCGACGGATGGGAGATTAGATCCGGACTGGGATCCAGAATCCAAGGAGGATTCACTAGGTGAGACCACAGGTAAGGGAACCAAATTTGCCGAGGCAAGAATGGGGCAATGAGGATCTTCCTGCTCCCCACCCGCGAGTCTTTCTGTAAGAGTTGCAGCATCAGGGGTAGAGGAGGATAGGCATAAAGTAGACCGGGTGGCCAAGCATGCACCAGAGCGTCTCTTGGAGTTTCCCCTGGAGGGGGAATCAGAGTGAAGAAATTGCCGCATTTGGTGTTTGAGGGAGACGCAAAAAGATCGCAGTAGGGTTGCCCCCATATTGCGAATATCTGCTTCGCTACTAGTGGATTGAGAGACCACTCGTACGGGGTAAGAAGGGTGCGACTGAGTTTGTCCGCTAGGATGTTGGTCCATCCCAGAATGTGCGTTGCAATCAGAAAACGGTTGGTGGAGATCGCCCATTCCCACACTCTCATGGCTTCGCGGCATAGAGGGTAAGATCTGGTTCCCCCCTGTTTGTTGATGTACCAGACAACCGACATGTTGTCCGACTGAATTGCAATCGTTCCTATGGGGAGGAGATTCCGAAGTGCTTGCAACGCGAACAGCACCGCTCTCATCTCCAGAACGTTGATATGCAGGGAGGTCTCTGTGTCGTTCCATGTGCCTTGGACCGTCCTGCCTGAAAAATGCCCCCCCCCACCTGAGGCAGGAGGCATCCGTGGTCACCATGACGAGAGGGGGAGAGGTGCAGAAGGGACGGCCCGTATGGAGGTCCGAAGCTTGGAGCCACCATAATAGAGCCCTCCTGCAAGCCTTGCTGATAGCAATGGGGTGGTGAAGAGGAAGGGATAGAAAGGGCCACTGCACTAGAAGTGTCCATTGCAGTACCCGCATGTTCAGACGGGCGCATGGAAGGAGTGCAATCGCTGCCGCCATGGAGCCTAGTGCCCTCAGGACCAATTCTGCTGGTGAAGTCTCTGAATGGAGGATAGCCCGCACATGGAGTTGCAAATTCCGAATTCTCTTGGAAGTTAAAAAGGCTCGTAGCTCTCTGGTGTCTATTCTGGCTCCTATGAATTCTATGACTTATGTCGGGGCCAGAAGGGATTTGTCGGCATTGATGGTGATGCCTAACTGTGGGACTAGGCGGAGAAAGAAATCTTTGGCTGAGCAAAGTAGATACCTTGTTGGGGCGGTCAGGAGCCAGTCATCCAGGTACAGAAAGACCTGTATTCCCTGGAGTCTCAGGTGGGCCGCAATCACTGCTAATACCTTGGTGAACACCCTGGGGGCTGTGGTGAGGCCAAAGGGGAGGACCCTGAACTGGTAGTGACTGGCTCCCAGCCGGAAGCAGAGGAACCTCCTGGATCGTCTGTCCATTAGAATGTGGTAGTACGCATCCTTGAGGTCTATAGAGCACATCCAATTGCTCTCCCTTAGAAGAGGGAGAATAGATTGAAGAGTGACCATTCGGAATTTTTCCTTGGTTACTGACAGGTTCAAGCAGGAAAGGTCTAGAATCAGTCGCAAGTCCCCCGTCTTTTTTGGCACCAAAAAGAACCTGGAGTAGAACCCTAATCCGAGCTGGTCTTGGGGGACGGGCTGGATGGCTCTTTTTCTTAGCAGCTGCTGAATTTCTGTGGCTGCGGCCTCCCTCTGATCGGGTGGTACATTGGGGAGGTTCTTGAATTTGGGGACATGGAGTAATGGTATTTTGTACCCTCTGGATATAATGGGAAGCACCCAGCAGTCTGTCGTGATGGACTCCCATGCTGCTAGGTGCTCCGAGAAGCACCCCCAGACTGCCTCCAGAGTGGAGCAGCCAGGCAACCCTTCAAGGCTGCTGCGTGGGCCATTCAGAGAAAGGTTCTCTGGACTGAAAGTTTCTCGGAGCCCCTCTGCCCCTGGGGCGGCGTCCTCCCTGTCCTCCTCTGCCACGGAAGGACTGGCTGTCCGGAGCGGGTTGGGAATGTTGCGATTTCCGGAACCACATCTTCTTCTGACCCTTTTGATTCTTCGAAAAGGACCGCTGGGGAGCAGAGAAGCGGACTCCGACGGCAGACAACATCTTCCCGTCTTTCTCGCTCTGGACAAGTGTCTCGCGAACCATTTTGCCAAAAAGGGCAGAACCATCGAAAGGGGCATTCGCAAAAGATGCTTTAATAGGCTCTGCAAAGTCACAATGACGGAGCCAGGCCTGACGTCTCATGACTAGGCCTGCTCCGCTAGCCCTAGCGGCTCCCTCTGTGGCGTGGGACAATAGCCGCATAGAGATATTTGAAACTGATCTCAGCGTGGCCATTCGGGTAGAGTACAATTGCTTGTCATCCACCGACATGGACTCAGGAGGGGAAGCAGTGTATTCTTTGATAAGATCCCGCTGCATCCTGATGACATGTGCCATATAGTTCAGAGACCTTACCGAGAAGGTCGCTGAACTAAAAACTCGCTTCCCTAAGCGGACCATCGAGCGGGACTCCTTGCTCGGTGGATGGACTGAGGGGCTCTCCTGAGCTAGTTCCCTCTTCGTGGCTGCCGCCGTCAGCATGGCATCTACGGGGGGGGGGGGGCCCTTGCTCCAGTGTGATCGGTCTGAGGGAGGCTTAGTATTCTGTCCGGGCGTTTTGGTATTGGCTCCACAGTGTCCAGATCCTTCCACGGCCTGGTGGTAATGAGGTCCACCAAGGGGTCAGCCGGAGGGGACACCCAAGAGGTAGATGGGCCTGCTTCGAATGCCTCCAGAAACACGGAC
>NC_056729.1:1864781301-1864843966 GCF_019279795.1 Protopterus annectens
CAGATCTCGTTTGCCGCTTCGCTGATGAGGTCCTCCTTTTACCAGCTCCTGGTAAGTGATTTACACACTACTTCTTTGCCCCTCTTTTCAGTTTAAAGTCATTTTTAAAGTTAAATTTAATAGTTTTAGACTAGTTTTAGACCTTTCCTGACTAAATTTCCCTCTCTACTAAAACTTTTTAGTCAGGCCTTCTCCCATCCCATCCCCCCCCTTGTTAGGGTGTGTGTGTGTTTGTGAGACAATATTTTTTCCCTTTTGGGGTTGTAAATTTTCTTGGACAAGTGTTGTGTGTGTGTGTTTTACAACATGTCTAAGGAAAGGGTCTCAGGCTTTAAGAAGTGTGACTCATGCTGTCAGAAAATGTCTCTGACAGACGGTCACACTTCTTGCCTTTACTGCCTGGGACCTCTCCACCTGCAGGACTCCTGTGCAATTTGTTATTCTTTTAGCCAGAGAGTCCTGCAGGAAAGGAGAAATAAGCTTATTTTGAGGGGCCTTCTTAAGCCGGAGGGCTCTCCGGCTAAGTCGGCTCCATCTAAGACTTCTAAGTCTTCCAAGGCCCAGGCTTCTGTGTCCAAGCCTGCGGCCTCAGCTCCGACTCTTTCAGAGTCGAGATCTCGGCTGGAGCGATTCTGGTTACAAACCGGCACCATTCTGGTTCGACCGCCCGGTGTCGGCTCCGATCGGTTCCGATCACCATGTGGCTCAGGCCCGGTTGGCCGGGCGATCGGCTCCGACACCCTTCGTTTATGGCTGTATCGGCTCGGCGGGCATCGAAACCTCTCGGTGCGGTTGTCGGCTCCGACAGCCGATGGTTTCTTGGCTCGATGGTTCCCGAGGAAGAGGTCTGGGTCTTCTTCCTTGGAGCCGATACTCGGCTCCGGCTTCTCCTTTCCTCGGGCAGAGCCATGAACCCGATCTTCCAGGTCATCAGGCTTTCTGACCATGATTTAGAGAGTGGTCAGTAGATTATTAAAATCACAGGCACTGGCCCAAATGCTACATAGTCCGTCTCAACAGGCGACTATTAGTCCACACCCCATTGCAGTTCCTCCTTGACTCTACCCCAGGTTTGGAGTTGGAGTCTTGGGAATAGTTTCTGCTACGGCTGAGGGACAGATACCCCTTCTGCTCCTTCAGCCTCTACTCTTATCTCCTCTTGAGACCTTCCTTAGAGGGATTCGGTGGTGGAGCTTCCCTGGTCTCCTCCGAGGGGTGAGTGGCATCGGACCCTTGTCCGACCCACTCTTCCCTTGGAGCCTCGGCCTTGGTGAGCTCGGCTCCGACATCTGCCTCGGAGCCTTCTCTTCGGTGGGTCCTGGGTTCCTGGCTCTTGAGCGGGTTCTCGGGCCTCCCTGGGAGGGAGCCGAGGTGATGAAGAGTGTGCTGGCCACTGGACTCAGCCAGCAGTCTGTTCCCTTAGCTCCTCCCTCTATGGTGCCTGTCGACATATCTGCCACTTCTCTTGCTCCCGGACCCAGAGATCCTCCGCCTCAGGTTTCCCCACTGGGAAGAACCCCCTCTTCCGAGGATTCTCCTGATTTGTCAGGAGATCCTCCGCGGAAGAGGACCTGTAGAGGAAACCGTGAGACTCCCCGAGTCTATCACTTCAGATACTGACTTAGATGAGTCAGAGGGATCCCCAAGATCCCCCTCTGAGGATGTCTCCTTCTCAGACATAACTCAAAAATAATGCATAAAGCACCAAAAAACAGGACAGCACGAATCCAAGCAGTAGTTTCCTTTATTTCTCAACCATACGAAGATGAATAAAGAGGTTTAGCGCTTTCATCTAGGTAACTAGACTTCCTCAGAACATTCATACTAAAAATTCTCCCCATTATATACCCAAAAGCCCGCCATTTACTTCAATCATACAATTTCATATGCAAATATCTTTCCAATTAAAAATAAAATACATATAATACATTTATATCTATCATTTTGTCCTTAGAAACACATATACTTAAAAACTAACAATGTGCAATATAACTTGCAATTGTTGTTATATATTTGTGTATTTAAAAGTTAAAACAAAACTGTAAATACTTCTAACAAGCCAACTTCCTATAGAATATAGTAAATATAAAAAAAAAAAATTTTTCAAAATGTCCTATATAAAACACATTTATAACATTTCATTATGCAA
Source organism: Protopterus annectens (assembly GCF_019279795.1). Classification (NCBI taxonomy): domain Eukaryota; kingdom Metazoa; phylum Chordata; order Ceratodontiformes; family Protopteridae; genus Protopterus; species Protopterus annectens. The sequence goes on from NC_056729.1 coordinate 1,864,783,451, forward strand.
TGTTAACATTCCCTATGCAGATATGAAAACATGTAAGTGTTTGTATATTGTTGTTATTTTTTACATAACACTTTTACCTATAATTCACAAAGATAGCAGCAATCAATACACAAGTTCAGTATTACTACATATTATTCCACCCATTTCATATTGTATATATCTATAATTAAGCAACACACTCAATAACCTTCAAGCTGATGAATTGTACAATATGTAAGGCCTAAATCTATATAAGTATAGACAATGTTATATAAATTTAATTTTCTTTTTAATTTTTTATGTTTTTTATGTCCTTACTAAGGGTTTTGTAGGAATAACTTCATTTAACCCGGGGGGAGTAGCTGCATCAAGTCGAAGCTGCCATTTAATCTCCCTTTCACTAACTATTGCTTTAATGTTGCCTCCCCTAGGGTTAGGTGTTATAACCTCAAGTATAGCAAACTTAAATCCTTTGCATTCATTATTGTAAATAATGTGGCGTGACAAAGCATTATTAATATCCTGTTTATTGATACAATATATGTGGTCATAGATCCTATTTTTGAAAAAGCGATCCGTCTTCCCCACATAATAGCTTTGACAGGTTTCACAAACAGCCAAGTAAATCAGATGTTTAGATCAAACAATTGCCATGTCTGAATGTGATTTTTGTGCGTGTAACATTTTTTAAAATAATGTTACTATCTTCATATATATATCTACAATAATTACAGTGACCACATTTCTTAGTGCCTACTTTTTCACAATATCTAGTTTATTGTAATTGTATTTTGTTTCTATAATTCTTTTCAGGCTGTTTCCTGCTTTGTAGGCGAATTGTGGCCTATTAGGTATCCTTTCTTTATTGCTAAATCACTTGTTAGTATATTCCAATTTTTAGTGATTATGCCTTGGATTTCCTTAGTGTATTTTCCATATTTAAATATACATGCTTTCTTATATTCATGGCTCTTGACCATTTAGTCCTTCTTATTCTGTATACCTGTTCCTATGAAGATTGTATATTTTTACCCCATTCTTGTGATACATATGTTGTAATATCCCTCACCATGGCAACTGGGTATCCCTTTTCTATAAATAAGTCTCCTATGAAGGACAATTCCTTTTCCATATTTTCCTTTTCTGATGTCATTCTTGCTGCCCTTATACACTGGCCTTTAACTATATTGCGTTTTACTTGATATGAGTGTGCACTATCAAAGTGTAGGTACCCATTGCTATAGGTGTCCTTTCTATGGATTTTGGATTGAAACGTATGTCCGTCATTATATATATATATATATATATATATATATACATCAAGAAAATTAATGCCACTAAGATCAAACTGATATGTAAACTTAAGATAGCTAGTTGTACTATTAATATAGTTGATGAACCTTGTCAATTCTTCAACATTTCCAACCCATAACAGGAAAATGTCATCTAGGTAACGGACATATGTCTTGATGTTATTCATCCAAGTGGAATTAAGTATATATTGTTCCTCCCAATCCAAGAGTACTAAATTAGTACATGGAGCAAGCAGCACCCATCGCCACACCATTACTCTGTCTGTAGTATTCTCCTTCAAAATAGATATAGTTGTTGTCCAATACTATATCCATGAAGGAAGTAAGCAGGGTAATTTCCTCTTGGTCTAATCCACTATACTTGCATATACTATTAATAAAGCTGTTAAGTCCTTCATATTTAGGGATGCATGAAAATAGGTCCTGTATATCAATAGTCACAAATATACTATCCGGACTCCATAACTCATTCTTAAATATTCCCAAAAATGCCCAAGAGTCTTTCATAATATGTTCCACTGTATTGTATATGTGTTTTAACCTATTATCCACAACTTTACCAAATTTAAAGGTTTTACTCGAACTCCCAGATATAATTGGTCTAAACGGGGGATCAAGTGGATTTTTATGTACTTTAGGAATTCCATTTATAGTTGCTAATATGGAATTCCACCCTAAGGTACTTATATAGGTCTTCATCAATCCTATTATCTAGCAGAAATTCTTCCAAGTAAGAATCAATTCTACTGTGTGCTATATTTACTTGGTTCAAGGAGGAGACTTCGTATTGCACACTGTTGTTTAATATCTCAAACATCTTATTGCTATATTTCTCTTGATCGTATAGAACTATGCCTCCCCCTTTATCTGCTGTCATGATCCTGATTTTGTTTACACAAAGTTTCTCTAGGATGGTATGTACCTGTTGTAGTACCAAGTGATCACATCTTTTATATTTATACTTGTTATATAATTTATAAATTTCTTTATAAATCACATTTTCATATGCTTCTATTGTTTTGGCCATAGGTGGAGTAAAAGCACTTTTTTTCCTCAATGTACTTGTGTACACTGTTTGTGATCTACTTTCATGAAAAAATACCCCCAAGTTTATTTTTCTCAGGAATAATTTCACCTCTACTAAGGTATCTAATAAGTCAAAGGATTTATCAGGTATATACTTCATACCTTTAGTAAATATATACAAAAGTTCAGACTGAACCTCATGTGAAGTGTAGTTGTATATTTTCACCTCTCCTGCAATAGGGTTGGAATTGTGTGGTCACCTCATTACCACAAAAACCATCCATTACCCATACATCATTTGCTATAGCATTGTCAAAGGGTGTACATATCAAGTTCCCTACCATTTTTGTATTGTTCCTTTCCCTTCCACTTCACCACTTTTCCTCTGTTGTTCTCTCCTTCCTCTAAAAAAACCTCTTCACTTTTGTCAGGGTAGACTGCTTCATAATTTACATTATTTGTACTATTCCTTATATTTCCTCTCCCTTTTGTTGTATTCCATCTATAAGCAGTCCCCCTTTCATATTGCTGCTTATCTCTCTCCATTTTTTTACCCTTTCTTTCAAATATTTTCTTGCTGTTATTTTCTGCATAGTCATATTGTTTGTAGTACAATTTTTCCCATTGCATAAATAAGACATCCTGTCGTATTAACTTGTCAATACTCTCTACTTCACTTAGTAAAATACCCAATTTTAAATCATTGTTATTCACTATAAATTCCATAAACTGCTTCCCAAAAACATTAAACATTGCATTACATTGCTTTATATTGTCATCATTCATTTCAACACCTATGGGTTCTTTAAAAAAACGTAAACCCATAGGAACAATGTCATCTTCTATACATTTACGAAGATACAGATTGTCTACCTGCAGCGCTTTGAGTTTGGTGAGTTTGTTCCCAAAATCATATATCATTTGTTTTAGGGATGTATAATGCTTATCGTCGTCTTTACATTTAGTTCTAACATTGTTACAGTCACTAAAGTTAAGTGGCACTTTTAAAAATGCCTCAACATTGTAGTTGTTATGTGCATCAGGCCGTACCGGCCGATAACTGTGAGAAACAGTACCTTTTGGTGGTGTATGAGTCAACACATTAATTTTTTCTTTTACAGCGTAAGTTCTCTCAGGCGGGTGACGCTTTGGTTTTGCTCCCGATATAAGGTAAATGTCCTCCCCTGCATTATCGACTGCTGTTGAAAAATTGAGGGGACTAGGTCGTCTGTCTACAGTTTGTGGCGCTTCCTTCCAGGGGCTGAAGCTAGACAAGTACGGAGATGAGGTCCTTCTCTGACCGTTAGGAATTTCCTCGTCACTCGCTGGGCCAATAGAGGAACGGGATAACGCCATCACGGTGTTCATTGTAGATTTGCCTGTACCTTTAGGAGAGCCAGAATGCGGAGTAAGAAGTTCAATCAATCGGGTAAGTTCCCCTTTGATAATGGCCATCTCCGAAAGCAATTTGTTCACTTCCTCCCTGGTAACGGGAGTACCACACACGGAAACATCCTGTAGAGAATCCATACTGCAACAGCGACTACCAAAGAAAATATTGTCCTGTATCAACTGCACAACTCAAAAATAATGCATAAAGCACCAAAAAACAGGACAGCACGAATCCAAGCAGTAGTTTCCTTTATTTCTCAACCATACGAAGATGAATAAAGAGGTTTAGCGCTTTCATCTAGGTAACTAGACTTCCTCAGAACATTCATACTAAAAATTCTCCCCATTATATACCCAAAAGCCCGCCATTTACTTCAATCATACAATTTCATATGCAAATATCTTTCCAATTAAAAATAAAATACATATAATACATTTATATCTATCATTTTGTCCTTAGAAACACATATACTTAAAAACTAACAATGTGCAATATAACTTGCAATTGTTGTCATATATTTGTGTATTTAAAAGTTAAAACAAAACTGTAAATACTTCTAACAAGCCAACTTCCTATAGAATATAGTAAATATAAAAAAATTTTTTTCAAAATGTCCTATATAAAACACATTTATAACATCTCATTATGCAATGTTAACATTCCCTATGCAGATATGAAAACATGTAAGTGTTTGTATATTGTTGTTATTTTTTACATAACACTTTTACCTATAATTCACAAAGATAGCAGCAATCAATACACAAGTTCAGTATTACTACATATTATTCCACCCATTTCATATTGTATATACCTATAATTAAGCAACACACTCAATAACCTTCAAGCTGATGAATTGTACAATATGTAAGGCCTAAATCTATATAAGTATAGACAATGTTATATAAATTTAATTTTCTTTTTAATTTTTTATGTTTTTTATGTTTTATATATTTTTTATGTCCTTACTAAGGGTTTTGTAGGAATAACTTCATTTAACCCAGGGGGAGTAGCTACATCAAGTTGAAGCTGCCATTTAATCTCCCTTTCACTAACTATTGCTTTAATGTTGCCTCCCCTAGGGTTAGGTGTTATAACCTCAAGTATAGCAAACTTAAATCCTTTGCATTCATTATTGTAAATAATGTGGCGTGACAAAGCATTATTAATATCCTGTTTATTGATACAATATATGTGGTCATAGATCCTATTTTTGAAAAAACGATCCGTCTTCCCCACATAATAGCTTTGACAGGTTTCACAAACAGCCAAGTAAATCAGATGTTTCGTCAAACAATTGCCATGTCTGAATGTGATTTTTGTACGTGTAACATTTTTTAAAATAATGTTACTATCTTCATATATATATCTACAATAATTACAGTGACCACATTTCTTAGTGCCTACTTTTTTCACAATATCTAGTTTATTGTAATTGTATTTTGTTTCTATAATTCTTTTCAGGCTGTTTCCTGCTTTGTAGACGAATTGTGGCCTATTCGGTATCCTTTCTTTTATTGCTAAATCACTTGTTAGTATATTCCAATTTTTAGTGATTATGCCTTGGATTTCCTTAGTGTATTTTCCATATTTAAATATACATGCTTTCTTATATTCATCGCTCTTGACCATTTCGTCCTTCTTATTCTGTATACCTGTTCCTATGAGCGGTGTATATTTTTTACCCCATTCTTGTGATACATATGTTGTAATATCCCTCACCATGGCAACTGGGTATCCCTTTTCTATAAATAAGTCTCCTATGAAGGACAATTCCTTTTCCATATTTTCCTTTTCTGATGTCATTCTTGCCGCCCTTATACACTGGCCTTTAACTATATTGCGTTTTACTTGATATGAGTGTGCACTATCAAAGTGTAGGTACCCATTGCTATAGGTGTCCTTTCTATGGATTTTGGATTGAAACGTATGTCCGTCATTATATATATATATATATATATATATATACATCAAGAAAATTAATGCCACTAAGATCAAACTGATATGTAAACTTAAGATAGCTAGTTGTACTATTAATATAGTTGATGAACCTTGTCAATTCTTCAACATTTCCAACCCATAACAGGAAAATGTCATCTAGGTAACGGACATATGTCTTGATGTTATTCATCCAAGTGGAATTAAGTATATATTGTTCCTCCCAATCCAAGAGTACTAAATTAGTACATGGGAAGCAAGCAGCACCCATCGCCACACCATTACTCTGTCTGTAGTATTCTCCTTCAAAATAGATATAGTTGTTGTCCAATACTATATCCATGAAGGAAGTAAGCAGGGTAATTTCCTCTTGGTCTAATCCACTATACTTGCATATACTATTAATAAAGCTGTTAAGTCCTTCATATTTAGGAATGCATGAAAATAGGTCCTGTATATCAATAGTCACAAATATACTATCCGGACTCCATAACTCATTCTTAAATATTCCCAAAAATGCCCAAGAGTCTTTCATAATATGTTCCACTGTATTGTATATGTGTTTTAACCTATTATCCACAACTTTACCAAATTTAAAGGTTTTACTCGAACTCCCAGATATAATTGGTCTAAACGGGGGATCAAGTGGATTTTTATGTACTTTAGGAATTCCATTTATAGTTGCTAATATGGGGAATTCCACCCTAAGGTACTTATATAGGTCTTCATCAATCCTATTATCTAGCAGAAATTCTTCCAAGTAAGAATCAATTCTACTGTGTGCTATATTTACTTGGTTCAAGGAGGAGACTTCGTATTGCACACTGTTGTTTAATATCTCAAACATCTTATTGCTATATTTCTCTTGATCGTATAGAACTATGCCTCCCCCTTTATCTGCTGTCATGATCCTGATTTTGTTTACACAAAGTTTCTCTAGGATGGTATGTACCTGTTGTAGTACCAAGTGATCACATCTTTTATATTTATACTTGTTATATAATTTATAAATTTCTTTATAAATCACATTTTCATATGCTTCTATTGTTTTGGCCATAGGTGGAGTAAAAGCACTTTTTTTCCTCAATGTACTTGTCTTATTATGTCTTATTCATCTTCGTATGGTTGAGAAATAAAGGAAACTACTGCTTGGATTCGTGCTGTCCTGTTTTTTGGTGCTTTATGCATTATTTTTGAGTTGTGCAGTTGATACAGGACAATATTTCCTTCTCAGACATCCTAGAACTCCTTAGACAGAGGGGGAACTGGCCCACCAATAATCCCTCTGAGGATAAGTCAGTATACCTGGAGGCGTTTGGATCTCGGCCCTCCACCTCCTGGGTGTCTCCGCCTTTCGACCCCCTTATGCAGGTTATTGCTCGAAAGGCGTGGGCTGCTCCTGACTCTGTAGAGCCAGTCCCTAGGAGGCCTTCTAAATTTATTACTGCCCCGTCAGACAAGCAATTCCTCACAAAAGGTGTCCCTGCTGATGCCATGGTGGTGGCGGCTGCCACTAAGAAGGAACTTGCAGATCCTTCCGTACCTGTCCATCCTCCTTATAAGGACTCTAGGACCATGGATAGATATGATAAGCGGATGTTCTCTTCAGCGACCTTTGCTATCCGTTCGCTGAACTACCTATGTCACTTCACCAGACTCCAGAGGGATATCCTTAAGGAGCTAGGTGAAGTAGTACAGGATCCTACAGCTGCAGGGGCTCAAGAAAAAATTGCTTTGCAGCTAGGAACCCTTAATTCTATTGCTAACTCCTCCATGCGACTGATATCATATGCTGCTGATGGAGCGAGTAGGGCGCAGTACAGGTGTGGCTCTTAGACGCCAAGCCTGGATGTGGCTCTGTAATTTTGCAGATCCCTTTAAGGCGTCCTTCACAAACTCTCCCTTTGATGGGTCAGCTTTGTTTGGCCCTCAAGTGAAGGAAACGTTGACCAGGTGTGAGCAGGACGGCAAAACTCTTTCTGCCTTAGGGGTCCGTTTTTCCACCCCTTCTAGACCTTACCCCAAAGGGCAGAAGGGTGGCAAAATGTGGTTCCGCAAATCCCAAGGAGTCACGCAGTTCACGTGGTCAGTTTACCCCTAGAGGCAGAGGGGGTAACAATAACAGACGCTGCTCTAGAGGCAGAGGGGGTCCACAAAACCAGGGAAGCAGAGAGCCTCTCTCTGACAAGCCCTTTCAGCATCCCTGAGATGTTGCCCGTCTGTCCGTCCTTGGAGGCAGTCGGGGGAAGACTATCGCTGTACCCAGAAGCCTGGCGTTCCCTCACTCAAGACAGATGGGTACAGTCGATCATATCCAAGGGTTACAAAATTCCTTTCGAGGAAAGTCCTTTCTATCCCTCAAATTCCCTTCCAGATGTACCACCTGGTCTAAGGGAAATTGCAGAGTTAGAAGTCTTAAAACTACTGCAAAAAAGAGCCATTCAGCCAGTTACAACAGATCATTCAGAGCCCGGAATCTACTCAAGGTTCTTTTTGGTCCCCAAAAAGACAGGAGACTGGAGACCAATATTGGATCTCAGCAGACTCAACAAGTCTGTGAGGAAGACAAGATTCCGAATGGTCGCTCTTCAGTCAATTCTGCACTTCTTACAGAAGGACAACTGGATGTGCTCAATAGATCTTCAGGATGCGTACTATCACATAAAAATTCACAGACGCTCCAGGAGATTTCTCCGCTTTCGGCTGGGGTCCAGTCATTTCCAGTTCAGAGCCCTGCCCTTTGGTCTCACTACAGCCCCCAGAGTGTTCACCAAATGTATGGCAGTGGTCGCGGCTCACCTGAGACGTCAAGGATTCCAGGTGTTTCCGTATCTCGACTACTGGCTCCTTTCAGCCACCACCAGGCATCAGCTTGTTCAAGCCAGGGATTACACAATAAATCTTTGTTCTCAATCGGGCATCTCGATCAACTCCGAAAAATCATCCTTATTGCCCTGCCAGTCTATTACTTTCATAGGCGCAAACTTAAACACTGTTCGGATGTCAGCTACCCTTACAGATCAAAGAATTTCAGACATTCAAAGTCATATCAAGATCATTCTAGCCAACAAGAAGGTACAGGCCAGAATGGTTCTAAAGGTGTTGGGCCTCATGGCTGCGGCCATTACCCTTCTTCCCCTGGCTCGCTTCTATATGCGCCTTCTTCAATGGATGTTGTTCACTCAGTGGTCTTACCAACAACTTCCAATGCGTCACCAAATTCTGGTGACACAGAGTTGCAAGAATCATCTTGCTTGGTGGATCACTTCTCCCCAGATTCACCAAGGCAGACTCTTTGTACCCCCATCTCCGGTAGCCACTGTCACTACGGATGCCTCCCTGATCGGGTGGGGGGGTCATTATCAGGGAAGGATGGTTCATGGGACGTGGCAACCTTTCGAATACCACCTGCACATAAATGTCCTAGAGATGAGAGCAGTGCTTTTAACGTTGCAAGCCCTCAACGACTTCCCGTAGGGACAATTGCAGTCCACACAGACACCATGTCTGTTGTTTGGTATATCAACAAACAGGGCAGAACCAAGTCCTACCCCTTGTGTCGAGAAGCGCTCAGACTTTGGCAATGGGCGATCTCCTCTCATCAGTTTCTGGTAGCAACGCACATCCCTGGGAAAACCAACATTTTAGCGGACAGATTGAGCAGAGCTATTCTCATGCCTCACGAGTGGTCTCTCAAGCAATCTATAGTGGAAGAGATTTTTCTGGAATGGGGTCGCCCATGTTGCGATCTTTTTGCTACTCCCCAAAACAGCAAATGCCCAGACTTCTTCTCTCTCTTCCCACTGCCAGGCCATCCCCCCAGAGACGCTCTGACCCAGGATTGGCCCCAGGGACTTCTTTATGCCTTTCCACCTTTTCCTCTGATCCCTCAAGTTATCCAGAAAGCAACCGTTTTGAGAGCCAAATTGATTCTCATTGCTCCTTATTGGCCTCGACAAATTTGGTTTCCGTTCCTCCATCGTCACCTTTTGGTGCAGCCGTGGCATCTGGACCCAGTGCCAGATCTTCTGATTCACCAATCCGGTCAGCTGCACCGGTCTATCCCCTCTCTCAACCTCACAGCATGGTTGCTCCACTTCCTTCCTTAGCCAGGCTTCCTTTGATCTCTAACCCCGTTAGAGACATTCTAGTAGCTTCCTTAAAATCCTCTACCAGGAGGATTTATACAAGCAAATGGAAACGTTTCTCTTATTGGGCTAAAGCCAAGAATATTGATCCCTTCACTGCTCCAGTTAAAGCAGTTTTGGATTTCTTAGCGGAGATTTTTCACGCGGGCTCCTCTTCTTCCACAGTTAGAGTTCAGTTGGCTGCTATCTCGAACTTTCATGTCGGGTTCGTGAGATCACAACATCATGTCCCACAGGCTTTGTAGAGCCTTCTTGAAAGGAATTTTCCTCCTGAAGCCTCCAGTCAGGAGTCCTCCTCCTCAATGGGACCTAAATTTAGTGCTGACATCCTTGATTCTTCCCCCCTTCGAGCCAGCTGTTTCTTGTTCCCTGAAATTTCTTTCATGGAAAACTTTATTCCTGGTTGCTATTACATCGACTAGGAGGGTGTCTGAACTTCATGCTCTATCTGTTCGCCCCCCCTATTTGGTCTTCCACAAAGACAGAGTTTCATTGAGAACTAATCCGACCTTTTGCCTAAGGTCGCCTCAAAGACTAATTTGAATCAAGCCATTGATCTCCTGTATTTTTCCAAACTATTCAAACAGATCGGAACAAAAACTACATTATCTTGATGTCCACCGCCAACTCAGATATTATTTGGACAGAACAAAACAATTCAGGAAATCCGATCAACTCTTTGTTTCCTATGCTGATAACAAGAAAGGCCTTCCTGTCTCAAAAGTGACCTTATCTAGATGGCTTTCTTCTGTCATCTCTGAAATTTATCGGCTCAGGGAAAACAGCTGTGCTCAAAACCTAAAGCAGATTCAACCAGAAGCTAAGCTACTTCTACAGCCTTTCAAGCTAGACTTTCTTTAGACACTATTTGTGCAGCGGCCACTTGGGCCACTCCTCATACTTTTGTTTCCCATTACAAATTGGATTTGGCCTCCAGGGACAGAGCCAGTTTTGGCTCTACCGTCCTCAAGAGTCTGTTCCATTGAGCCACCCAGGATAGAGGTGCTAGGGACGCGGTCCCATCAAGCAAGAATGAAGGCGAGATTGACAACTTAACATTGAGAAGTTATGTACCTACCATAACGTTCCATGTTAGTTGTCTTCTCTCGCCTTCTTTCTTGCGACCCTCCCTCCTTCCCCCAGGCCTGGACAGACCTTTCTCTACAAAGAATTATAGTTCTGAAGACCATACAGAGCTGGTCCTTCTACCATCCTGCAGGTTTTTCTCTCCTTCTTTCTTCCTTTGGGAAGTTTTTATGCTAGGTGCTATTGCCCTTTTGTTATCAAACGAGATCTGGGTACTTACCGCCTTGCATCATGGGATATGGGGCTGCCTCGAGCTGGTAAAAGTGACTCTCGAGCTTAGCAAGTGCCGAGTCTGAGCCGAGGATCGGCTCCGAACCCATCAAGCAAGAAAGAAGGCGAGAGAAGACAACTAACATGGAACGTTATGGTAGGTACATAACTTCTCATTTTGCATTAACATGCATTTTTAAAGAATATGAAGCTGAAAACTCAAATGACTGCTATTATATAGTGACTTCAATTCCCAAAGATTTTTGTAGGAAATGAATGAATGAATACATTTTATAAGCCAAAAGCTTTTTCTGAAGCCTATGAAGTCAGAAAATCAAACGCTCATTATTTAGTGACTTGCGTTCACAATGATTAGCCAGGAAAAATAAAACGCTAGACATTTTGGAAACTTCTGGACTTGAGAGGTATGTTTTAGACAGTACAAAATATTTGTGGGGACTGATAGTGCGTCTATCAATCATTCTAAGCCCACACTGACTGTCAGTGAAGTAAAGAACCTCCAAAACTTTGTGAACTTAAATGGGGTATTACACTACATTATAACCCTTCTTTTTACCTGACAGAGCTAATTGCAAAAGGTATTTCATTCAGAGCCAGTAAAGTTCTTATCCATCTACACTCCACATCAGTTAGACCTATTATCACATATAATGCTCCTTTTGGGATGTGTGTGTCTGTATATGTGTGTGTCTGTATATGTGTGTGTCTGTATATGTGTGTGTCTGTGTGTGTGTGTGTGTGTGTGTGTGTGTGTATATATATATATATATCTCCCAAACAAGTTCTCCAGCACTCAGTAAAAAAGATGGTAGACAGCTGCTGTTTAGATAAGTTTATTACAGCACAGTCTGCAACAAAATACACAGACCGGTTTCGCCAAAAGCGTCATCAGTGTGTAACTAAATGGGCAGAAACCCGGATTTAAATATGTGAACAAACAGGCAGCAAATATTTAAAGGTGTAGACAAACGGGAACAAATATGTGAACACTTGTTTCCTCACTTATAATACAAAATCCATTGTATGTCCTTAAAAAATAATAAATACTATATATTCCCTCCACCAAAACAATCTAATATATAAACCTAATTACTAATGTAAAGAAAATAAACAAATACCTGACAAATCAAAATCTTGAGTCCAGGTGAACAAAGATGCACATATATATAAAAATACACTCACATGCCAATTATGAATGTTATATAATAATATATGTATATCACTTATATGCATATGTATAAAAATACTTATGCATATTGTGGTAACCCTACTTGTAAATGTTGCTAAATACTCAATAATTTGTGCTAACCCACTTATATCAATATCTTATAATCAAGTGCATATGTCTGATCAAGACAACATGCACTACAATATGTTTCCAAAAGAAGTGGATTGCACCTGTATTAATATAGCAAACTAAATATGTGCATCATATTAACATTGAAACCCATCTACATGGTAATTAACTCCGAAAAATACTGTAAAGGACCAAATTCATGAATAAAATGCCCTTAACTCTAACTGCTCAATCCCTACTGGCTACCACTGGTCATTTAAACCTGGTTTAAAAAGGGCACCTAAATTGACTATCCAACGGACGTTCTTTTTCAGTCAGTATTTTATGTTTAAGCGTGATATTATCTTCTAATGTAGTTACCATGTCTAAACATACAAACACAAAATGAGCCGTAGTATGAATTAATTTGTGTTTGTATAAAGCACTACGAACCCGCTGACACTACTGATGTGGAGGGCTACCTCTGTTTCAGTGCACATGAGGTCTGGCCTGTATAAAATGCCCCACACTGGCATATAGCCATATAGACAACCCATGTGCTAGTGCACTTTATTAGATATTTAATATCAAACACCTTCCTGGTATTAACTGATGTAAAAGACTTAGTCTTGGACATCAATTTACAATATTTACAAAAACCACAATAGGTACTTCCCACTATATTACCAACTTCTTTAGAAATCACTTGATTGCCCTTTTTAAATGCTGAAAAATGTTACCCTAAAGGTTCTCCTTTTCTATTTCCAAAACTACACTCATCCTGAACTACTTATGTGAAAAAGGGATCTGAATATAAAACATGCCAATATTTAGAAGTAGTGTCTTTGATGTGAAAGGTGTTTGTGCCATAGGTAGTAATAAATCTAACCTTATTATTACCAGACCTGACAGATGGCTCTCTGTCCAACAACATTTGTGTTCTGTCACCATTTTTTGATTGTCTGTATACTCTATATATCATTGTTTTGTTATAACCTCTTGATAAACCTGGTTTTCAAATCTAAAGCCTGTGTATCAAACATAGATTCATTCTGTATACTCTATATATCATTGTTTTGTTATAACCTCTTGATAAACCTGGTTTTCAAATCTAAAGCCTGTGTATCAAACATAGATTCATTCTGTATACTCTATATATCATTGTTTTGTTATAACCTCTTGATAAACCTGGATGTTAAGTTGTCTATCTCGCCTTCATTCTTGCTGGATGGGACTCGGCCACTCTAAAAGCTTGAGAGTTAGTTCCACCGGCTCGAGGCTCCCCTTATATCCCACAATGCTAGGCGATAATACTCCAGATCTCGTTTGCCGCTACAGCGATCGAGGTGTGTTGTTCCAACCGGCTTCAGGTTAGTTTAGAGCAATCTAAATCTTAGTTTTACCCCCTTTAACTTAGTTTTTATTCATAATTTTCAAAGTTAAATAGTTTTTTATCCATTCCCTCCAGTTTCTCCACCCTTTTTACCTCAAGAACTTAGGAGTTCTTTCCTTAGGCCTTCGGGCCCTTCCATTCCCTTATTACTAGTAAAGTGTATGTGTGTTGTTTTGTAGGGATCAAAATAAATAGAAATTTAAAACTAAATTTATTAGTTTAATTTTATATTGGATAGTGTAATCGGTGTGTTTGTGTCTGTGTGGTGATTACACTTTATATCTTTAGTAATGTCTAAGGATTCAAAGGTCTCAGGCTTTAAGAAGTGTGACTCGTGCTGTCAGAAGATGTCTCTGACAGACGGTCACACTTCTTGCGTGTACTGCCTGGGACCTTTGCACCTGCAGGACTCTTGTGCTGTTTGCCATGGCTTCAGCCCTAGAGTCCTGCAGGAAAGGAAAAATAAGCTTATTTTACGAGGCTTATTGAAACCTGAGGGTCCCCCGACTCTATCTTCGGGCAAACCCTCCAAGCCTACTAGGTCGTCGGCTCCAGCTTCTGAGTCGACACCTAGGGCTTCGGAGTCTGCTACAGCATCGGCTCCGGCTGGAGCCGATGAGGCTCGAACACTTATTTCTTCTGTTTCCTCGGCTCCGGCCGGAGCCGAGGTATTAGAAATCACTGAGTCGGCTCCGATAAGATTATCGGAACCGACAACTAGGAAGAGGTCTAGGTCACTGTCTCTTGGCTCCGTTCATTCGGCTCCAGCATCTCCCTTGCTGTCTGAACGGAGCCATAGGTCTCACTCCTCTAGGTCGTCGAGACTTTCAGATCATGACCTTCAGAGGGTGGTGAGTCGACTTAAGTCCGAGGCACTGGCCCAAATGCTTCAGAGCCCGACTCCTCAGTCGATGCTTAACCCTATTACTCCAAATGTTCCTCAGACTCCTTTGAGTTCGGAGCCGGGGCGTTTCGGACCCGAGACTGTGGCAGCGTCGAAGCCGATACAATTGTTTTCGGCGCCGTCGTCTGCTCCGATTTCTTCATTGGAGGAATCTCGGCCCCGGACTTCCCTCGTCAGCTCCGAGGGGGTGAGTGGCATCGGACCCTTGTCCGACCCTGCTCTCCCTCTCGGTGCTTCGGCGTTGGTGAGTTCGGCTCCGACATCGGCCTCTGAGCCATCACTGTTGGTGCCGAGGGAGGTTTTCAGCTTTTCGGAGCGGAGACCTCTGGCTCTGCCTGACAGGGGTGCTTTCGAGGTCATGCGGAGTGTGTTGGAACCTGCTTCAACTCCACAGTTGGCTCCGTCCGCCCCTCCCTCCTCGGTGCCTCAGGTAATTTCTACTCACTCCCTCATCCCGGATCGCAGAGAGCCAGCTCCTCAAGAGTCCCCTGCGGGGATCTCCTCCTCTTCCGAGGCTTCTCCTGAATTGGCAGGAGAGCCCCCTAGGAAGAGAAAGTGCAAGAGGAAGCACATTGACTCACCTGAGTCTGTCACCTCTGACACGGATTTAGAGGATTCTGAAGGTTCCCCCCGTTCCCCCTCTGAAGATGTCTCCTTTGCAGACATCCTGGAGATCTTAAAACAGAGGGGGAATTGGCCAGCCCTCAACCCTTCAAAGGATGAATCTGTATCTTGAGGCATTCGGCTCTCGCCCTTCCACCTCCTGGGTGTCCCCCCCCTTTGACCCCCTCATGCAGGTGGTAGCAAAAAAGGCCTGGACGGCTCCTGACTCTGTGGACCCCACCCCCAGGAGACCTTCAAAGTTTATTACGGCACCAGCAGACAAACAATTTTTGACTAAAGGAGTTTCTGTGGATGCTATGGTGGTGGCTGCTGCCACCAAGAAGGAACTAGCTGATCCTTCAGTGCCTGTCCATCCTCCTAACAAGGAATCTAGGTCTATGGATAGGTATGGGAATCGGATGTTCTCGTCAGCGACCTTTTCGACGCGTTCGCTGAACTACCTCTGTCATTTCACTCGTCTTCAGAGAGACTTGATCAAGGAAGCGAGTGAGATGTTAAAGGATCCAACAGCTGCGGGTTTTCAGGATAAGATGAACGCTCAGCTGGCTACCCTCAATTCGATAGCTAACTCCTCCATGCGCCTCCTTTCATATGCGGCTGATGGAGCGAGCAGAGCCGCAGGTACAGGCGTGGCCTTACGCCGGCATGCCTGGATGCGGCTATGCAATTTTGCGGACCCTTTCAAGACGTCTTTCACTAACTCCCCGTTTGATGGATCGTCTCTTTTTGGTCCACAAGTGAAAGAAACCCTGATAAGGTGCGAGACTGATGGCAAAACTCTTTCTGCCGTCGGAGTCCGTTTTTCTACTCCTTCTAGGCCTTACCCCAAGGGCCAGAAAGGTGGAAAGATGTGGTTCCGCAAACAATCTCAAGGAGCTTTGCCTGACGCACAGAGTCTGTTCCCCTCTAGAGGCAGAGGGGGGAACAATAATGGTAGATGCCGCCCTAGAGGCAGGGGGGGTCCGCAGAACCAGGGCAATCGAGAAACCTTTTCTGACGAGCCCTTTCAACATCCCTGAGGTGTTGCCCGACTGTCCACCTTCGGAAGCAGTCTGGGGAAGATTATCACTGTACCCAGAAGCCTGGCGATCCCTAACTCAAGACAAGTGGGTACAGTCTATCATTTCCGAAGGCTATTCCATCCCTTTCTTTCGCATTCCAAAACAATCAAAAAATTCTCTTCCAAATGTTCCACCCGCTCAAAGGAAGCAAGCAGTGTTAGAAATTTCAAAGTTGCTTGCAAAAAGAGCCATTCAACCAGTTCCAGCAGACCAGCAAGGATCCGGAATCTACTCCAAATTCTTTTTGGTTCCAAAGAAAACAGGGGACTGGAGACCAATTTTGGATCTCAGCAACTTGAACAAGTCTGTCAAGAAAACAAAATTTCGGATGGTCACGCTGCAGTCCATCCTACCCCTATTGGAGAAGGACAACTGGATGTGCTCTATAGACCTCCAGGATGCGTACTATCATATAAAAATGAACAGACGCTCCACGAGATTTCTCCGCTTCAGGTTGGGAACCAGTCATTTTCAATTCAGAGCCCTGCCCTTTGGACTCACCACAGCCCCCCGGGTGTTTACCAAATGCATGGCAGTGGTCGCCTCTCATCTGAGACGTCAAGGATTCCAGGTGTTTCCATACTTAGACGACTGGCTCCTTACAGCCCCCACCAAGCATCTTCTACTACTTACCAGAGACTACACTTTTCGCACATGTCGAAAGCTAGGTATCTCAATAAATTGCGAAAAGTCTGTTTTGTCGCCTTGTCATGCTATTACCTTCATAGGCGCAAATCTAGACACAGTCAGCATGTCAGCCAGACTCACAGACCAGAGGATAGCAGACATACACAAATAGGTCTCTCTTCTCCTCCACAGCAACAAAATCAGAGCCCGACTGGTCCTGAAGGTTTTAGGGATCATGGCAGCTGCTATCCCTCTTCTTCTATTAGCCAGATTTCACATGAGAATCTTACAATGGATGCTCTTCACACAATGGTCATACCAACAACTTCCGATGTCCCACACCATTGTGATAACTCAAGCATGCAGGAATCACCTCTTTTGGTGGATTACATGGATTACATCCCCCCAGCTCTTCTTAGGAAGACCCTTTGTTCCTCCCCCTCCGGTTGCTACTCTGACAACGGACGTCTCCCTGATCGGGTGGGGGGGCATTATCAGGGCAGGACGGTCCAGGGCATATGGCAACCTTACGAATGCCACTTGCATATAAATGTTCTAGAGATGAGAGCAGTGCTTTCAGCGTTGCAGGCCCTTCAAGACTCTATTCCGACAGGAACGATAGCAATTCAGACGGACAATATTTCTGTAGTGTGGTATATCAACAAACAAGGAGGAACCAGATCCTACCCCCTATGTCGAGAGGCACTCAGACTGTGGCAATGAGCTATTTCTTCTCAGCGGTTTCTGATAACAACGCACATTCCCGGCAAGTCCAATGTCATTGCGGACAAATTGAGCAGAGCTATTATCATGCCTCACGAGTGGTCTCTGAAAAATTCAGTGCTGGAGAAAGTTTTTCTAAAGTGGGGCCAGCCTTGCTGCGACCTTTTTGCTACTCCCCAAAACAGCAAGTGCGAAAATTATTTCACACTCTTTCCCCAACCAGGCCATCCCAGCAGAGACGCTCTAGTCCAAGATTGGCCCCGGGGACTTCTGTATGCCTTTCCTCCCTTCCCAACTGATTTCTCAATTGATACAGAAAGCCATCGCTCAGAAAGCTTCCATGATCCTCATTGCTCCATACTGTCCTCGACAGGTTTGGTTCCCATTTCTACACCGTTTTCTGTTGGAGCAACCCTGGCATCTGGACCCAGTTCCAGATCTTTTGATCCATCAGTCGGGTCAGTTAGATCGCTCCCTCCCCTCTCTGAACCTCACTGCATGGTTCCTCCAATTCCAACCCTAGCCAGGCTTCCTCTAATATCTCACTCAGTTCGAGATATTTTCATAGCTTCCCATAAAACCTCCACTCGGAAGATTTATCTTAGTAAGTGGAAATGTTTTTCCTATTGGGCGCAGGGAAGGAACATAGACCCTTTCACTGCTTCTATTCAATCGGTTCTTGATTTCTTAGCCGAACTTTTCCATTCAGGTTCGTCTCCTACTCTTAAGGTCCAATTGGCAGCTATATCTAACTTTCATGTTGGAATCTCAGAGTCTGCCATCATGTCTCACAAACTTTGCAAAGCCTTTTTGAAGGGAGTTTTTCTTCTCAAGCCTCCTATTAGAAATCCTCCTCCTTCTTGGGACCTTAACTTGGTTCTGACATCTTTGATTCTTCCCCCTTTTGAACCTGCGGCTTCGTGTTCGATGAAATTGCTATCCTGGAAAACACTCTTTTTGGTAGCCATTACTTCGGCTAGAAGAGTCTGAACTTCATGCACTCTGTAGTCGATCCCCTTACCTTTTGTTTCATAAGGACAGGGTATCCTTACGTACCAACCCATCCTTCTTACCCAAAGTAGCCTCTCCGGCAAACCTAAATCAAAACATTGACCTTCCTGTGTTTTTTCCTAACTATTCTAATAGGTCAGAACAAAAATTACATTGGCTAGATGTTCATCGACAATTAAGGTATTACTTAGACAGGACCAAACAAATCAGAAAGTCTGACCAACTGTTTGTTTCTTATGCAGAAGGCAGAAAGGGCCTTCCAGTTTCCAAAGTATCTCTCTCCAGATGGCTTACATCTTTGATTTCTTTTGTATATGAGATCAGGCATCAAAAGTTACCAAACAAACCTAAGGCTCATTCAACTAGAGCTTTGGCTACTTCCATAGCTTTCCAAGACAGGCTGCCTATTGATACGATTTGTGCTGCAGCTACTTGGGCTACTCCTCATACTTTCATTTCTCACTATAAGTTGGATTTAGCTTCTAGACACAGAGCCAACTTTGGTTCCACTGTACTCAAGAGTCTGTTCTGATAGGCCACCCAGGACAAGGTGCTAGGGACGTGGTCCCATCCAGCAAGAATGAATTCGAGATAGACAACTTAAAATTTAGAAGTTATCTACCTACCATAACGTTCCATGTTAGTTGTCTTCTTCTCGCCTTCTTTCTTAAGGCCCCACCTCCTTCCCTAGCCTGGACAGACCTAGAGGAGTTTGATAGTGACCTTTTCTTCTTACCACCTCTATTTGTTTTTATGTATATACAGTGATAAGTATATATTCCCTCATCAGGTTTTAGGTCACCTTCTTTCTGTCACTTTATAGAGGTGGGTTCCCCCTTTCCAGTGTATCTGGATTTTTTTCCTGGCTGGGCCTAGCTTACAAGCGAGATCTGAGGTATTATCGCCTAGCATTGTGGGATATAAGGGGAGCCTCGAGCCGGTGGAACTAACTCTCAAGCTTTTAGAGTGGCTGGAGCCGAGGATCGGCTCCGAACCCATCCAGCAAGAAAGAAGGCGAGAAGAAGACAACTAACATGGAACGTTATGGTAGGTACATAACTTCTAATTTTCAAATCTAAAGCCTGTGTATCAAACATAGATTCATTCTGTATACTCTATATATCATTGTTTTGTTATAACCTCTTGATAAACCTGGTTTTCAAATCTAAAGCCTGTGTATCAAACATAGATTCATTCTGTATACTCTATATATCATTGTTTTGTTATAACCTCTTGATAAACCTGGTTTTCAAATCTAAAGCCTGTGTATCAAACATAGATTCATTCTGTATACTCTATATATCATTGTTTTGTTATAACCTCTTGATAAACCTGTTTTTCAAATCTAAAGCCTGTGTATCGAACATAGATTCATTCTGTATACTCTAAATATCATTGTTTTGTTATAACCTTTTGATAAACCTGGTTTTCAAATCTAAAGCCTGTGTATCAAACATAGATTCATTCTGTATACTCTATATATCATTGTTTTGTTATAACCTCTTTTGATAAACCTGGTTTTCAAATCTAAAGCCTGTGTATCAAACATAGATTCATTGGAGCAAATTCTCCTAACTCGTTGGAATTATGACCCTGGTATATTGTGGATTGTGTGGCGGGGGTGACAGCTGTCGGCATATAAAAAGGCATTCTTAGAAAATTGTTTTCTGTAAAGGCCAGTAATTATTGTACCATCCATTGCCTTACTAACCTTAACATCCAGAAAATCAACTTCTGTAGGGTTTATACCCCCAGTAAATGTAATATCATATATATTGTGATTAAGATATGTCAAAAATGAATGCCAATTAGCCTGTTCACCCCCCACACACACAACCCAGCAATCATCAAGATATATCTATGCCACATTTATAGCTTAGTTTTAAAACATGATGGAGCTGTGTAAATGTACTGAACCTCAAAATACCCCATAAACAGGTCTGCAAAAATCGGGGCAAAAGTTGCCCCCATAGCCGTACCCTTTAGCTGTAAATAAAATTGGTTCTCAAATTGAAAAGCATTGTGTTCTAACACCAATTTTAACAGATGTAACAAAAATTCACATTCTTCTTCCCTGATTAATCTAGACTGTTCCATCCAATATTGTATAGCCCTCATTCCTCCTTCACGAGGTATGCTCGTATACAAAGATTGGACATCTGTTGTCCCCAAATGGGCTGTAAGAGGAACATGTAGATTATCCATCAAAAATAGAAACTGCTTGGTGTCCCAAACCCTAGCTGTAACCAATGGGAGAAGATGTTTTAACCTGTTTTCTAAATATTCGGACAATGGCTCAATTAATGAACCTCTACCCGCCACAATGGGGCGCCCAGGCGGATTATTGAGTGACTTGTGAATCTTGGGAACCAAATAAAAATACTGAGGTACAGGTACATCAACTTTCAACTGGGTCAACAAAGAGGCTGAAATCACACCTTGATCCTTAGCCCTATCAAGAAACATATCTATCTCATTTTTATAATCTTGTGTAGGGTTAGTAGATATAACTGAATAAAAAACATTATCAGATAGCTGTCACTTAGCCTCTTGTATATAATGCTCCTTATCCCATATGACCATTGCTCCACCCTTATCAGATGCTACTATAACAATGTTTGTTTTGTGTCAGAGATTTAACAGCCTCTCTCTGAGTCAGATTATCAGTAAATGGTCGAAAAATCTGTGATTGGTTAGTATGTAAGTCTTTCAAAACTAACTGCTCAAACGTTTTAATAGTACTATGGTAGGGAGGTATAAATTCTGATTTTTTAAAATGGAAACCCACTTCATCAGTTTGTCTCAAACCTCCTTCCTTATGAGCAAAAAAGTATTTAAGATTTAAATTTCTGCAAAAACTAAGCAAAACAAATCAACCACAAAGGGTAAAGTGCCTCGAGCAAAATGTAGTTTCAAAATCAAGATAACCTTTTCTTGAGGCACAACACGACAATAAGAAGCCTGACCTTTTATTAAACACACTGAACTATAGAACAAAATAATAAAACATCCAGTAAGCGCTTTCACATTCTCTCGAATGCTTCATCAGACTGTTAAAAAAGCTAAGCCATTTCTACATTTAAATACCTTTGCTGTTACTTCATCAGCCAATCATTATTAGTCCTTACTTGATGACATCAGTGCTTAATTGATTAAAAAACTTGATTAAAAATTGCTGGCTAAAACTCATGTTCAAAACCTCTGTGATTCTTTATCTTAAAAACAATATTTAATTTATAATAGATGCTTCAACCTCATACAGCTTAATAACATATATACATATCTCAAACTATGTGTTCCATTATTTAACAACAACAACAGCCAGTGATACCGTATACAAATAATAAGAAGATCAGAGAGATCTTCCACAGAAACTGGAATATTCTCACCATAGATGATGATATACAGCGACTTGTGGGGATAAACCTAGATTTACTTACAAGAAAACAAAATCACTCAAACGACTATTATGTTATGAGAGAAATAATAAATTGGTGTTAACATCCGATAGAAAAGGGACCTATGTTTGTAGAACATGTAACCAGTGCAGTTACATGTCTAATAGCAATAGTTTTGTCCACCCTGACAGTGGAAGACCGTATAATATTTCAATTTATGCAGACTGCAAGTCACGGGATCTAATATACCTAGCGGTCTGCACAAAATGTAGTCATTTTTATGTAGGTAAGACAAATAGGACCATTTGAGAAAGAGTTAGAAAACATGTCTATGCTATAAACATGGAAGATGACAGTAATGCCCAAGCTAGACATGTTATAAATGAAGGGAGTACACATGGTTTTAAATTTACTGTGATTGAGTTTGTATATAAGAACATTAGGCTAGGTGATCATAGAAACTACACTGAACAAAGAGAGACAAGGCGGATCATGAGGTTACAAGCAGATAGACTATCTGGTTTGAATGACAGGGTGTCCATGAAACCGTTCTTGATAGCAAGGGACAACAAGTATTAACATTGTTTATAAGCCATTAGTCTAGTGTTTTTCAGGATGGCTCATGAATCCATGAATAAAAAACATATATATTTGATATATTTTACATTTTTATAGTATACATTTATGCATAAGCATATTTTTTTTAAATAATGGAACATATAGTTTGAGATATGTATATGTGTTATTAAGCTGTATGAGGTTGAAACATCTATTATAAATTAAATATTTGTTTTTAAGATAAAGAATCACAGAGGTTTTGAACATGAGTTTCAGCCAGCAATTTTTAATCAAGTTTTTTAATCAATTAAGCACTGATGTCATCAATTAAGGAATAATAATGATTGGTTGAAGTAACAGCAAAGGTATTTAAATGTAGAACTAGCTTAGCTTTTTTAACAGTCTGATGAAGCGTTCGAGAGAATGTGAAAGCGCTTACTGGATGTTTTATAATTTTGTTCTATAGTTAACTGTGTTTAATAAAAGGTCAAGCTTCTTATTGTCGTGTTGTGCCTCAAGAAAAGGTTATCTTTGTTTCTGCAAAAACTCTTCACATCCTTTATTACATCATAATGAGACACATAAAAAGATGGCACAAATCCCAAACCTTTATGTAACACACTGAGTTCACTGGATGTGAAAGTGTAAGATGTTAAATTTATAATTAGGTTATTGACATCATTAATATCATGGTTAGCATCAAAATTAGGGATAGTGTCCATTACTGGTGCAGGCTGTCCTGAAATATCTTCTCTATGGGCATTTCTACGATGTTTGTGACCTGCCCTCCTAAAGGGGCTCTGTGTCGCTTAGAAGCAGGTGAAGTAGAAACTGCCATCTCCCCTGCTTCAGGTTCCGTATCAGTATTTGAAATACTCAAAGAAAACTCTGAGGCACTGGATGAATTGTCAGTTCTCCTAAGAATAGACTTCACCCGTTTTCTTTAGGATCTAACAGTACTTTTATTTTCCGAGAATCGTACCCCTCGTCTCATTTTTCCAAGAGTAAACCGTAGCTGATTTGAAATCATTAACATCCCTCTGATATTTATTCATTTTTCTCTTACGTAAATCATTGTCATATTTGTCAGTGTCAGCCACAAATTGCACATTCAATTCTTGATATTTGGCAGTGTTAATATATTCCTTGGTACGCTCATGGCAAGCATCAAGCTTTAACAAAAGATCCGGTAGTTGCTTTTCATAGTACTCAACCAGCAGCTGAATAAACATATTGGAAGCCGTTTGTTGTACGGCCCTCCAATATTTCATAAATTCTTCATCCTCACTGCCTAGTCCTGGTTCCACATATACTCTAAGCCCCCTCGGAGCTATTTTGGCTAACAAATAAGCCTTAAGAAATTTACAGTGCCACACATATGAACGTACCTTTTTGGAAGATTCTGTCATTTGTCTAAACAAATCTTGCAAGTTCGACTGACCTGCTTCATAACTCGTGCTTGCCGCTTGCCCCAATTTGGATGTAACAGTAAAAAAAGTACATTTTTAAGCCTAGCCAGAGTGTGTTGGCTTTCGATTCCCTTTTAGATTAGTTTCCTGGGCCTCTGTCCAGCAGGACCATTGATGTAATCCCAGGTGTAAATTTACGATTTCCCATCCACTCGTCAAGATTTCTCTTGAAGAGAGTCAGTGACGGGCTTTGCCTAACATAGATTGGGATTCTATTCCAGAGCCAAGGAAGTCTCTGGCACAGGAATCTGTCCCTCCAGCATGTCCTATTAATTGTTGTGTTGAGGTTTAAATCCCTAGAGCATGTGGCTTTAAGAGATTTGGTTTTCTTTAGGTGGAGCATGTCCATTAATTCAGGGTTGGACATGGCCTTGTACGTAAGGCAGAGGCTTCCTCTAAGAAGACGGTAAGCAATCGAGTAGAGCTGGAGTTTCTTTAGCCTGGCTGCATAGGGCATCTGTTTGAGGCCCATGATCCTCTTGGTGAGGTACTTCTGGGGTCTTTCCAGCTGTTGCAGGTGTCGAGTAAGGTACATCCCAAATGGGGCATTGTACACTATTATGGGCTTGATGAGTAGAGGGGCACAATAACCTCTCTTGATCTAGATGTGAACCCTTTTGTGATTAGGTGGGCTACATAGAAGGATTTTCTAACCAGTCTGGCAATGTGATTGTCAAAGGAGAGGTTGCTATCTACTTGTGTCCCTAAGTCCCTAATTACATCTTCCGTACTTAGTGGACTACCTCCTGTGTGGTAGTTTGTGGGCACTTTGTTCTTACCAAAGGGGATGACTATGCACTTTTTGGCATTTAGCTTAAGGCCATGATTCTGACACCAGGTATTCATCTCAGTGAGACCCTTGTGGAGGATGTCTGTGTTAGCCGGGGAGTCTATTATGGCCCCCAGTTTGCTTTCATCTGCAAACTTGGTCAGCCACAGTCCTCCCATGCTTGCCTGTACCTCAGAGAAGTATATACCGAACAGGAGGGGTCCCAGGACCGAGCCCTGTGAGACGCCTCTTGTAACCAGTTTGGAGTCAGACATAGCACCCGCAACTCTGACCATGTGAGTTCTATCCATGAGCCAGTTTGTAACCCATCTCGTGACATAGGGGTTAATGTTCAAGCTGGTGAGCTTATCTATAATGCCTGAGTGGGGAATGGTGTCGAAGGCCTTTGTGAGGTCCAGGTAGGCTGTGTGGACTACCTTTCCCTCATCTGTGGCCTTGGTAACTGTTTCAAAGAAGTCGACCAGGTTTAGGTGGCAGGATCTGCCTTTAACAAAGCTGAATTGGGTAGGGTCTAGTGTCTGGAGGTTCCCAATGTTTCTGTTGATGAGTTCCATGATGATGCGCTCCATGGCTTTGCAGACCAAGCTACTCAGACTTATACAGCGATAGTTCCCGGGTCCGTTGTGGGACCACCTTTGTGGAGAGGGATAACTGTTGCTGTACACCATTCTTTGGGTACATAGCCTGTGGTGAGGCTGAGTTTGAACAGTGAGTTTAGGTGAGGGGTTAGTTCGCTTTGGAGATCGTGTAAGACGCAGCCTGGGATGCCATCTAGTCCCATTGATGCTGTGTTTTTTGCTTTGGAAAGGGCTGTTTTCACCTGTGTGTCTTTGATGTCTGGGGCTGTACAATCTTCTGGAATGGACACAGGCCCTTTTGGGGGTGAGGGGGGTAAAGTTTGCACTGAACCTGTCAGCCAGGATGTTGGCAATGTCAGTTGGTTCAGTGTATTTTTTGTCGATTTGCACTAGCTCAGAGCATATCTGAGAGTTGCCACTTAGATTCTTGACATAGCTAAAGAAGGCTTTGTGATTATCTTTAGCGTCTTCGGCAATTTTTCTTTCAAAGTTGGCTTTGGATGATTTTATGAGGGATCGTAGTTTCTTGCTGGTACTGATTAGGGATGCCTTCCCTTTTTGGGAGTTTGCTCTATCCTGTAATAGTTTCTTCCTTCTATTGTAGAGCTTATTTATGGCCGGGGTCCACCAGACTGGTTTCCTCATTTTGGAGGAGTGAATCTTTGTTTTGCTTGGGATTGCTCGATCCATGCATTCCTGTAGGTGCACATAGAAAGCATTTGTAAAGGATTCTGTGGTTTGGGCTGCATTATCTCTTAGCAATGGGGCTTTGAAACTTTCCACCTCGGTCCTTAGAAGTGTGAAGTTTGCTTTTGAAATGTTTTTTACAGTGGTTTCCTTGACTGGGGGTGGGGTCGGAATGTGGATGTCTAGTGTGATTAGTTTATGGTCTGATCTCACCAGCTACGGGTTTACCTCTGGTGTGGAACATTGATCTCCCATGTTAGTGATGATCAAGTCCAGTATGTTGTCACCCCTCATGGGAGTGGTAATCAGTTGTTCCAGGGCATTTGAGTTTATAAACTCTAGGAAGCATTGGGCAAAGGAGTTTGTACTTGAGTAATTTTCCCAGTCTATGTTTGGGTAGTTGAAATCACCCAATATCATGGTGTTGGGTAGGATTTTCATATTTTCCAGTGTTCTCAGGAATGCTGAGTGGGGGTCTTGAGATGAGGTGGGTGATCTATAGCAGGCTACAAACTAAAACGCAGTTTTGCCCACTGTTAGTTGCACATGGATGTTCTCCGAGGCCTCGTGCTGTGCTACTAGCCTGGAGGTATGGGAATCCTTGATAAAAATGGATACAGCCCGCCTTTTGTACTTCAGTCCTGGTTTTGGGTCCAAAAGGTATGGTAAGAGTTGTAGCCTGGTAGTGCTGGGGTGTTCTCTGGAGCCTTGAACCAGGTTTCTGTTACTGCACATATATCGATTCCCTCCTTACTGAGGAGTGCTTAGAGTGCGTGCATTTTGAGGTTTAGACTTCTGGCATTGAGTAGCATTACCCTCCGTTTTTGGTTGCTTGTTGTGTTTACGGAGGTGGGTTTGTCTTTTGAGCTTTGCCTAAAAAAGGCACTATGGGGGTGGCAAGAGCCTTGGCCAATATTCGAAAGCCCAAGGGCGACAGGTGCAAGCCGTCTCTGGCAAAACAGCGAGGCTTGTCGAGCATGTCATCCTAGGCTGACCAACACTGTATCCCCTTTGAATGATACCAAAAACTTAGCCAATTTTTAAAATTGATCATTTTATCTTTATACTGTGGCATCATTCTTGGTGAGGGCAAGATGCTACTCAGGGTCAGGGTCATACCGGCCTAGGCTACATGATCTGTGTATCGGAGTGACCTGAGTGCATGTGTTATGTGGCGGATCCTGGCACCCGACAGGCAGCTTACAGTGACCTTCTTGTTCAGTCTAGTGAGTGGGACGTCAGTGTGCCTGACAATAGAGTCACCTATTACTAGTGTATTGGGTGTTTTGTTTAGCCTTAAGGGCTGTGATTGCGCTGCACACTGACTTTGTGAAGTATGTGATATGTGGTTGTTGTTAGGGCATGGAGGTTGTTTGGATGTCTGCTTTGGAGGTCTCGGCTGCTTTGGCAGATTTCTATTTAGAGCCTCTGAGTATGTTTTTGTGTTTTTATGTGTGTTATTGTCTGGTGCAGAAATGGTTGGTCTATGTGAGACTGGTAGTGTGTTGCAAGTGTTTCCCTTCTCCTCATGACTGACTGTTGCAGTCTTGGGTTGAGAGAGCTTTGCCTCCAGCCTGCCTGTAAAGTTGCATCTCTCACATACATTTGCATTTGTTGGAAGGAGGAGGGGGTTGTCTGTGTACATGAGGCAACTGTAACATTGCCTCAAGATGCCCAGATTCACCAGCTGGACTGGAGAATTCACCTGAAACTGCCCTTTGGACATGCCTGCACAGATAAAGTGAAGTTATACTGATTGTCCATTTAGGGATGAATAGAGAGCCCTGTACTTCTGTATAGTATGGGGGTAGTGCTAGCATTTATTGGTGCTTACTAGGAGATTTGGGCAAGTGCTGGACTTAAAAGGAACTGGTTTGAGTGCTTAAGTTAAAAGTTTGACCTGTTCCTAGGGAAAAATTGAAGAGCAGACTTTTTGGAGCCGGGAATAGTTTAACTTTAGCTAACCGGTGCTGCACGGAGGTGCAGTGCAAATGCGGGTTTTAAGGCAGGGAGATGAAAGAGATCGAAAATAGCCCAAAACGCCCAATAAACTACTAGTTGCTGGGCTGAGACCACTCCTCCAGGGACAGATAGGCTGCTCAAAGCTCCCCACTCTCCCTGGTGAACAGAGAAACCTCCTCCTATCCGAGTAAGGATATGGGCAACACAGGAACTTGTACCACAGTCCTGAATTCAGCAGAACCTGAAAACTGGACTAGACTAGCTTAGAAAAGGCGGGAAAAAGAATATTTTTTTTTTTTTTTTTTTTTTTACAGATAATACAGTGAACTACACAGAAACACTTTAAATGCTTTAAACAGGCTAGCGCACTTGAGTGTGTAGCCTATAACAGTTAAACAGATACTTTTAACACAAACTACTTTAAATTACTTTTAAAAGTGCAAACAGCAAAAAAAGCAGGTATTTCAGCAGAAAATAGCTTTTTAGAGTACAGAAATACTAGTAGATCGCGTTTTAGGTGAAAACTAGCAGTCACAGGGAAAAAAATGCAGAAAAAATACTTAAATCAGTTGAAAGTCTCTCTTAATCTACCTGCTGCTTGTAGTACTCTGCAGGACACCATGAGGAGCTTTGCATTGAATGCAAAAGCAACAAAATGTTTTTGCAGGGGATTTAAAGAAAGAAATAGAAATAGCCCATAATAATAAATAAACTACTAGTTGCTGGACTGAGTTGCTGGGAGAGACAGATAAAACACTCACAGCTCCCACTCACTCTTCTCAAGACTCCCTCTCAAATCCAAGTAAGGATATGGGCAACTTGTACCACAGTCCTGAATTCAGCAGAATCTGAATATACATATACATACATATTTATGTAAACACCCATACATACACACACTTAGTAAAAAAAATATGATTAAACTGTATGTCGGTATGGTGGGCTTCCAGTGGGACATTATCTGTAAAAGGAGAGTTAGAGCACCTTGTCAAGTGTCTGTACATCATGTCTGGCCATGCAAAGTGCTATACTTAATATCTGCAATTCTGTCCCCCACCCTAACAATGAGAAATGACTTTGGCTGTATGCAGTCTTACATATAAATGTAAATTAGATTTGGAATAAGGAGATGAATGTTATGAAGCAGTCTTTCAATGTTCTGAGTTTTCAGTGATTTGAATTTTCAATGTTATGGTCTCAGTGTTATGAAATTCAACGTTATGAGATTTCAGTGTTATGAAGGGGAGCCATATATATAATGTGTGTGTGTGTATATATATATATATATATATATATATATATATATATATATATATATATATATATATATATATATGGTTACTATTAAAAATTGAAAGTACCATTGGTCGCCTATGAACTATTCGAACAACATATATCCGAATACTTCATATGTGTGCAGGCTACAATATCGTCCATTATATTTGTGAATGTACTGAGCATTCGCAAATATGAACGTTGCAAGGGATCTACAGGGATCGCAGTACAGTGCGGTTAGGGAAATACATCCCTTTCCTCACTGTAGTGCAATCTCGGAGTTGGAATATATATTTGGGGGTTGCGCAACCCCCCACAAGGGGGGGGGGCTTGCAACCCTGCATAAATGGGATGTTAGTTGTAGGGGTTAGGGAGTTACGTCAAGGGTGGCATTGTTGTTAATTGCCATAAAATGTATTTGACATTTTCAACAGATGCTTTTCAACATTGGGACCATTCGTTTGTGTAATTTCGGCTATATAGTTCGTTGTTAAGGTACTTTTTTTTTACTTTTGCTATTTCAGTAGTAAATCATATATATATATATATATATATATATATATATATATATATATATATACACATACATAGATACACACACACACATTTATATCTATGTATATATATATATATATATATATATATATATATATATATATATATATGTATGCATATATATGTATGTGTGTGTGTGTGTGTATGTATGTGACACCCGTGCACTGGTCCAGCAATCAAAGAACCTCAATCCTCACCACTGACACCAGTGAGGGGTGTCCATATAGGGAAAGGATAATAAATACACACACAGTAAAGCACAATTTCCCTTAACAGCACACAGAGATCACACTCAGTCTGGGGCTGGTTTCTCCCTTTCTCTTCCAGATCCTCAGTAAGACTCCCCACCAGCACAGCTATAGGGTCCGGATCTCAGCTTAGTGGGCAAGCTAAAACCTCCAGCACACTCTGTCCAACCAGTGCTTCATGTCCCTGCCCAAGCAGCTGACACACACACACACACACACACACACACACACACACACACACACACACACACACACACACACACACTTTGAGATAAGAGTTGTATACAACCACACAGACACTCCTGGGGAAGGCTGGCACAAGTTCTCCAGCTATGCTCCATTTTCCCAGATTATATGGTATTACCACTTGCCACCACCCACTAGTATTTATCAGCTACCAAAAGGCCCTTATTATAGGGTGTCCAGTTATATTGTGCAATATTATTATCCAAATGGTAAGTGTGACTGAACAGCAAGGCTAATACAGTCGAAAAGTTCTGACATCAACACAGAAATAAAATTAATGTAATCTTCCTAGTTCCTAGCTATATCTAAGAGAAAACGCAGTTCTAAAATAAACTTACATATAGAACACAGGCAGAGTGCTGGTGAGTTGGATTTTCTCAAGACAAATGTTAAAATGCCCTCTGATTCTCTCTGTTTAAATTAATAACACAGTGCCACTTCACATTGCATCATTCTTACCAATTTTCTGGTTTTCTCAGAGTAACAGAAACTCAGAGATTAATAGCCCTTTTGATCTTGCAGCTGGTCAGGAAGCCAGTGTAATACGACATTATACATGCAAATTGTAGCATATATATATATTGTTGATGGCCAGGTTAGTCTCAGTAAGCTTGTGGCTTCTTTTAAGTGGAGTCCTGAGTTATCATTCATGCTGACTGGTAGAAGTTTGGCCTGGGCATTGGGAAAAGTTCCCATTTTTTAAGTGCTTTGGAATGTTTTGCAGCCACCCTGTACTTTCACGAACTAAGGTAGATAGGGTGTCATAGGTTCATAGGTGTGTACTAGACTAATGGCCCTGGGGCTTTTACAAGCCTAGCCCATAGAAGTGCCCCGAAGTTAGTTCCCAGTGCCTTTATCAAGTAGAGCCCCTGGAGTGATCCCCGGGGTGAACTTTCTGTTATCCATCCACTCATCAAGATTCCTCTTGAAGAGAGACAGCGGCTGCTCTGCTTGACATGTATGGGAAGTCTGTTTCAGAGCATGGGCAGTCTCTGGGTGAGGAACCTGTCCCTCCAGCATGTTCAGTTGATTGTGGTAATGAGTCTGAGGTTTCTGAAGCATGATCATCTCTAGGTAGGCGATATGAGACAGAGAATAAATGGGAGTATTTTGAGTCTGTCCTTGTAGGACATGTGTTTAATCCATAGGATCCTCTTTGTGAGGTACTTCTGTGGCATCTCCAGCTGTTGCAGGTGTCTAGTGAGGTATATGCCAAATGGGGCATTGTACTCGATGATTGGTCTAATGAGGGAAGAGTAGAGAGAGACAGTGACCTCTTTCTTCCTGGATGCAAAACCCTTGGTAATAAGATGTGCCACATAGAAGGACTTTCTGACCACAGTGGCAAAGTGTTGGTTGAAGGAGAGGTTGCCTTCAACCTGCGTCCTCAGATCTCTTACAACACCTTCAGTAAGCTCCCATCAATGTGGAAATTAGTGGGAACTGAGTTTTTACCAAAGGGGATGACACATTTTTTGGCATTAAGCCTTAACGCCATGGTTTTGACACCAGTAATTGGTCTCAGTGAGGCTTTTCTGTAGGATGTCTGCATCAGTTGGGAAGTTAATAATGGCTCCCAGCTTGCAGTCATCTGTGAGCTTGGTCAGCCAGAGTCCCTTTGTGTTGGCCTGGACTTCTGTCAGTTTAACATTTCATCCAGAAGATGGCACACTTAGGAGTTCATCAAATCCTTATGCTTCACTGCAATGTCCTATAATTAAAAAATGAACCCAAATGCCCACTGTGGGAATAGAAACTGCAGTCTTGATATCCCAGCATCAACTGCACCTGTGACCACCAACACTTTATTTTATAGATTAGATAGATGTAGATGTATGGATCCCCTTCTAATAATACTCAAAAGGCCATATCATCGAGCTTCATTTTTCCGAGATGAAAGTCATGAAAATGAAACACCCAAATGTCAGATTTTTCCCAGGGCAAGTAAACCTTAGCCCAACATGCCCTTTTCTACACTGGAATGCGATCCCAGAGTTGGTATATATAGTTGTGGGTGGGTGTTATTTACTCTGGTATTTGTTTTGTTGAAGTTTGGCCAAGTGTTTACTTGCCCTGAGAAAACTTGCCATTCTAGTATTTCGTTTTCATGATTTTTATCTCAAGTAGATCCATATATATATATGTATGTATATGTGTGTATATATCTATGCACACACATGCATACCCACATGCATAAAAAATTCTTACTTAATCTGTATAAAATGTAATACAGATTGACTGGCCAGGAAATTACTGGACTATGTATTTTTGAAATATAATTTTTGTAGTGCAATGTTCCTAGTATTTGTGATATGTATATGTAACTTGGAGCTTTTCTCCCCGGGACTCCGCTGAAACTGGACATGTATCCATTTGGACCATCCCGGTTAACAAATGTAAAATAAAAATAAAAAAATTAAATTACCACACAGCTTAATGTCAGTCTTGTAATCAGGAAAACAATTTACCCACCTAATGTAAGCTAACATGTGCGAAAATCTCGACCATATACCGAAATAACTGATCACGCAGTGCAGTGTAAATCTGCCAATCTACAAAAAAATCGAAATACCAAGCATCACACCATTTAAACTGTTTAAACCATAAAATGCTATAGTAGGAAGTACAACACATATGTTCTTTTCTACTTCAAGTTTCTCCAGCAGTTTCATTAAATACAAGAGTTGGCATAATTAATTCACAGTTTATGTAAGTTTCTCCAGCAGTTTCATTAAATACAAGAGTTGGCATAATTAATTCACAGTTTAGGTAAGTTTCTCCAGCAGTTTAATTAAATACAAGAGCTGGCATAATTAATTCACAGTTTAGGTAAGTTTCTCCAGCAGTTTCATTAAATACAAGAGTTGGCATAATTAATTCACAGTTTAGGTAAGTTTCTCCAGCAGTGTCATTAAATAAAAGAGTTGGCATAATTAATTCACAGTTTAGGTAAGTTTCTCCAGCAGTGTCATTAAATACAAGAGTTGGCATAATTAATTCACAGTTTAGGTAAGTTTCTCCAGCAGTGTCATTAAATACAAGAGTTGGCATAATTAATTCACAGTTTAGGTAAGTTTCTCCAGCAGTTTAATTAAATACAAGAGTTGGCATAATTAATTCACAGTTTAGGTAAGTTTCTCCAGCAGTGTCATTAAATAGAAGAGTTGGCATAATTAATTCACAGTTTAGGTAAGTTTCTCCAGCAGTGTCATTAAATACAAGAGTTGGCATAATTAATTCACAATTTAGGTAAGTTTCTCCAGCAGTTTCATTAAATACAAGAGTTGGCATTATTAATTCACAGTTTAGGTAAGTTTCTCCAGCAGTGTCATTAAATACAAGAGTTGGCATAATTAATTCACAGTTTAGGTAAGTTTCTCCAGCAGTGTCATTAAATACAAGAGTTGGCATAATTAATTCACAGTTTAGGTAAGTTTCTCCAGCAGTTTCATTAAATACAAGAGTTGGCATAATTAATTCACAGTTTAGGTACGTTTCTCCAGCAGTTTCATTAAATACAAGAGTTGGCATAATTAATTCACAGTTTAGGTAAGTTTCTCCAGCAGTGTCATTAAATACAAGAGTTGGCATAATTAATTCACAGTTTAGGTAAGTTTCTCCAGCAGTTTAATTAAATACAAGAGTTGGCATAATTAATTCACAGTTTAGGTACGTTTCTCCAGCAGTGTCATTAAATACAAGAGTTGGCATAATTAATTCACAGTTTAGGTACGTTTCTCCAGCAGTGTCATTAAATACAAGAGTTGGCATAATTAATTCACAGTTTAGGTAAGTTTCTCCAGCAGTGTCATTAAATACAAGAGTTGGCATAATTAATTCACAGTTTAGGTAAGTTTCTCCAGCAGTTTCATTAAATACAAGAGTTGGCATAATTAATTCACAGTTTAGGTAAGTTTCTCCAGCAGTTTCATTAAATACAAGAGTTGGCATAATTAATTTGCAGTTTAGGTAAGTTTCTCCAGCAGTTTCATTAAATACAAGAGTTGGCATAATTAATTCACAGTTTAGGTAAGTTTCTCCAGCAGTTTCATTAAATACAAGAGTTGGCATAATTAATTCACAGTTTAGGTAAGTTTCTCCAGCAGTTTCATTAAATACAAGAGTTGGCATAATTAATTCACAGTTTAGGTAAGTTTCTCCAGCAGTTTCATTAAATACAAGAGTTGGCATAATTAATTCACAGTTTAGGTAAGGATCTCCCAAACATAGATATGTTCATTTACCTGTAATGAACAAGTCTGTGGTATAAGCAAGTTATTTGATTTCTTTTAGCAGCGATCTCCTTCTGTGAAGCTGATTGTTTCTCCAAATGACCTTTATAAAACCTACTTGCTACTAAAGCAACAAGACATGGCCATTATCTGTAAAGCTTGCCAGAAAAGGACAAAAATTCAGAACTCTTCCATTAACAAATCCTGCTAACTGTAAGTCATAAGCCCATTGCCGCCAGTAGTAAAATTGTTACAAAATAGTGACTGATGAAGAAGGCTGAACTAACCCCTCCAAACCATCAGTAGAAAGTGACACACATGCATCAGTTCATAAGACAGCATGCCCAAACATCCCCAAACCCACAGAATTAGTAGAAATTCTACACTTTCTCTGTCTCCACAGGAATTCTTTGAGAGGTACCTGAAATCACTACTTCAAGTAAATGCAGGCATTGAATGACTGCAGGCATTTTAAACAGCTCACCATTAATAATCTCAATCAATAAAATTAAAATTATAATCAGTACAGAAAACAGTGTTGTTAGTGCCCCATTAAAGGTAAATATGACCATTGTCACCTCTGCTAGCACCTATTGTTTAACCATATCCAAGGATGATGGCAACAAGCCTGGAATAATTCATATGCAAACTAAGTCAAGCTTCTCTTAACACATACTTTGAGTGTATGGTGGTGGTGGTGGGGCGCTCTTATATGTAACTCTTTTTATAGCTTTAAACAGACTTATTTAATGTGCACAACTTTTAGAAACCAAGGATTTTCTGTGAGACTGACATCTGCAGAAAGGTGGGGAAATTATGTATACAATTTTAAGTGTACTGTTTATGAACCTGCAACAGACATCGAGCAGCTGTGGAAAAATATAGTGAAAATCTGAGAAACCACAAATAGCTGCCCAGGAGGAAAGTTGTAGCAACAGAATCTGTCATGAGGGTGGACATATTCATTGTCATGACCATTTCATCTCAGTGCAAGATCCAAAACCTCATGACATAGACTTTTGGTTAAGTGTACATAAACTGGCACCTCAAGCTGGTCTGAGGAAAAATACAATTAAAATACCTTGAATGATATACTTGGCGTATTTTTACTAGTCATGTACAAATTTTAATTGTTTTACAAGATACTTACCAGTACACAAACAATTTATAAAAATATCATCCCTATACCTATGTGCATGACATTTATAATGCAGCTGTATAGTATCTAAATTAAAAAAATACCCCCAAAATTCTACAGAACAGTATAAAGGAAGTATGTAGTTCAGTAAGAAACACTAATTACATAAGTATATGCACTTTTATCATTAAACATAGTCCACAGAGCCTAAGATGACCCTATCCTGTCAGACCAATTACACATTTGCAAGTCCGTGAACATCTCTCAAGAGAGCTCAGTCTCTTTTGCACCTTAACTAGAACATGTTGGAGGGGCAGGTGTGTGTCACAGAAAATACCAATTCTATGGAACTGGCTTACACTCCACATAAAGTAAAGTACTTCTCTTGCATAATTTGGGTGAATGGAGGAGTAGTTCTAAATTCACTGTTAGTTTAGCTTCCATGTTCCTCATGTATAGGGTCCACAAGTACATGCCCCAACATTTATTTTATTTATTTATTTTACATTTGTTGACCGGGCTAGTCTAGCTGGACATATATCCGTTTACAGTAGAGGCCCGGGGAGAAAAGCTCCAGTACAGATAAAATTACAGTGATTTGTAACAACAAAAAATGTATAACAATAATAAAAAAGATGTTTTCTACATAGCATTCTAAATGGTACAAGAGAGGTTAGCAATAACATTTGAAAACTTGTAAGTCATCTTCTACAAGAGAGGATAGCAAAAACATTTAAAAACGTATAAGTCATGTTCTACAAAAAAAAAAAAATAATAAGAAGTAAATACTAAGGATAAAATAATCTAAGGCATACCTTAAGATTCAACTCTCATCTCCAGAAGGCATCAGGTAGGGGATTAGTAAGGGGACAGGAAAAAAATTTAGGTGTATTGAGAATTACTTTCAGTCGGGATTAGTACAGTGTCACAGCCAATGTGAAGTAAGATGTTCTTTGACTTGTCTTTTGAACAGAGAGGTAGACTCTAGAGTAGTTATATTTTGAGGGAGTTGATTCCAGTGTTTACCTATGGAATTAGAAAATAATGCATCCCCAGCTTTATTATATGATTTGGTTATGGATACTAGGAACTTATTTGCAGAACGAAGTATGATTAGGTTCTTGTATGGAGAAATAAGGTTTGCCAGGCTCGGAGTATTATTGGGGAAATGAAGAGTTTTATGAATGATAAGTAATTGTTGGTACAATAGGTGGTTCTTTAGTTCTAGCCAGTTTAGTTGTTTAAGGTTGTGACAGTGGTGAGTTCTAAGGGGAGTAGCATTAATAAATCTAGCTATACTGTTGTAGCAGGTAGAGAGTTTGTTGATGTTATTTTTAGATAGTGTGGTAAAAATAGCTGAAGCATAAAAAAGATCACCTTATATGCAACATATCCTTGCTCTGCCCACATCTATGTTATTTATATGCTCAAAATGTTGGGAGTGTGACCTAATGGTCAAGGTGTTTGCCTTACAAACACAAGGTCCAGGGTTTGAGTCTCGCAAGGGATAATTGGCTAGGCTTAAAATGTCTTGCAAGGGCAGTTAGCTTAGTACTAATCTATGAACCAAAAGGCTGTATCATCAAATTTAATTTTTAAAAGATGAAAATTGTGAAAACGTTGGTTGACAGCAACCTTGCGTTTGGTCACCATGTCTCCAGAGTGGTAAGAAGGGCATTCTATATATGGCTCACCTCATAAGTAAGGGCATTGCCTCGAGAAAAAGTGAAGTTATCACTTTGTACTCTTCACTCATTAGGCCAATAATTTAGTACAATGCCCCTTTTAGTGTGTACCTTTCAAAGCACCTGCAGCAATTGGAGAGACCACAAAGTTACTCACAAAGAAAATTCAAGGTCTTCAGCTGATCCACATAGGATAGCTGCTGAAATCACTGTCATTTTATTCTGTTTCAAACAGATGACCCAGAGGTGATCTCTGCATTGCATATAAGGTGATCTCTGACCCCGCTTTGTTGAAAATGCTGCAAGTCTGCAAGTCAGATGTTACGCACTCTAAAGATCTAAGCCTGGTATGTGACATCAACAGAACTTGCTGGAGGGACAGATTTGTCTCTCAGAGGTTAATGCACCTTCAAAATAGACTTCCACTTCACATCAGATAGATCACCTCATTAGCCTTCTTCATACACAATCTGGGTGATTGGATGGGTAACTGTAAACTCACCCTGGAGGGTTCCACTTGTGTCTCTCTTGGACAGGGGCAGTAGTTGCTGATCATGGTAATGAGTAAAATTTGGCTAGGCTTGTAATGGCCCTTGGGCCATTACCTAGTAACTTACTATGTTCCTATATAAAGACTAAAAACCTATTATGGGACTGTAAGGCTAGTCTTAAGATCCTCACGGATCAGTAACTTAGTAAGTACCTATGAACCTATTTAGATACTTATGAAAACATGTATGTGTGCATATATATATATATATATATATATATATATATATATATATATATATATATATATATATATATATATATATATTTATTTATTTATTTATGGATCCCCTTCTAATACTCGAAAGGCAGTATCATCAAATTTAATTTTTGCAAGCTGAAGATCGCAAAAACGAAATACACAAACAGTGAATTTTTTCCGGGACAAGTAAATGCTTGCCAAACATGCCCTTTTCTACACTGTAGTGTGATCTCTGCGTTGGTATATATAGTTGGGGAGGTATGGGGGTGTAGCTGCTCACCTAGTTGGGTTGTATTTACTCCAATGTGTTTTTTTGTTGATGTTTGGGTGAGTCTTTACTTGCCCTGGGAAACATTTGTTGTTTGGGTATTTCGTTTTCACAATTTTCATCCTGCGAAAATTAAATTTGATTATATGGCCTTTCGAGAATTAGAAGTAGATCTATGTATGTATATATATATATATATATATATATATCATGCAATACACATATACTAGAAATGAAATATAACATCATACAAAAATAGATAAATAAAGCAGTGTCCTATGTTGTGACATTATAAGAAGAAAAAGAAATGGTATTGAACAGCAGACTTCAATAGTAGACAAGCACTGCTGTACAACCTCTAAATCATGCTCAAATGACATTTTTTACGCCAACATAACATGCTAACTTCCCCCTTCCAAAGTGTCTTTGAATGCATACCCTTAATCTAATTATGGTCCTGCTCCTAACCCCAACTTTACGCCTCATCTTATGGAAAACGCTCTTTCCATAGCACTATCACTACACAAGACACTCCGACGCAGTTCATATATACAAGCACACATACACACAGAACAAAAAATGTATCGCCTTCTCTTAACCTTACTTTAAAATATTGACACATACAGTTCCATCCTTAATGACAAATTAGCAAATCACACATTTTCCATAAGAATGAACCACAAACTCCAGTAATGCAGCTTCCAAAATCACTGAAACTTTAATATTCCACAGATACAGTTAAGCGCTATTGTCTACTGCTGTAGAAGTCATCAGAACCTTTACCAATGATTTATTTATACACTTCCCATAAGCATAAGTGTTCAGTCTTCCTCCTTTTGACCCCAGCAGTTGACAGTGTTTTTGACTTATTTCCAAAGGTAAGACTAAGCAAAGGAACCTTGGGCACCTCCTTGACTGCCCATCACCCCCCAGATCATCCCTGTTTCCGCCTGGTTCCCCATCCTGCCCACCCAGCAGCATCCAGACAGACTCCTTCCTTCCTTTCTTGTTTTCTCATATCTTCTTGAACTTTAACTTTTTCCTCCATCCTGTGAAAACCCCCTAACTGGCCAAGACTACATTGCAGTAACTATAAAGGATATGCATGGATTGTATTGGAGGTCTGGAGAAGAAAGCGTACTAAGTGCTCCGAATTAGATTTTAGAGCTTTTTAGCGATATTTTGATCTAATGATGGCGTGAACAAAAATCATGAATAAGGCAAGATACACAGTCGGAATTTGTGTCTTTCAGGGAAGAAATAGATCATGTGCAAGGCTGAATGTACAGCAGTAACAAACCAGTAGTGCAGAACACACTGAGAATACAAATGTCTGAGAACATATACATTAGTCTGTGTAGGACATGTAGTGTATGCTTTGTATCCTTTAGTGACGTATTACTGTTGGCATTCCAGTTGTTGCATGTGTCTGGACATGTACATGACAAAGGAGGCATTATATTAAATTATATAATGATGCTAATGAGCCTAATAATTGCTGAGTAAAGGGAGACAATGACACCCCCTAGATCTAGACACAATCCTTTTGTTATAAGCTGTGCAATATGGAAGAACTCTCTTACAACAATGGACACGTTGATCAAAGTTAGGTCACAGTCCACATACGTTCCATAATCACAGACAACTGGGTCATCTCTTAGGGGCATATTGTTAGTGTAGTAGTTTCCTGGGATAGATGAGTTCCCCAAAGTATGCAGTTTTGTCATTTAATTCAGTCCACAATTTTAGCACCAGTTATTTATTTGGGCAAACCTTGCTGAAGGATGGCTAAATGTCTTGGTGATTCATTGACTGTTCCTAGCTTACAGTCATCGGCAAACTTAGTCAGCACCCCCCAAATTTATATATACCAACTCCATGATGACCATACCTTGGAGAAAAGGTAATATTCTGAAAAAAGGCATCCTGAACTTAAACTATACAAGTCTGATCTTTCAGCCAGCCATTCAGTCTCAGTATTATGGGACTCGCTCTAGCAGGTCCCAACATTTTAAATGGTTGCTGGGGAATAATAAGGAATTCATTCTGAAGTGCGGGGACGTCGGAATAATAGGTCTGTTGATGACAACTGAAACTGGATTTGAGTCTGCAGCAAATTTAAGGTGCTGAGCAGGGAGATTAACAGAAGATGAACAGGGTTTCAGTTTCTTTTGTACCAACATATGCCATAAGAACTCACCATAGTGTAGAAAAACATAACTATAATTAAACACAAAATACAAACCATGTCAGCAAAGATGTTTTCATTGAAACAGTAAAACAATATAAATGTAATGTACTTAGAACAATGCCACTAGATATTGCTGTACAATACTTTAACATATTCTTACAGAACTTAAGCTTTTTAGCACCAGTACATAATAAAAAAGTAAAGTCCAAACCCACACCATGGCTGACAAAAGAAATTAAAAAAAAATCATGATAGAGAGGGATAAAACCTGGAAAATTTGGTTTAAAACTAGAACTCAAAATCCCTTCCATCAATTTAGACATCTTAGAAACTTTGCAAAACTCCATGTCATATAGGATAAGCAAACATACTATATCAACCTACAAGACAAAAACAACCGAAAACTTTTAAGTCAGCACAAAAACTGTTCCACCCTGGTAAGACAACCACTCCATTTCCAAAAACAGACAATAGGACAGACTGTCCACACACAATTTAATTCCTACTTTACACAGCCAATATTATCTTAGACACTAACACATCTACCCTCCCTCTCTACCCTTGTCCAATCAAAACCAACCATAGCTCTATAATTTTAGTCTAGTACCTACCTGGCTCATAAGGAAGTTGCTTCTTGAACTAAAACCTACTTCCATACCCGTAGATCAACTACCCTCAGACTACCTAAAATGGCCACAGAAGTCATAGCCTTTTCTATATCTATACTACATACAAAATAGGGCCATATCAGAAAGATACATCCCATCACTGTGGGAAAAAATCTACATCATACCACTGCACATAGGTGGCACATCTGCAGAGTTTAATAACTACAGACCAATAGCGATTCTCTTCCCCCTCACCAGAATATTAGAGAAATGCAGTTGATGTAGTACCTAACATCAAATAACCTGCTCTCAGAAACACAACATGTCTTTAGGTTCCATCACAGCACCAGTACTGCTCTACTACATTTTACCAATATAATAAATTAACATGGAAACAGTGGTCTGCATGTGTCCACCATATTCTTAGACTTATCAAAGGCATGTGATACTGTTTCTCACTTCCTCGATTTGCATTGTCATCTAAGAAGTAAAGCCAAGAAACAGGTAAAAAATGATAGAAAATCCTACTACATTACGATGCAACACAAATACTAAAACAATCCCAAAAAATTCAGGGCTTCTAAAAATCAGCTGTTAAAACCAGGTTAACCCAAAACCCCAATACGTAACTATCCAAGTTCTTCAAATAGTATAGCCACACAATTTAATGCCTACTTTAGAAACTCTGTACTAACCCTGACCAAAACCAGCAATTCTCCTCTAACCATTCCCACAGACCTTGCAATACTCTCCAAACCCTTTCCCTCAAAACTGTACAAAACCAGCTCCATAAAAAAACAAAACAAAAAAATAAACTACTCAAACTTAGGCTACTCCTCTTGATGCTGAAAATCTCCCTTCTGAATATCTCAAGCTGGCTGCTCTTACACAATCTCTGTTGTAATCAGTAGCTCCATAACAGAACAGTACATTTCCAAGATTTGGAAAATTTCTTACATCACACCATTACATAAAGCCAGTACCTCTACAGACTTCTCCATTTACAAGCTTACTGCCATCTTATCTCCTCCATCCAAAATTCTAGAGAAATGTATCCATTCCCAACTCATGCCTTAATTTCCAATAACCTTTTAACTAATTCCCAACATGGCATTAGACCCAGCCACAGTACCACTACAGCTCTCTTCAGCTTCACAGACTATCAACCATTTCAGAAACAACGGCCATCTAGTCTCCTCCACTTTCCTAGACATGTCAAAACCATTTGATACAGTCTCCCATCAAAAATTCCTCAGTGATTTTTCTTCCCTTTAACTAAGCCATTCTGCCTCCACATGGTTTCACAATCACTTATCAGAGTGTCAGCAGGCTGTAAAGTGGCAGAACAAACTCTTCTCTACTTCCAGTCCCAGTAGGCATCCCACAAGGATCCATTGTAGCTCCTCTCCTATTTCCCATCTTCACCAACAAGCTTCACACTGCCACCCACCAGGCCACTACCATACAAAACACGGATAACTCTGCACTTGTATGCGCAGCCAACCCTCATTCTAAACTCCAGAAAATAACCTAAACATCCTTTACAAAGGTAGAGTCTTAGCTCTCTAATCCTCAGTCCCAATGAAACTAAACATCTGAAGTAGGAGATTCATTTGTCTGCAACCTGTGGGTTATGGATCCGATATCGGATCCGAACCGGCATGGTTTATCCAGCTATGGATCCGAGCTCTTAGCTCCTCCCCTCACCCATAATGCCCTGCTCTCCCTACATGACCTCAGATCTAGTTTGCCGCGCTGGTAACCAGTTGGATCGTCTTGAGCTCTTCAGCTAAGTGCTTAAAAAACTCTTAAAAAGCTTTAAATTGCTTTTTTGTAGTTAATTTTGTGTGATTGTGTTAGGTTTCCTTTAGTTTTTTGATAGTTTTGGGTTTAAATTTTACATCTAAAATTTTATTTTAATTCCCTCCCCTCGCTGGTTCGGAGTTTTGTTTGAGTGTGTTGTTTTGGGGCCTTGTGTGTGTGCTAGTTTAGCACTAATTACTTGTCTTTTCTTTTGGTAAAAAAAAAAAAAAGTCTTTAGTTATGTCAGAAGCCCCAAAGGCAATTTTTTCGAAGTGCTCCGAGTGTGGCCATAAGCTTTCCCCTGCTGATGGCCACACTGGTCTGCTCGATGCCTTGGGGTTGAACACCTCACTTCTGGATGTTCCATTTGTGCAGGGTTCAACCCCAGGGCATTGAAGGAGCGGAGGTCGAAGCTGGTCCTGGTGGGACTTCTGCCCCCGGACTCGGCTTCGGCCTCCGCTCCCGTGGTGGGTACTGTTGCTACAGTCCCCTCCTCGCTTGCTCCCCCTCCTCCACCTGGGACTCAACCTCCCGCTGTTGGGTTGGAGGAGCGGGAGGAAAGAAAAAAGGACCGGAGAGAGAACCACCACAAGCGGCGGGCCGAGACCTCCGTTTCGGCCCGGCCAGCTAAGCGGGCTTCTCCGGCCTCCTTGGCTGCTGGTTCCCCCCCCCCCCTGGCTCCGGTTCCCGGTCTGCTTTTCACCGGGGCCTGAGGAGGAGGAGACCCGATCTCCGTCGAGGCTATCGAGGCGGCACTCAAGGCCTACCTCGGTAGCCTCTTCGAGGTCTACATATAGCCCTTCCGACACCGATCTGGACCGGATAATGAGAAGGTTCATCCAGGCCCAGATGCAGATGGGAGTGCTCCTGCCTCCCCCACCTCTGGGGGGGGAGCTCGACCCCATTTTTCAAGCCCATAGCTCCTTCTCCGACCCGCTACCCGGGTTCGGAGCGTTCGGAGCCAGGCAGCTTCGGAGCCGGGGGTGGGTCGGCGCCGATAGTACTAGGTACTTCGGATCCGACCCTGCCCTCGAGTGTTTGGGATCCGACCTCTCGGAGCCTGGCTCAGAGCTTCGGATCCGGGGGAACTCAGTGTGCCTTCGGCGCCGTCTGTGTCGGAGCGCACTGGTCCCTCGGATCAGAGTGTCTCGGGGCCGGCTCCGATCCACTCTTCGGATCCGAGGGGGAGCCGACTTTCGGATCCTTTGGTCGAGACTGGCTCCCCTTCGGCTCCCCTTCGGCTTTTGATGTAGTGGAGAGGGCTCTGTTGATGGCTTCCGGACCCCCGGCACTTGCTTCGGCTCCTTCCCGCGCTCCATCTGCACTGGGTCAGGCTTCCGCCATCCGGCCACTGGGGCAGCCCGCTTCAATGTCCCAAGCTGTTCCAT
Organism: Protopterus annectens; assembly: GCF_019279795.1. NCBI lineage: Eukaryota > Metazoa > Chordata > Ceratodontiformes > Protopteridae > Protopterus > Protopterus annectens. The sequence goes on from NC_056729.1 coordinate 1,864,828,011, forward strand.
TGGAACAAGACACTGCTTGCGAGGGCTCCTCGCACAGCCCCCCCGAGGAAGCACCTCGCAAGCATACGTGTAAAAGGAGGCACATAGACTCCTCCGAGTCTTTAACTGAAGACACGGATTTGGAGGAAGGGGAAGGCTCCCCAAGATCACCCCCCTTTGGAGACATCATGGAAATGCTTCGCATAAGGGGTGGGTGGTCTGCCCCCAAGTCTTCCTCGGACGAGTCCGTGTTCTTGGAGGCATTCGAAGCGGGCCCGTCTACCTCTTGGGTGTCCCCTCCTGCTGACCCCCTGGTGGACCTCATTACCACCAGGGCGTGGAAGGAACCGGACACCGTGGAGCCAATCCCCAAAAGGCCAGACAGAATCCTTAGCCCCCCCTGCAGACCGTGCCCACTGGAGTAAGGGGCATCCGGTAGATGCCATGTTGACGGCAGCAGCCACCAAGAGGGAACTCGCCCAGGAGAGTCCCTCAGTCCATCCTCCGAGCAAGGAGTCTCGGACGATGGGCCGCTTGCGGAAGCGAATGTTTAGTTCAGCGACCTTCTCGGTGAGGGCGCTCAACTATCTGGCACATGTTATCAGGATGCAGCACGATCTTATTAAAAAATATGCTGCATCCCCCCCAGAGTCCATGTCTGAGGAGGACAAACTTTTGCACTCCACCCGTATGGCCACTCTTCGGTCCGTGACGAATACCTCTATGCGGTTGCTGTCCCATGCTACTGAGGGAGCCGCTAGAGCTGCAGGAATAGGCCTAGTCACTAGACACCAGGCCTGGCTCCGCCATTGCGATTTCACGGAGCCCTTCAAGGCATCCTTCGCGAACGCCCCCTTTGATGGTTCTGCCCTTTTTGGCAAAACGGTTCGCGACACCTTGACTCAGAGCGAAAAGGATGGGAAGACGCTGTCTGCCATCGGAATCCGCTTCTCTGTGCCCCAGAGGTCCTACTCTAGGAACCAAAAGGGCCAGAAGAAGATGTGGTTCCGGAAGTCGCAGCAATCCCAACCCACTCCGGACAACCAGTCCTTCCGTGGCAGAGGACAGGTAGGACGCCGCCCCAGGGACAGAGGGGCTCCCAGGAATTTCGGGTCCAAAGAACCTTTCTCTGAATGGCCCGTGCAGCAGCCCTGAGGGGTTGCCTGACTGCTCCACTCTGGAGGCAGTCAGGGGACGTTTTTTGGAGCACCTAGCGGCATGGGAGTCCATAACATCAGACCGCTGGGTCCTCCGCATTAATTCCAGAGGATACAAGATCCCCTTTCATCACATTCCAAAACTAAAATCCCTCCCCGATGTTCCACCCGGTCAGTGGGAGGCCGCTTCAGCAGAAATTGGCCATCTGCTGGGGAAAAGAGCCATCCAGCCCGTCCCCCCAGACCAGATCGGATCAGGGTTCTACTCCAGGTTCTTTTTAGTGCCAAAAAAGACGGGGGACCAGAGACCAATTTTAGACCTGTCCCTGTTGAACCTGGCAGTTCAAAAGGAGAAGTTCTGGATGGTCACTTTGCAATCCATCCTCCCTGTTCTGGGAGAGAATCACTGGATGTGCTCTATAGACCTCAAGGATGCGTACTACCACATACTGATGGACAGGCGTTCCAGGAGGTTTCTTCGCTTCCGGCTGGGAGCCAGTCACTACCAGTTCAGGGTCCTTCCCTTTGGTCTCACCACAGCCCCCAGGGTGTTCACCAAAGTATTAGCAGTGGTTGCGGCCCACCTGAGGCTTCAGGGGGTGCAGGTCTTTCCGTACCTGGACTGGCTTCTTACCGCCCCAACAAGGCATCTACTATCCTTGGCGCTAGACTCCTTTCTTCATCTAGCTTCCTGCCTGGGCATCACGATAAACGTACCAAAATCCAACCTGGCCCCTACTCAGTTGATAGATTTTATAGGTGCCAGGTTAGACACGAGGGAGTTAAGAGCCTTTCTCACAGCCGACAGAATTCGGAATCTGCGACTCCAGGTGCGGGCCATCCTCCACTCCAGCTCAGTTCCGGCAGAATTGGTCCTGAGGGCTCTAGGGTCCATGGCGGCAGCGATATCTCTTCTTCCACTCGCCAGGTTTAACATGCGGGTCCTTCAGTGGACACTTCAAGTTCAGTGGTCTTACCTTGCTGTACCTCTGCATCATCCCATTGCGATCAGCAAGGCTTGCAAGTGGTCTCTCTTGTGGTGGCTCCATTCACAGGATCTCCACGGAGGCCGCCCCTTTTGTGCTTCTCCCCCTCTCGCCACAGTGACCACGGATGCCTCCCGCCTCGGGTGGTGGGGGCATTTTGCAGGCCGGACGGTCCAAGGCACGTGGAACGACTCATATACCTCCCTGCATATCAATGTTCTAGAGATGAGAGCAGTGCTTTTGGCGTTGCGAGCACTTCAGGCCTTTCTTCCCCTGGGAACAATTGCGATTCAGTCAGACAACATGTTGGTGGTCTGGTACATCAACAAACAGGGGGGAACCAGGTCTTATCCTTTATGTCGAGAAGCCATGAGAGTGTGGGAATGGGCGATCTCCACCAACTGCTTTCTCATCGCAACGCATATTCCGGGTCGGTCCAACATCCTTGCGGACAAGCTCAGTCGCACCATTCTCTCCCCGTACGAGTGGTCTCTCAATGCTCAAGTAGTGAAACGTATCTTCGCACAGTGGGGAAGTCCTTGTTGCGATCTCTCTGTGTCTCCCTTAAACACCAAGTGCGATAGTTTTTTCGCTCTAATCCCTCCTCCAGGGGATTCCCCGAGAGACGCTCTGGTGCATGCTTGGCTTCCCGGTCTTCTTTACGCTTACCCCCCTTTGCCTCTGATGCTCCAGGTTCTTCAGAAAGCCTCTCGGTTGGGGTGCAGAATGATCCTCATTGTCCCATTCTGGCCTCGACAGATCTGGTTCCCTTACCTTGTCAGACTCAAAGCCTGTCACAAGTGGTGTACCACAGGGCTCAGTCCTGGGCCCACTCTTGTTTGGCATCTACTTTTCCGAAGTACAAGCAAACACAGGAGGGTTATGGCTGACAAAGTTTGCAGATGACTGCAAACTGGGCGCCATAGTAGAAAACACATCTGACACAGATATCCTTCAGAAGGGTCTCACAGAAACGGATAACTGGTGCCAGAGCCATGGCCTAAAGTTAAATGCCAAAAAATGCATAGTCATACCCTTGGGAAAAACAAGGTTACCCTAGCTACCAAATAGGTGGCAATCCACTGAGCACAGAAGAAGTTATCAGGGACCTGGGGACCCAGGTTGATAGTAGTCTGTCATTCGACACCCATGGAGCTAAAGTAGTTAGGAAGACCTTCTACATTGCCCACCTTATCATGAAGGGATTCTCATCTAGATCAAGGGAGGTCATAGTCTCCCTATACTCATCACTCATCAGACCAATGATTGAGTACAATGCCCCATTGAATGTATCTGACCCGACACTTGCAGCAGCTGGAGAGGCCACAAAAGTTCCTCACCAAAAGGATAAAGGGTCTCAAAAATCTGTCCTATGCTGCCCGACTGAAAGAACTCCAGCTCTATTCAGTCGCTTCAGCTGCTCAGAGGTGACCTTTGCCTAACATACAAGGCCATGTCAAACCCAGATTTGATGAATATGCTTCACCTCAAAAATCTAGATCTGTCAGAGCCACAAGGGCGGAGACTTAAACCTCGACACGGCTATTAATAGGACGTGCTGGAGGGATAGATTCATCACCCAAAGACTCCTATGCTGTGGAATAAAATCCCAGTATATGTGAGGCAGAGCACCTCGCTGGCCTTGTTCAAGAGAAATCTTGACCAATGGATGGGAGATCGCAGATATACCCCAGGGATTACCTCAGTGTCACTGCTCGACAGAGGCACAGCAAAATAATGGGTATAGTTCCCCATACTAAAGGGGTGGCGTAAGCCACAAAACTATGGGCTAGGCTTGTAAATGCCCTCGGGCAGATAGCCTAGTATGAACCTATGAACCTATGAACCTAAGGTCTCACTTGGTGAATCCACCTTGGATTCTAGATCCCATTCCGGATCTGATATCACACCCATCGAACCTACCAACTCCGAATCTGGACAACCTGAAGCTAACTGCTTGGATGCTCCAATTCCACTCCTAATTAGGACTCCCAGTATCTCGTCCCCCATTATGGCCATCCTGGTAGCGGCTCATAAACCATCTACCAGAAAAGTTTACCGCAGTAAATGGAAACGATTCTCCATTTGGGCGGAGCGGCAGGGTCTAGATCCCTTCACGGTTCCCCTTCCTCTGGTGCTAGACTTCCTAACCACTCTTTTTAATGATGGTGCCAGTAGTTCCACGGTCAAAGTGCAGCTTGCAGCCATTTCTCACTAGCATGTTGGTCATGACTCTGGACCGCTTATGTCCACCAAATTATGTAAAATCTTCCTAAAAGGCACCTTTCTCCTTAGACCCCCTGTCAAGCAGGCGGTTCCACCATGGGATCTTTCTTTGGTTCTTCAGGCCTTGACCGCTCCCCCCTTCGAGCCTGCGGCCACAGTAGATCTTAAATTCTTATCCCTCAAGACTGCTTTTTTAGTAGCCATTACTTCGGCCAAAAGAGTTTCGGAACTTCAAGCCTTATCCATGAAGCCTCCTTACTTGGTCTTCCAACCGGACCGGGTATACCTCAGGACCAATCCCTCCTTTCTTCCTAAGGTAGCTTCAGAAGCAAACATTAATCAGTCCATTAACCTCCCTGTTTTCTTTCCTAAATATCAGAACAAGGGTGAATATAAGCTGCATTCCTTGGATGTTCACAGGCAGCTTCGTTTTTATCTTAACAGGATAGCTGGTCATAGGCAATCCGACCAGTTGTTCATTTCCTTTGCCAAATTCAATCTGGGTAAGCCAATTTCCAAAGTCTCCTTGTCACGCTGGATTTTGCAGTGTATTCTTTTAGCTTACCAAGCTTCTGGGAGGCCCGCACCGGAGGAAGTCCATGCCCATTCGACCCGGTCAGTTTCTACCTCAGCGGCCTTTAAAGCTAGGATTCCTCTGGATGATATTTGTTCAGCAGCCACTTGGGCTTCATCTCATACCTTTATTTCTCATTACAAGCTGGATATTACATCTTGAGGTAGAGCATCCTTTGGCTCCGCGGTGCTCCGGAATATCCTTCCATGACGGCCGCCCAAGATTCAGGTAGCTGGGGACTCTGTCCCACAGGTTGCAGACAAATGAATCTCCTACTTCAGATTTAGAAGTTATGTACTTACCATAACGTTCCATCTGAGTAGGTGGATTCATTTGTCTGCAACCATCTCGCCCTCCTATCCCCCTGGCCTTGTCAGTTTCCTGCATATTATGTGTTACTCTTTTCTAGGGTATTTTGATTCAGGGCAAACTCGAACTGAGGTCATGTAGGGAGAGCAGGGCATTATGGGTGAGGGGACGAGCTAAGAGCTCGGATCCATAGCTGGATAAACCATGCCGGTTCTGATCCGATATCGGATCCATAACCCACAGGTTGCAGACAAATGAATCCACCTACTCAGATGGAACGTTATGGTAAGTACATAACTTCTAATTATGAGTTATTCGCACAACAAACCACCAGACGTCCTGCTCCCCTTCACGATACATTCTTCTACTAACACAAAAATAGAACCTGTTTCTCACACTAAGCTTCTTGGTGTTACAATTGATGAGGTGAGATTTGACACGCACATTACCCTAACTATAAAAAAGTTCACATTAAATTAGGCTCTGTCGACAGAGTTAAAGCCTTTTCATCCACTCCACAAGACGATCTATTGCCAGGACACACCTAATCTCTACTCTTAGATCCCATCACTGTACTGCCCTACACAAACTAAACTGGCTCGACCGCCCCAATTTCCCTACCCACACCCAACTCACTAAGGCCCACGTCATACTTTACCACCCAGACAGGTGTCCTGCACTCCGCAACCTACTTCAACTCCAGTCTAATAAGACTACTTAGATCTTCTGAGAAATTCCTCTTACAAGTCAAGAAAGCTAATAACTTTTCTGGTGATTCTCTTTACTCCAACCACGTTGCCAGAATGTGAAACTCAGTACCCCAAAACATACTTACCACACAAATCACCTACTGTTCAAATTGCTCCTCAGTCTCACCTATCTAATTCTTGTGTCGGCTCCTGCCTTACACCTGGGTGATTCCTCACCCCCTTCCTATCCTCTTTATAGGCTTTCCTTCTTACTGTTCTTTACTCAACCTGACAATAATCTCTCCTTCTCATCCAATTTCCCCCCTCTACTCTCTCCCTCTCTCTAGATCCCCTGTGCCTCATCCTTTCTTCTTTCTTTCTGAACTTCATTACTACATCCTACTCTGATTACTTCTCTCTTAGTCATACCTACCTAAACTTAGAAAAATATCCACTTCCCACCATGCTTCTTTAGGTTTATAAGTTCATAGGGTGGTACTAGGCTATCTGCCCAAGTGCATTTATAAGCCTAGCCAGAGTGTTTCAGCTTTCAACACCCCATTGATTAATTAACTGAGCCTTTGTCAAGCAGAGACAATGAAGTGATCCCAGGGGTGTATTTTCTGTTACCCATCCACTCGTCAAGGCTTCTCTTGAAGTGTGTTAGTGAGGGGCTCTGCCTAATGTAGTTTGGAATTTTGTTCCAAAGCATGGGGAGTCCCTGTGACAGGAATCTATCCCTCCAGCATGTTCTATTTAATGTTGTGGTGAGGTTTAGCTCACTAGAGCGAGTGGCTCGCAGTGACTTGGATTTCTTTAGGTGGAGCATGTCCATTAGTTCTGAGTTGGACATGTCTTTGTAAATTAGGCAGAGATCACTTCTGAGTAAGCGATATGCCACTGAGTACAGCTGGAGTTTTTCCTGTCGGGCTGCATAGGACATATGTTTGAGACTAGTAATCCTCTTGGTGAGGTACATTTTTGGTCTTTCCAGCTGTTGGAAGAGTCTTGTGAGGTACATCCCAAATGGGGTATTGTACTCTATGATGGGTCTGATAAGTGACAAGTAGAGGGGCACTATAACCTCTTTATTTCTAGATGCGAAACCTTTAGTAATTAGATGGGCTACATAGAAGGATTTCCTAACTACTGTGGCAATATGATTGTTAAAGGAGAAATTACTGTCTATCTGGGTCCCCAGATCTCTTATTACCTCTTCTGTATTAAGGGGGCTGCCACCTATGTGGTAATTCATGGGTGTTTTGTTTTTCCCAGACGGGGTGACTATGCATTTTTTGGCATTTAGCTTGAGACCATGACTTTGACACCAGGTGTCTGTCTCAGTAAGGCCCTTTTGGAGAATGTCCATTTCAGCCTTAGAGTCAGTTATGACTCCCAGATGTTCATCGTGTTACCCTGCTGCAGTCATCAGTTTTGGGTTATCCTGCCATCAGGCGGTCCCGCAGTCGGCCCGAATTCCAAAGTCTTGGTCCGGCGTTGGTTGCTCTCGCTTCTTCCCTGACGTCAGTGCGCTGCGCCAGGGGTATATAAGAGGCATCTGATGCCATTTTCTTCGGTCTTTCTTGCCGTGCGGTGCCCGAAGCAGAAGAGTTTCGCTTGTGCCAGTCGGCCGACACCTGAGATTTTCGAATCGAATTTCAGTACGAAGTCTTCAAAAGCTAAGTACCTCATTGGGGAACCCTTTCTTGCCTCAGTCCGATGTCAGAAAAAGTTAATAATTGTATTTCTTGTGGGAAGCAAATACCTCATAAGGACTTTCGTTCCTATTGTATACCTTGCCTAGGCCCAGACGACAATGTCACTGTTTGTCGGTTTTGTGCTAGGTTCAATAAGCGAACTATAAAGCGACGCTTTGATTTCGCAAGACACTACTTCGGTAGAAAATTTAATTACACTATGCCGTCAGAGCAACCAACTACCGGCGTGCATAAAAAATGCAAGGATAAGGACAGGCAGCCTAGATCCAAGCCAGACTCTGAGGCCTCGGCTGGGCCGGTCGCCGGTTCTTCGGTTTTCAGTGAGGCGCCTACGCAGCCCCTGATGACCGCAGAAATGGAACCCCAGACCGCTTCGGATTCTCAGACTGAGAGTACTAGGCCGACACATACCGACAACATTGCAGAAGGAGAAGCTGTGGCTGGGGACACACCTTCGGTTTCAGAAGGTGTCTTCAGGCTGACTGCTCTCACCATTAAATCTTATGCTAAATTCAAAACTCTACTAAAACCTAAAAAGACTGTACTTCAGTCTCCAGTTCAAGGCCCCATGCCTAAGAAACGGATGCTTAAGATGGCTGAAGATTTGATTACTGTGATCAGGAGTTCTCAGCCCCCCCCAGACAAAAGGCCTAGACAAGAGGAGGATTATGCCTCCTCTGACCAAGTTTCTATTTCCTCAGACTCCTCTAAGGATCAGGATTACTCCTTTCCCCCTTATGAAGATTCTGATGCTGAAGATTCCATTCCCTCAGCTTCTCCTCCTGAAGATTATTCCTTTGGGGAAACCCTACATACCATGAGGGAACATTTCCACTGGGAAAGTCAGGAATACTCCGACTCAAGGAAAAGGCTCCGAGAATTTCCTTTACTTCCCCAGCACAGACCACTTGCTATCCCTCCAGTTTTAGACATTGTGGATGATGTTTGCTTAGAATCCAGTCTCAATCCAGATTCTCTTCCTCCTGCTCCAGCCAAACCAGACAGATATTATAGAGTGCCTGACTCACACAAATTTGTTTACAAAAGCCCTGTTGCTGACCCAGAGACAATCTCCCAGGGTCCCAAAGGGGCTAAGGCTTCTATGGCTAAAAATCCAGTACCCTCTGAAAGGGATTCCAGAGCACTAGATAGGTGGGGGAAGAAGGTTTACACCTCAGCTACTCTAGCTATGAGAGCACTAAATTGTCAATTTCACATGCTGAAATACCAGCAATTCCTCATTTCTCAAATAAAACAAAAGATGAGCATGCACCCTCAACAGTCTGAATTCAAGGAAATGCAGGATCTGTTGCATGCAGCTGAACAGGTGGGCAAACATACTTTACAATGTGGATTTGATTCCTTGGAAGCTTCCTGTAGAGCAGCTGTCGCTGGGTCTATTATACATAGGCATGCGTAGTTAAAGGAACAAACTCTGCCTGATCATGTTAAAGCAAGGTTACTAGATGCACCCTTACAGCAGGATGTCTTATTTGGGGTTAAAGCAGAAGAGGTTTTAAAGAAAATGGAGGATAAAGCAAAATCTATGCAGACGGTCAAAGATTTCTTACAGGTACAGCCCCCACGCTTCAGCAGAAAATGGCCAACAAAAAATTGGTCGTTTCCAGCTTCTGACAGACCACAGAGAGGTAAATACAGACGCCCAAGGGTCAGAGGTCAAGCACAAATACCTTACAAACCTCGCAAATGGGCCACTGCAACACAGAAGGGAGGGGAAGACAGATCCCAAACTACTAGAAGACAAACATAATGACTTAAACCTCAAACTGCCAAGCAAAGCTCTTTTGGCAGCTCCCTTGGGAGGAAAATTAGCACTTTTTGCAGACAACTGGCACATCATCACAAAGGACAAATGGGTCCTAGACATTATCTCACAAGGATACAGATTCCATTTCCACGTCATGCCAAGGATAAAAGGAATGCCAAACCTGCCACAAAATCAATGGGCATAGGCACAAAAACAAATTACAGCTCTCATGGACATGAGAGCCATTCAACTGGTACCTACACAAGAGCAAGGCCAAGGATTTTACTCAAGGCTCTTTCTAGTCCCCAGAAAGGGCAATGCTTGGAGACCCATTCTGGACCTTTCAATTCTAAACACCTTCTTGCAAGTACCAAAATTCAAGATGCTAACTCTACAGCAGCTTCTTCCCATATTGGGCAAGAAAGCTTGGCTAGTAACGCTGGACCTCAAGGAGGCATACCTGCATGTCCCTATCAGACAAAATTGCAGAAGATACCTCCATTTCATTGCAGGTTCAACCCATTACTAATTCTCTGCACTGCCCTTTGGCTTATCTACTGCGCCCAGGGTCTTCACAAAATGCCTGGCACCAGTAATTGCATACTGCAGACAAAGAGGAATTCAAATATTCCCATACCTGGACGACTGCCTCATCCAAGCAGAAAGCAAGGACATTCTCTTACAACATCTGGCTTTTGTAAAACACCTTATAAGTTGCATAGGGTACACAGTAAACGAAAAGAAATGAAAACTAGTGCCCTCACAAAATATGACATTCCTGGGTGCCAGCTTGAATACAACGGCCCAGATGGCTTATCTGATGCCAGACAAACAACTACAACAACTACTTCAAAATAATGGCAACAAAGACCCATCTCCCTGCAAGAAAAATTCTGCAGGCCTTGGGCTTCATGGCATATTGCATACTACTTATACCATTTGCAAAACTGCATGTGAGGAAATTACAATAGTACCTGAAAAGCATATGGACTCAACACAGCCACAGCTTGGAAACAATGATACCTCTCATTCCCTGCCTTCAACAGGAGTTTCTGTGGTGGTCACAGGCATGTCACCTCAACAAGGGTCAGCCTTTCACCTTACCCCCATCCAGGCAAACTATGACAACAGATGCATCGGACTATGCCTGGGAGGCACACATGGCAGGGACTGTGCATTCAGGGCATATGGACTGCAGATCAAAGAAATCTGCACATCAATCAAAAAGAAATGCTAGCTGTACAGAATGCTCTGACAGCCTTCAAGGACCTTTTACATCCAGGACAAGTGATAATAAGGACAGACAACACCACAGTAATGTGGTACATAAACAAGCAAGGGGGTATACACTCCTACCCTCTATGCAGGCAAACAATGACCTTGTGGAACACAGCACTGGCTTACAAAGTTCAATTACAAGCTCAATTCCTGCCAGGAAAAAAGAACACATTGGCAGACGACCTAAGCAGGAGCATCATGGATCCCCACGAATAGAAACTGGATCCACAAGTATTTTCAATGATAACTCAAAAATGGGGGCACCCAGACATAGACCAGTTTGCCAACCCCCAAAACTATCAGCTACCAAAATTTTGCACAAGGACATTTCACCATCAAGCTTGGAAAGTGGATGCACTCTCATTCAGTTGGAAAATGCTGACATTATATGCCTTTCCTTCATTACCCCTTCTCACAAAGGTGCTGCTGAAAGTGAGGATGGAGAGACCACGAATGATACTCATTGCCCCGGACTGGCCTCGCCAGCACTGGTACCCACTACTAAGAAACATGGCCTACGGCCCACCATGGATTTTACCACAAATTCCTCATCTGCTCACACAGCAAAACAATCAGATTCTACACAGCCAGCTCAAAACCTTAAATTTGGCTGCATGGCAAATCACCTAAGCAACCAGCCAGCTCTCCTTTCACAAGCTGTAATGGATGTCATTCTGGAGGTCAGGAGGCCCAGCACCAGGAAAGCCTACTCAGACAAATGGAAAAGATTTTGCACCTGGAACCAAGCTAAAGACCAAAATACCCTTGAACCGGACATACCTCAGATTCTACAATATTTAACTGAGCTGTTACACAAGGGGCTTTCCTTTTCATCTATCAAAATCCACGCCTCAGCTATTTCAGCTCACTGTCACGGATCCCCCTTATTTTCTCATCCACTTCTTAGGCAATACCTCAGAGGGACCAAAAACATTAGGCCTCCCAGGAGAGCACCAACACCATCTTGGGACCTTAACTTTGTTCTGGAAAAACTTACACTACCACGTTTTGAGCCAGCTTTCTCAGCTGATTTAAAGATCTGAAGTAGGAGATTCATTTGTCAGCAACCTGTGGGTATGGATCCGATATCGGATCCAAACCGGCATGGTTTATCCAGCTATGGATCAGAGCTCCTAGCTCCTCCCTTCACCCATAATGCCCTGCTCTCCGTACATGACCTCAGATCTAGTTTGCCGCGCATGGTGACAGCTGGATTTTTCTGAGCTCCTGAGCTAAGTGATTTTTTCTTGTTAAAAAATAGATTTTTGATAGTTTAAATTTAAAACCTGTGTGAAAGTTTTAGGTTCCCTATATAATTTATCTTTTTGGGCTTAACTTACTTTACCTTTTTTTACCCTCCCCTCGCTGGTGCGTAGTAGTGTGTGTGAGTTGTCTTTGGGGCCTTGTGTGAGTGTGTAGTTTTCTGTACTTTGTACTTTACTTTACTTTTTTTGTTTAAAAAAAAAAAAAAAAAAGTATGTCTGAGGCCCCAAAACCTATTTTCTCCAAATGCTCCGAGTGTGGCTATAAGCTTTCCCCTGCTGATGGCCACACTTGGTGCGTTCAATGCCTTGGGGTTGAACACCTCACTTCTGGGTGTTCAATTTGTGCAGGGTTCAACCCCAGGCCATTGAAGGAGCGGAGGTCGAAGCGGGTCTTGGCGGGACTCTTGCCCCCGGACTCGGCTTCGGCCCCCGCCCCATTGGTGGTTACTGCTCCGGCAGTTCCTGCCTTGCCTGCTCCCCCTCCTCCTCCCTGGATTCAAACTCCCTCTACGGGTTCGGAGGAGAGGGAAGCCAGGAAGAAGGACCGGAGAGAGAAGCACCACTCGGCCCCGCTGGCTAAGCGGGCTTCTCCTCCGGCCTCTCTGGCTGCTGGCTCTCCTCCTCCTAGGCTCCGGTCTCCTTGTTTTTCACCGGGGCCTGAGGATGAGGAGACCCGACCTCCTTCGTGGCTATCGAGGAGGCACTCAAGGCCTACCTCGGTGGCCTCGTCGAGGTCTACCTACAGCCTCTCCGATGCTGATCTGGACCGGATGATGTGAAGGTTCATCCAGGCCCAGATGCAGATGGGAGGGCTCCTGCCTCCCCCCCCCCTGGGGGGGAGCTCAACCCCATTTTTCAAGCCCATAGCTCCTTCTCTGACCCACTACCTGGGTTCAGAGCGCTCGGAGCCGGGCAGCCTCGGAGCCGGGGGTGGGTTGGCGCCGAAAGTACTGGGTACTTCGGATCTGACCCTGCCCTCGAGTTTGTCGGATCCGACCTCTCGCCCGAGGTTCGGATCCGAGGGACTCGGTGTGCCTTCGGCGCCGTCCCTGTCGGAGCGCACTGTTCCCTCGGATCCGAGGGGCTCGGCGCCGGCTCCGATCCACTCATCGGATCCGAGGGGGAGCCGACTTTTGGATCCTATAGTCGAGGCTGGCTCCCCCACGGCTTTTGATGTAGTGGAGAGGGCTCTGTTGAGGGCATCCGGACCCCCGGTCCTTGCTTCGGCTCCGTCCCGCACTCCATCTGCTCTGGGCCAGGCTTCCGTCACCCGGCTGCTGGGACAGCCCGCTTCACTGCCCCAAGCAGTTCCCTTGGATCTGGACATTGCTGGTGAGGGCTCCTCGGACAGCCCCCCCCCCCCCGAGGAAGCACCTCGCAAGCATACGTGTAAGAGGAGGCACATAGACTCCCCCGAGTCTTTAACTGAAGACACTGACTTGGAGGAAGGGGAAGGCTCCCCAAGATCACCCCCTGAGGAGGTCTCCTTTGGAGACATCATGGAAATGTTACGGATAAGAGGTGGGTGGTCTGCCCCAAAGTCTTCCTCGGACGAGTCCGTGTTCTTGGAGGCATTTGAAGCGGGCCCGTCTACCTCTTGGGTGTCCCCTCCTGCTGACCCCCTGGTGGACCTTATTACCACCAGGGTGTGGAAGGAACCGGACACCGTGGAGCCATTCCCCAAGAGGCCTGACATGATCCTTAGCCCCCCCTGCTGACCGTGCCCACTGGAGCAAGGGACCCCCAGTAGATGCCATGTTGTCGGCAGCAGCCACTAAGAGGGAACTCGCCCAGGAGAGTCCCTCAGTCCATCCCCCGAACAAGGAGTCTCGGATGATGGACCGTTTGGGGAAGCGAATATTTAATTCAGCGACCTTCTCAGTGAGGGAGCTCAACTATTTGGCACATGTCATTAGGATGCAGCGCGATCTTATCAAGGAATACGCTGCATCCTCCCCAGAGTCCATGTCGGAGTAGGACAAACTTTTGCACTCCACCCGTATGGCCACTCTTCGTTCCGTGACCAACACCTCTATGCGGTTACTTTCCCACGCTACCGAGGGAGCCGCTAGAGCTGCAGGAGTGGGCCTAGTCACAAGACGTCAGGCCTGGCTCCGCCACTGCGATTTTACGGAGCCCTTCAAGGCGTCATTCGCGAACGCCCCTTTTGACGGTTCTGCCCTTTTTGGCAAGATGGTTCTTGACACCTTGGTTCAGAGCGAGAAGGACGGGAAGACGCCGTCTGCCATCGGAGTCCGCTTCTCTGTGCCCCAGAGGTCCTACTCTAGGAACCAAAAGGGCCAGAAGAAGATGTGGTTCTGGAAGTCGCAGCAATCCCAACCCGCTCCGGACAAGCAGTCCTTCCGCGGCAGAGGAGGACAGGGAGGACGCCGCCCTAGGGGCAGAGGGGCTCCCAGGAACTTTGGGTCCAAGGAACCTTTCTCTGAACGGCCCATGCAGCAACCCTGAGGGGTTGTCCGACTGCTCCACTCTGGAGGCAGTCGGGGGACGTTCTTCGGAGCACCTAGCGGCATGGGAGTCCATTACATTGGACCGCTGGGTACTCCAGATTATATCCAGAGGTTACAAGATCCCCTTTCTTCATGTCCCAAAATTAAAAACCCTCCCCGATGTTCCACCCGATCAGAGGGAGGCCTCTTCAGCAGAAATTGGCCATCTGCTGAGAGAGTCATCCAGCCCTTCCCCCCAGACCAGATTGGATCAGGGTTCTACTCCAGGTTCTTTTTAGTGCCAAAAAAGACGGGGGACCTAAGACCCATTCTGGACCTGTCCCTATTGAACCTGGCAGTTCCCAAAGAGAAGTTCCGGATGGTCACTTTGCAATCCATCCTCCCCCTTCTAGGGGAGAATCACTGGATGTGCTCTATAGACCTCAAGGATGCGTACTACCACATTCTAATGGACAGACTATCCAGGAGGTTTCTTCGCTTCCGGCTGGGAGCCAGTCACTACCAGTTCAAGGTCCTTCCCTTTGGTCTCACCACAGCCCCCAGGGTGTTCACCAAAGTATTAGCAGTGGTTGCGGCCCACCTGAGGCTTCAGGGGGGTGCAAGTCTTTCCGTACCTAGACGACTGGCTTCTCACCGCCCCAACAAGGCATCTGCTCTCCGTGGCAAGAGACTCCTTTCTTCGTCTAGCTCCCTGGCTAGACATCACGGTAAACATAGAAAAGTCCAACCTGGTCCCTACTCAGATAATAGAATTTATAGGAGCCAGGTTAGACACGAGAAATCTCAGAGCCTTTCTCACAACCGACAGAGTTCGGAATCTACGACTCCGGGTGCGGGCCATCCTTCACTCCAGCTCAACACCTGCGGAATTGATCCTGAGGGCGCTATGGTCTATGGCGGCAGCGATTACTCTTCTTCCGCTCGCCCGCTTGAACATGCGGGTACTTAAGTGGACACTTCAGGTACAATGGTCATTTCTCTCCCTCCCCCTGGATCATCCCAATTGCAATCAGCAAGGCTTACAAGCGGTCTCTCCTGTGGTGGCTCCATTCCCCAGACCTCCACAGGGGCCACCCTTTTTGTGCATCTCCCCCTCTCGCTACAGTGACCACGGACGCTTCCCGCCTCGGGTGGGGGGGCATTTTGCAGGCCGGACGGTCCAAGGCACGTGGAGCGATTCAGAGACCTCCCTGCATATCAATGTTCTGGAAATGAGGGCGGTGCTCTTGGCGTTGCAAGCACTTCAGGCCCTCCTTCCCCTGGGAACAATTGCGATTCAATCAGACAACATGTCGGTGGTCTGGTACATCAACAAACAGGGGGGAACCAGGTCTTACCCCTTATGTCGAAGCCGTAAGTGTGTGGGAATGGGCGATCTCCACCAACCACTTTCTTATCGCAACGCATATTCCGGGGCGGACCAACATCCTAGCGCACAAGCTCAGTCGCACCATTCTCTCCCGTGCAGTGGTCTCTCAATTCTCAAGTAGCGAAACGTGTCTTCGCACAGTGGGGACTTCTGTTGCGATCTCTTTG
>NC_056729.1:1864844466-1864849466 GCF_019279795.1 Protopterus annectens
AAATGAAAAACAATCTAAAAACTCTTGGTGCTCAAGCAACAAACCGAAGAACTTTGCTTAAACAAAAATGCACATTTATTGTAGAAGTGAGCGCTTTCGCGGTGTAGCCCACCGCTTCATCAGACATACAAACAACCATAAAAAATCATTTAAATACAAACTATCAAGTGGAGTCAACCAATCATTGGTCTTAGTAAATACAAATTCTATATATCTGACCGGTTATTGGATCCGGTAATTTAAAATCTCTCGGCGTACTTCCCAAGTTCTCACAAGGAATAAATAGACATACGTCACTCACATTGTGCAAAACAAAACCTACGTACACTGAATACAAATATATTCTGGTTATCTCACCAGTTACTAACTCCATAAATTTTAAAATTTGTTAAAGAGTAAAATAGCCCAATAAACAAAAATATACATAAAAAACATTCTAGTGTATGATAAAAATGTAAGAACAGAGGACACATGGACTATGTTTAAGACTACACTCATAGTCTGAGGTTACATGGTTTAAAACTTGTTTGTTATAAAAATAATAATAATAACAAGGGATGGATGTGCTACACAGCCTATACCAAAAAGAAAAGATGTATCTATATAGAAACTAGGGATATTCTACTGCAAAAATAAGACCAAAGGAGCCAAGTGAATTAATGAAAGACTATAGAATAAGTAAGCTACAATGAGAAGAAGGGAAGAAGTTAACGAAGACTTATTACTTATTCTATAGTCTTCCATATATATATATATATATATATATATGTGTGTGTGTGTGTGTGTGTGTGTGTGTGTGTATATATATATATATATATATATATATATATATATATATATTTATGTACCTATATATATTTTATATATATATATATATATATATATATATATATATATATATATATATATATATATACATATATATATATATATATATAAATATACATATATATATATATATATATATATATATATATATATATATATATATATATACATATATATATACATTTATATATATGTACATAAATATATATATATATATATATGTACACACACTGCACACACACACACACACACGCATATATATATATATATATATATATATATATATATATATATATATATAATATATATATATATATATATATATATATATATATACACACACACACATATATATATATATATATATATATATATATACACACACACACACATATATATATATATATATATATATATATATATATGTCATGCACACACACACACACACACACACACACACATATATATATATATATATATATATATATATATATATATACATATATATATATATACATATACAAGAAACCACTTAAATTATCCAAATGACTTGCACAGCAATGGTGTGAATTCAAACAGTATGGGTATTGGTGAAAGATGTGAGCATGTGAACAGTTATGCATTTTGTAATAAAACTTGTGTGCCTAACAAAAACAGAACTGACGAAACAAGAGTAGAACAAAATAAATTTGTGTCATTAACTGGTCAAACTAATGTAGAACAAAGTTTATCCATCTCTTTAACTGCTATGGAAACGATTTTTAACAATGCAAATGGCGGTCCTAGGGTCATAGATTCTAACAGTATTGTAGAAGGTGGTTATATGGTTATGTTTTCTGTCAAAAGAACATGGTAATATGCTTTTGTTATCTAATAATAATGTAGAACGTGGAAATACACTTATGCGATCTAACCTGCAGTCGACTGATGCAGCTAATGCAGAAGATAGGCATGAAGACCCAGTAAGACATGACCACACTAGCTTCAGTAGGACAGGGAGAAGCAGTAATACTAGGTGTGTAAGAGCAAGAGTGCAAACAGGGTTAGCACAGTTGGGACCCTCCAGGAGTCCCCTAGACTACTCAGGACTTGAAATAGAGCCCACGGGACGTCCACGAGTACCCCAGGAGAGACTGCTCAAAGACTGCAAGAGCCCTCTCGCATGCTCCTTACCCAAGAGGCATACATAGGAGCCAGCCTTCCCCTATCCACAGACTCCATGTGGATGACACCACCAGTAGCGAAGACAGCTACACAGGACCCAGATTTCTTAAAAGGGGTAGCACCTTCAACCCCACACTAAACCAGCACATCAGTGTCTTCTCTAAAGTACGTGAAAATAGTATCAGCAGCATACTTAACAACAAACCCATGCCCAAAGGCCAGAACCTTAGCAAAGCAGAGAAGGAAGCGCTCCAAGGGCTTATGATAGATAAACAACTGAAAGTATTCAAAGCCGACAAAGGGCAGGCATGGGCATTATCACGGATGCTGCCTACTCAAATAAAATGCAGGAAGTACTGTCCCAGGATGACAGCTACTGTACTATCCCCAAAGAAGTGGTTCTCAAGAAGATAAAAGACATAGATTTCACCCTTCTTAGGCTCTTGAGGGCAAGGAAAATCTCCAAAGAAGAGTATATATACATGCATTTAGACTCCCCTGATGTCGGAATACTGTTTGCGATCCCCAAGATCCACAAAACCCCGACTGACCCTCCCCTCAGACACACGGTCTCATCCAGAAGGACTACAGCTGTGTATCTCTCAGAACTCCTGGACTTACTACTTCAATCCTATAGTCCACTGCTCCGAGTTCTACCTCAAGGATTCTTGGCAATTCTTGTATAAGATTTTTATGTTCAAACGTCAGACCCCTGAACAAAATCTCATACTCCTCACACTGGATATAACAGCCTTATATCCAAGCATCCCACACTACGAAGGGATAGAGATGGTGAAAGGATACCTCACTAAACACAGAAACCTCCACCCAGAATGTGCTGATACCCTCTGCACAATTCTATAAATATATATATATATATATATATATATATATATATATATATATATATATATATCTTCTTCTTCCGCTGTGGCGACCCCTAACGGGAGCAGCCAAATCAACTGTTCCCATTTCTTTCTGTCCTCTGCATCTTGCTCTGTCACACCAACCACCTGCATGTCCTCTCTTACCACATCCATAAACCTTATCTTAGGCCTTCCTCTTTTCCTGTTACCTGGCAGCTTCATCCTTAACATTTTTTCCCCAATATATACTCTGCATCCCTCCTCAGCACATGTCCAAACCAATGTAATCTTGCCTCTCTGGCTTTGTCTCCAAATCTTCTAACCTGGGCTTGACCCTCTAATATACTTATTCCTAATCCTGTACACCCTCGCCACACCCAGTGCAAATCTTAACATCTTTAACTCTGCCACGTCCAGCTCTGACTCCTGCCTTTTTGTCAATGCCACTGTCTCCAACCCTTTTGTCAATGCCACTGTCTCCAACCCATATAACATAGCTGGTCTCACGACCCTCTTGTAGACTTTGCCTTTCAGTCTTACTGGTACTCGTCTGTCACAAATTACTCCTGACACTCTTCTCCACCCACTCCGTCCTGCCTGTACTCTCTTCATCACCTCTCTTCTACACTCACCATTACTCTGAACTGTTGATCCCAAGTATTTAAAGTCATCCACCTTTGCTATCTATACTCCCTGCATCCTCACCATTCCTCTATCCTTCCTCTCATTTGCACACATATATTCTGTCTTAGTCCTGTTGACCTTCATTCGTCTTCTCTCTAGAGCATATCTCCACCTCTCCAGGGTCTCCTCCACCTGTTCCCTACTCTCACTACAGATCACAATGTCATCTGCAAACATCATAGTCCAAGAGGACTCCTGTCAGATCTCGTCTGTTAACCTGTCCATCACCATTGCAAATAAGAAAGGGCTCAGAGCTGATCCTTGGTGTAATCCCACTTCCACCTTAAACGCATCTGTCACTCCCACTGCAGACTTCACCGCTGTCACACTACCCTTTGCACATATCCTGTACCACTCTTACATACTTCTCTGACACTCCCAAGTTCCTCATACAATACCACAACTCCTCTCTAGGCACCCTGTCATATGCTTTCTCTAAGTCCACAAAGACACAATGCAACTCTTTCTGACCTTCTCTGTACTTCTCCATCAGCACTCAGAGCAAACATCGCATCTGTAGTGCTCTTTCTTGGCATGAAACTATACTGCTGATCACTAATCATCACCTCCCTTCTTAACCTAGCTTCCACTACTCTTTCCCATAACTTCATGCTGTGACTGATCAATTTAATCCCTCTGTAGTTACTACAGCTCTGCCTATCACCCTTATTCTTAATCGGTACCAAAAAACCTTTTCTCCATTCCTCGGGCATCCTCTCACTTTCCAAGATTTCATTAAACAATCTAGTTAAAAACTCCACTGCCATTTCACCTAAACACCTCCATGCTTCCACAGGTATGTCATCTGGACCAACAGCCTTTCCATTCTTCATCTTCTTCATAGCTATCCTTACTTCCTCTTTGCTAATCCACTGCACTTCATGATTCACTGTCCCCACGTCATCCAACCTTCTCTCCCTCTCATTCTCTTTATTTATCAGCTCCTGAAAGTACTCCTTCCATCTGCTCAACACACACTCCTCGCTTGTGAGTAAGTTTCCTCCATTATCCTTAATCACCCTTATCTGTTGCACATCTTTCCCAGCTCGGTCCCTCTGTTTAGCCAATCGGTAAAGGTCCTTTTCTCCCTTCTTAGTGTCCAACCTTTCATACAACTTTTCATATGCCTTATCCTTAGCCTTCGCCACCTCTCTCTTTGCCATACACCTCATCTCCTTATACTCTTGTCTACTTTCTTCATCTCTTTGACAATCCCACTTCTTCGCCAACCACTTTCTCTGTATACTCTCCTGTACTACTTCATTCCACCACCAGGTCTCCTTGTCCTCCTTCCTCTGTCCAGATGTCACACCAAGTACCTTTCTAGCTATCTCCCTTACCAGCTCTGCTGTAGTTACCCAGCTATTCGGTAACTCTTCGCTGCCACCCAGTGCCTGTCTTAACTCTTCCCTTAACATCACCTCACAATTACTCTTTTTAAATTTCCACCATTTGATC
>NC_056729.1:1864856966-1864877172 GCF_019279795.1 Protopterus annectens
TATTCTAGCAATAAATATATAGTAACACTACCTTTTATTATAGCATTTTATTAAGTTTATAAGATGACTATTTGAAATCTGTCCTTATTTTTGGGACTGTAATACCCTGTTATTGGCTTTGTCCAGGTTCTTTGTGCTAAGGTTGACAGCTATGGCAAGAACTGAATTCACTGAATATGTTTGAGGGCTGTATTCCCTCATTACTGGGTTTGTCCAGGTGTTTTGTGCTAAGAGGTTGACAGCTATGGTGAGAACTGAATTCATTAAATGATAGCCATTTAAGTTTCAGTCTTCCTCTCTCTTTCACAAAGCAGCTGATTTGGCTTAGTGGTATGTTGCTCTTGACTGTTTTGCACAGGGACCTTGGCAGTAAAATGTATGGTGGTAACACAGCATTTTGCTTTCACAAAGCAGGTGATTTGGCATAGCAGTATGTTGTTCTGACTCTTTTGCACAGGGACCTTGGCAGTAAAATGTATGGTGGTAACACAGCATTTTATTCTAGCAGCTTTCCAAGATTATACAAGCAATGTTTAATGCGTCCCTGTTTTTTGCCCTTTTGATCCACCCCAATAAATTTGGCTTTTTCCAGACTTCTTGTGCTGCGAAGTTGAGATGCAGTTGAGTATTGAGTAGATTTTACAAGGAGCTGAGAGCTGCAGGGGAAGAGAAGTTTCGTGCTGATTATGCTAAGTCAGCTCACATTGCTAATAGCACAACAGGTTGTGTACTTGCTTTTGATTCAGAAGGTTGTTGGTTCTACTCCCATAAGGGGTGAATGCTGCCGTACTGAAAGTTAAGATACTAACGATGAGCCTGTTATCAGTTTGCCATCCATTTCCTATTGCAATATCACTAGCTTATTTTAATGTAATTTAGGCAATTTATTCCTCAGGGGCATCGGACACTTTATTTTTCGATGAAACCATGAAATATAAAGGTGATTGCTAGCAGCAACCTCTTCATTACAGATTTATATAACATGGAATTATTTAGATGACTTTTTTACTACTTCAGAGATTGTGCATATTTACTGATAATGGTGGACTGTAGAATTGTGCATATTTACTGATAATAGTGGACTGTAGAAGTTTGAGTAGACTTTTTTGATGGAAATGTTCTGAATTGGGCAGTTTTGTTTCATTTTTTTCTGGAAAAATGTTCAAAACAATAGGAAGGTGTATCAAAGAGCACATGTATGTTTCATATGCAAGGGGCCTATGATTTGAAAACAGCCCAGAATTAATTTCTATCTGCTACGGGTAAAATGTATTTTCTTTGAATGTGGTTTTAATGTTGTTTCAATGAATGTGAGTTTCAAGGGCAGAGGAGTTTTAATGCCAAGTTTGTTTAGCAGATGTCTTAGTGTTTGTGCTGTAAAATGCAAAATAAAACTTTCAAATGGAGTTCAAATCATCATAGAAGTAAATCAGTATGCACATTAGTGTTTATGGTAAATGGAGTGAAATAGCAAAGTAATGGATCATTGGAATGGCTGCAGGGGGAGGCTCCATTCGACCATGGTTTTGTGAGGGGGAAGGGTGGCAAACTTAGACAGCCCCAGCTGAACTATACCTCCCAACTGTCTAGATTTTCAAAGAATGAATAGATTTTTTGCTTCTTATTTTTGGTTTGTTCCTCATAAAATTTGTGGTTTTCTGGCAAATCATTTAGGAATTAAGTCACTAATGACACACTAGTTTCAGACTTTATAACTGTCAGAAAAATGCATGCTAAAGTAAGACCTGTTCTATCAACTGTCCCAGTTTATACAAGAGCTATTTTTAGTACTGTTTATATGTTCCCCCAATATATTTGGCCTTGTCCAGATTTATTGCATTAACAGGTTGAGCGGTACATGCAAATAAATTGCTTTATAGAATTAGGCATAGCCAAACCTCTCAACTGTCCCTGATTTTTGGCTCAAAATGTCGCTCTTCCCCTAATGATCCCTCCGCAAAATAGCAATTTTGGAAGAAAACGTGGAGGGTTTATGATTAAGAAATAACTGTAAAATAATCAGATTACTTTTATTTCAGAAATGCATGTAGATTATTTCATTTTGTCAGCTGATCAAGTTAGCAGTACTAATGTTAGTGTCCCTTCTTTGACAGGTTCCCAGCTGTATTGTGTTGCTATTTTATATTTTTACATCACATTTTTGGTCCATTTTTCATAAAATTGTGTTTTTTTGGCAAATTAGTGACAAATAATTAAAGACTGAAGTTAGAAAATAATGACAGACATTTGAGTTTCATATTTCATACCATTCAGAAAATTCATACTAATGCAAGACCTCTATTAGCTTTCTAAATTTACAAGAGCAATATTTTAAAAATTGTCCTTATTTTTGGGCCTCTGTCCCATTTCTTTGTATGGCTTTGTCCAGATTTCTTGCTCTGAGGTTAAGAGTTATGACAAATGTGTCAGGACCATCACAAGTCAGCCAGAGACATTTCAAACTGTGACATACTTGTTGCACCCCACTCCCCCATGTAGTGACTCTGGATGTGTCGAAGCAAGGCAAGGAGTAGTTATGCAGTGTAAATGTGCAGAGAATCCCACCCATCCAAGGTAGACATAAGTACTATAGTGGCTTTTCATCTGTCCTTGATTTTTACAGAATGGTCTGGTTTCTGTCATATTTTTTGTACTGTTGAGTTATGCTTATTACTCAAAGTGCCTGTTGCTCTGTGTTTAAGTAGCAATACTTTAATGACCATCAGGTAAGCTTGGCTGAGATTGCAAGATGCAGGTAAGCTTTAATAAGCATACTGTCAAAGAATTGCCAACATTGAAAGCCTTTCTGTTGCCATGTAGAGAATACTTAACTAGATAATGTATAAGCCTTAGGTATTGAAATGCATATGCCAGTATTTGTAATAAAGGACAGAATTACATTAAGAGTCTCATTACACTTGGAGACTTCCAGTCATCTCTGCAGGCTTTACCCGTAAACCGAATGCCAATCGCGTGGTCCATAACCTGTACAGTAATCCTTTAAGCAATGTATCTTGAGCTTATTTCTTGTTTGCTTTTCATTTTTTACTTTGATCATGTTTTCCCCATGAAACAAGTAGATGTCAGGCAGCAGGTCTTTTTTTAGATAAGGAACATTTTTACAAGTGGGGCATCAGAGATTTCTACTTTCAGCATGTTACTTGTTACTTTAATAAAGCTGAATATAAATTATAATTAGAACTGCAGTGCAAGAAGTGGTTTGAGTTGAGTGCTGCTTGTTTTTCTTATACTTAATTTTGACTGGCATTCCATTAATGTATTTAAAAAAAAGTAATTTATTTTTTCATGCCTCACAACCTTTTTTGTTTCCATCTAGTTATTAAGCTGTCATGCAGCCAATGCATTGAAATATTTTTATTCTTCTACACTTCATTTTGTCTTGATTGGACTCTCATAATGACGGTTTGGCACCCAGTGCAGTATATTTAGTTTTTGTGGCTTGCTACTACAGGTGTGTGTGTGTGTGTGTGTGTGTGTGTGTGTGTGTGTGTGTTTGTGTGTGTGGTAGGAATACCTCAGGCTTGAACCCTGTACCTTGTATGCAGGTGTTAAAGACCTGAATTCCCTACCCACCACCATTTGTAAAAAAAAAAATTGCAGATTTTGCCTCATATTTGATCTGATCTGTTCCTCATAATATCTGTGGTTTGTAAATGTTGCAATGCTTGATATTTGATGGTGCAGTGGTAGCATTGTTGCCTCACAGCTGCAGGTTCTCAGGTTTGATTCTTGGCTGGGGTGCCTTCTTTGTGGGGTCTGAATCTTCTCCCTGTGTTTGTGTGGGTTTGCTTTTGTGTCCTCCCATGTTACAAAGACATGTCTGCATTATTTCTTCCTGGGCCTCTGCTGAAAATTTTTTTTGTTCCAAGTCAGACTGTCCTGATAAACAAATGTTAAATAAAATTGACAGGCATTTGAATTTCAGACTTCAGGTTTCTGAATGTTTAATTTCTTGCATATTTGATGGTGCAGTGGTAGTATTGTTGCCTCACAGCTATAGGTTTTCTGGTTTGATTCTTGGCTGGGGTGCCTTCTGTTTGGAGTCTGCATCTCCTCCCTATGTTTGTGTGGACTTGCTCTGGTGCCTTGTCATTTTGCAAAGACGTGTCTGCAGTATTAATCCCTGGGTCTCTGCTGAAAATTGTTTTTATTGTGTCAGCAGTAAAATTGACAGGCATTTGAATTTCAGACTTCATGTTCTTCAGAAAATACATAGTCACACAACCGTAACACAACCTTTTATTCTAGCAATTTTCTAAGTTTATAAGATGAATATTTGAAATTTGTCCCTATTTTAGGGACTGTATTCCCCCATTATTGGCTTCGTCCAGGTTTTTTGTGCTAACGTTGACAGCTATGGCAAGAACTGAATTCAATGAATATGTTTGAGGGCTATATTCCCTCATTACTAGGTTTGTCCAGGTGTTTTTTGCTAAGAGGTTGACCGCTATGGTGAGAACTGAATTCACTAAATGATAGCCATTTAAGTTTCAGTCTTCCTCTCTTTTATAAAGCAGATGATTTGGCGTAGTGGTATGTTGCTCTGACTGTTTTGCACAGGGACCTTGGCAGTAAAATATATGGTAGTAACACAGCATTTTATTTTAGCAACTTTCCAAGATTATACAAGAAATGTTTAATGTGTCCCTGGTTTTTGGGCTTTTGACCCCCCCCCCCCAATACATTTTGTCTTTTCCAGTTTTCTTGTGCTGCGAAGATGAGATGCAGTTGAGTATTGAGTAGATTTTACAAGTAGCTGAGAGCTGCAGGGGAACAGAAGTTTAGTGTTGCTCAAGTGAAGTTGGTTTGCCTTGTTAATAGCACAACAGGTTGTGTACTTGCTTTTGATGTAGAAGGCTGTGGGTTCTACTCCCACAAGGGGTGGATGCTGCCGTACTGAGAATGTTCTCCTTGGTGAAGATACTAGCTATGAGTCCGTTATCAGTTTGCCATCCATTTCCTCTTGCAATATTACTAGCTTATCATTTATTTAATGTAATACAGGCAATTTATTCCTGAGGGGCAACAGACACTTTATTTTTCGATGAAACCATGAAATATAAAGGTGTTTGCTAGCAGCAACCTCTTCATTAGTTACAGATTTCTTTAATGTGGAATTATTTAGATGACTTTTACTACTTCAGAGATTGTGCATATTTACTGATAATGGACTGTAGAATTGTGCATATTTACTGATAATGGACTGTAGAATTGTGCATATTTACTGATAATGGTGGACTGTAGAATTGTGCATATATTTACTAATAATGGTGGACTGTGGAATTGTGCATATTTACTGATAATGGACTGTAGAATTGTGCATATTTACCGATAATGGTGGACTATAGGATTGTGCATATTTACTGATAATGGTGGACTGTAGAATTGTGCATACTTACTGATAATGGCGGACTGTAGAATTGTGCATATTTACTAATAATGGTGGACTGTGGAAGTCTGAGTAGACTTTTATGATAAATGTTCTGAACTGGGCAGTTTTGCTATTATGGGTGCATGCGTTTTTTTCATTGCTTACTGGAAAAATGTTCAAAACAAATTTAAAACGCCCTCTAACAACTGTACTGTATTGTACAAAGAATATAATTTAGTAAAATGTGGAAGGTGTATCAAAGAGCACATGTATGTTTCATATGCAAGGGGCCTATGATGTGAAAACAGCAAAAAATGAATCATCTGCCACTGGCAAAATATATTTTCTTTGAATGTGGATTTCAATGCTGTTTCTATGAATGCGAGTTTCAAGGGCAGAGAAGTTTTAATGCTAAGTTTTCATTGTGAGACTGCATTTTAGCAGATGACTTCGTGTTTGTGCTGTAAAATACAAATAAAACTTTCAAATGAAGTCCAACTCATCATAGAAGTAAAGCAGTATGCACATTAGTGTTTATGGTAAATGGAGTGAAGTAGCCAAGTATAATGGTTCATTGGAATGGCTGCAGAGGCTCCATTCAACCATGATTTTGTCAGGGGGGTAGGGCAGCAAACTCAGACAGGCCCAGCTGAACTAGATCTCCCAACTGTCCAGATTTTCAAAGAATGAATAGATTTTTGCTTCTTATTTTTAGTTTGTTCATAAAATTTGTAGTTTTCTGGCCAATCATTTGGGAATTAAGTCACTAAGTAATGATACACTGAGTTTCAGACTTCATAACCTTCAGAAAAATGCATGTTAAAGTAAGAGCTGTTCTATCAACTGTCACAATTTATACAAGAGCAATTTTTAGTACTCTTTATATGTTCCCCCCAATATATTTGGCCTTGTTCAGATTTACCGCATTAACAGGTTGAGAGGTACATGCAAATAAATTGCTTTATAGAATAGGCATAGCCAACCTCTCAACTGTCCCCGATTTTGGCTCAAAATGTTGCTCTTCCCCCTAATAATCCCTCCGCAAAATAGCAATTTTGGAAGAAAACATGGAGGGTTTACAATTAAGAAATAACTGTAATAATCAAAGTTATAGATTACTTGAAATGCACGTAGATTCTTTTATTTTGTCAGCTGCTCAAGTTAGCAGTACTAATATTAAAGTGTCCCTTCTTTGACAGGTTCCCAGCTGTATTGTGTGGCTATTTTATATTTTTGCATCACATTTTTGGTCCATTTTTCATAAAATTTTGGCAAATTAGTGACAAATAATTAATGACTGAAGTTAGAAAATAATGACAGACATTTGAGTTTCAGATTTTATACCCTTCAGAAAATTCATACTAATGCAAGACCTATTCTATTATCTTTCTAAGTTTGTTAGAGCAATGTTTAAAATTGTCCTTATTTTTGGCCTTTGTCCCACTTCTGTGTATGGCTTTGTCTAGATTTCTTGCTCTGAGGTTGAGAGGTATGACAAATGTGTCAGGGCCATCACAGTCAGCCAGAGACATTTCAAATTGTGACATACTTGTTGCACCCCGCTCCCCCATGTAGTGACTCTGGATGTGTCCAAACAAGGCAAGGAGTAGTTATGCAGTGTAAATGTGCAGTGTCCTCCCCCCAACCAAGGTAGACACAAGTACTGCAGTGGCTTTTCATCTGTCCTTGATTTTGCAGACAGAGAAAAGTTGGAGTTTTTTTGAGTCTGTCCATATAGGACAAGTGTTTTAAGGCCTAGGATCCTCTTTGTGAGGTACTTTTGCGGCCTCTCCAGTTGTTGCAGGTGTCTAGTGAGGTACATGCCAAATGGGGCATTGTACTCAATGACTGGCATAATGAGGGAAGAGTAGAGGGAGACAATGACCTCTTTAATCCTGGAAGCAAAACCCTTAGTAATGAGATGTGCCACATAGAAGGACTTTCTGACCACAGTGGCAATGTGGTGGTCAAAAGAGAGGTTGCTATCAACCTGTGTTCCTTCTGTTTTCAGTGGACTACCATCAATGTGGTAATTCAAGGGAACTGGGTTTTTCCCAAGGGGGATGATGACACATTTTTTGGCATTGAGCTTAAGGCCATGGTTCTGACACCAGTCGTTGATCTCATTGAGGCCTATCTGTAGGATGTCAACATCACATGGGGAGTTAATAATAGCCCCCAACTTGCAATTGTTTGCGAACTTTGTCAGCCAGAGACCCTTTGTGTTGGCCTGGACTTCAGAGAAGCAGATACCAAGCAAGAGAGGAGCCAGGACCGAACCCTATGGGACTTCACTTGTGACTGGTCGACAGTCTGACTTGGAGTCAGCTACTTTCACACTGTGGGTACTATCTGTGAGCCAGTTTGTAACCCACCTAGTAATATAGGTGTTGATACCTAGCTGAGTGAGTTTTTCTATGATTCCTGAGTGGGGAATGGTATCAAAAGCCTTTGCCAAATCAAGGTAGGTTATATGAACCACCATGCCTTCATCCATAGCTCTGGCGACTCACTCAAAGAAGTCAAATAAGTTGAGCAGGTATGATCTACCCTTCACAAAACCAAACCGTGTAGCATCCAGAGTTTGGAGATCCCCTAAGTCCTTGTTTATTAGGTCCATAGCCTGCAAGTAGTGAATACTGTTCGTAACTATTATTTAAGGGTTCCCCACTCTCATCAGATACCTACATCAGTTAAGAAGAATTGCCCAGAAAATACTGTGGACCTAGCAAAGACGTTTGAGAGAACCATAGCCTGAAAGTAGTGAATGTATGTTAACTTTCTTGGTTTAGTGTACTTTACATTGTGTACTCCCTTAAGGACAGCTGACTGACTTTATTGTGATCAAATGCTGCATCATAGATTAGCGGCAGGCATCACCCCCCCATATATCTGTTACCTTCTTAGTTATACTGCACTACTTTTCCTCTATAATCTAGAGTGCACCTTTGCCTCTTCCTTCCCATCCTGCCCACACTCCAGCTGCCTGAATTACACAACACATCTCTGATTTACTGACTACTTGGTTTGAATTTAGTCTAAGGTTACTTAACTGCCACATAACTACCTTCCACCCCTATATGATACATATTGCAGTCATGGGCTCTCTTTCACATAACGCTGATAGTCTCCCAAACTCTCCAGTGTCTTGGACTACTGCCTCTAGGTCCTAATCCCTCCCCCCTCCATCTGCAACAATCCTGTACCTCCTGTCCATCTCTCCTGTCCCCTTCCCCTTACACCCTTCCTTCCAAGGAAGCCCATCTCTTCTGTCTTCTCCCTCTTAACATCCTTCCTTCCAAGGGAGTTTACGTAGGGAACCCTGTTGGCGAGGTGCCATTTTCAAACTGTCCTAGCCTCCCCATAGATGCTGCTGCTGCTGTGCTTGCTAGCGTGTTAGTGGTAAGGAATTTGTACTGTTATTTTTTATTTCTGCACATGTAATAGTATCTGCTGAAGTAAATTCATGTATAAGGAACTGTAGAATGTTTTTAGAGTTAACTCTGCTTCGTGAGTTAACCCACAGGCAAGTGGAAACCATGAGTGTAACTATACATCGTAGAGGTTTTAAATAACTATGTCACGGCTGTAAATTGTGTCTGTATTGCCTTATCTTTTAGAAACAGTAAATGCAAGCGTACACTAGCTTCTATATTTAGTTTATCAGCATTGCGTGCTGTATGTAAAATACTTGAATTAGCGTGATTATTGTCTTTATCTTTTAGAAACAGTTTATTTGATTTAACACCATTGAGTGCTGTATGTTAAATACTTGAACTAGCCTGATTAATGCCTTATCTTTTAGAAACAGTACAGGCAAGCGTATACTAGCTGCTTTAGTTAAACAGCATTACGTTCTGTATGCTGGCTGTTGCATACTTGAATTGGACTGATTACTGGCCTACATACCATCCAAGTGCATTGCCTTATATTTTAGGAACAGTAAAGGCAAGCGCACAACAGCTCCTTTAATTAAACAGCATCGCAAGCTGTATGCTGTCTGATATATAATTGAATTAGCCTGATTATTTCTGAATACCGGCTTACTTAACATCCAAGTGTATACATAATAGCTGCGCAAGTATATCTGTCTGTCAGCATTGCCGGTCGTTAAGTGGTAATTCACTTTCGGCTTAAATCGCTTAATGGTTACTGCAAAGGCTGTCTATAATATAGCATAGCGACTCCCACTTGCATTGGATATAGCTCATTAATGCTACAATTAGTTAGAATGTTGATGAATACATCCTGTACTTATTAGATAAAACTTGATAGTTAAGTCCTTGTAACCCACTTTTTTGTGTGGGCAATATTTGGCTTGGGTTACCAGTCTAAATAACTGCAAATTAAGATTCTGCTTGACCTGCATGGGTAAATGGAGTTGGAGACATATCCAGCCTCCTCTCATCGTACTGAGACATTTAAATGTACTCTCAGATACCATAGCTCTACTTGGCTTACTGTTTCATTGATATTTCTACATGTTTGGGACCTTTCAGTTTCTAAATTGGTCTTGCTGTTTGATTGCACTGTTTAAGTAAGATAACTGAACACCTCCTGAACTGTTTTTTGCTGTTTATAAGGTAAAAATGCTTAAATAAAACACCTGAATGACCAACTTGCTGTGCTAGATCCTTGTATACCATGGTAGTAGTGCAAAAACAAAACAATTTTTGAAGAAAGCCTGTCCTAGCCTGTATGCAAACACCCTGAGTACTAATTATCCCTTTCCCTCCTCCAGACCATTTGTAACCATTATTTAAGGGTTCCCCCCTCTCATCAAATACCTACATCAGTTAAGAAGAATCACCCAGAAAATACTGTGGACCCAACAAAGAAGTTTGAGAGAACCATAGCCTGAAAGTAGTGAATGTATGTTAACTTTCTTGGTTTAGTGTACTTTACATAGTGTACTCCTTTAAGGACAGCTGACTGACTTTAGTGTGGTCAAACGCTGCATCACAGATTAATGGCAGGCATCATCCCCCATATATCTGTTACCTTCTTAGATGTTATGTGATCCTATCTCGCCTACATTCTGACTGATGGGTTCGGAGCCGATCCCTCGGCTCCGACTCGGCACGCTTATGCCAAAGAGCGAAGTCTCTTATTGGCTGAGCTTACTATATCCCAGGATGCACCACTACCAGTCTCCCAGATCTCGTTTGCCGCTAATCTGCGAAGACGTGGTCTCGAGCTGGCTGAGCTAAGTAGTAATTTTACTAACTTTTTTTTGTCAGGAATTTCTTGTTCTAGTCATAAAAAGCTGTTTTCACGGCTATTCTATCTCTTTTGTGTGTGTTTGGAGTTTTTCAAAGACTTTGTTGTGTGATTGGGTTGAGTTTGGTTAGGTCTCCTTCATCTAGGGCCTTCCTGGTCTTTCAACCCTCCTAAAACCTACAGGGTTTCGAAGTACCCTTACTATTTTGTTACCTAAGCGATAACTGTACTAGGTAGTGTCAGTAAACAGAAAGTTGGTGATTTTTTTCTGTCAAGTTACTGATTCTTTGCCATAATGTCACAAAATCCTAGGCCTTCGGGCTTCAAAAAATGCACCAAATGCAATTTCAAAATGTCCATCACAGACGATCACTCTCTGTGTGTATTGTTTGGGTGCTAAACACTTACAGGAGTCATGCAGCGTGTGTCACGCTTTTTCCTCAAGGGTCCTCCAGGAGAGGAAAAATAAATTGATTCTTAAGGGGTTAATTAAACCTTCTTTTGAAGAAGCCTTGGCATCCTCTCCTTCTCCGCTAAAAAAGCGCGACGGTTCCGACCAGTCCGTCGGATCCGACCGCCAAAAGACATAGGCAGGCCTCTCCTTCGGCTCAAAGGACTTCGGAGCCGAGGACTGAACGGTCTGCCTCGATGCCACCAGTCTCGACTCCTCTGGCTTCGGAGCCGATGGCTGGGGCATCGAGGCGGGTCACCTTCGCCGGCTCCACTGGTCTCGAGCCGACAAGGGTCGCCCGCTCAGACACTTCCTCCTCGGCGCAAGTCCACCTCGGCACCGATGGAATCTAGTGTGTATTCCTCGGCGCCGATAGTCATCGAGTCACCTCGAGCCGGTCCCCTAGTCCTTTGGGGCCGTTGGAGAGGCCTCGAACCCGTTCAGTTTCCTCTCGGTCTTCGAGGATGTCAGATTCTGATATAGACAGGGTGCTCCAAAGACTGTTCCAGTCCCCAGTCTTCCAAAAATTTGTTTCGGTTCCGACCCAGTTGGCTTCGGAGCCGATGACCCTGGCCCCCCCATTGCCATTCCTCCTCCGACTGCTTCGGCTCCGTCGGAGCAGGTGCTGTTGGAGCCGGTGGAGATCTTAGGGTCGGCTCCGACCCTTACTCCAACCCGGGCCTTCGGGTCCGAGTTTGGTACACGGACTTCTTCGGCTGGACCCGGGGTGATGTTTGGGACCTATGCTTTCGGTTCCGAGCCTCCCTCGGTGCTTCGGCGGGACTTCCGTCGGCTATCATGGCTCGGGACCGGACACTCCCAGGATTCTGGGGTCCGGCTTTCAGAGCCATGAGGAGTGCCTTGGCCAAGTCCTCTTCGGCCGCTCTCCGGCTTTACCGCACCTTCCTGGGCGTGGAGACTGGGTCTTTGGCAGTTCCCTGTCCGTAGTCAGCGGAGCCCTGGGCCTGAGGTTACCCCATTGGGGTTCCCTCCTCCTGAGGGTTCTTCGGAGTTGTCTTCGGAGGAACCCCCAAGGAAGAGATCGTGCAAGAGGAAGCACGTGGACTCCCGAGTCTATTACATCAGACACTGATCTTGATGATGCAGAGGGGTCCCCGAAGTCGTCCTCGGATGATGTCTCATTTGCAGACATCTTAGAGATCCTCAAACAACGAGGTGGCTGGATATCCAAACCCCCCTCTGCTGATGAGTCAGTGCTCCTCAAGGCCTTTGGGGCTCAGCCCTCCGCCTCCTGGGTGTCTCCGCCTTGACGAGCTTCTGGATTTAGTTTGTCGGGCGTGGGAACATCCAGATACCGTGGAACCAGTCCCTTCTCGTCCAAATAAATTTTTGTCTGCTCCCCCCGAGAAGGAGTTCCTCACTAAAGGCGTGGCTGTAGATGCCATGGTGGTGGCATCTGCTACACAACAGGACGTGGCAGAGGCTTCAACGTCCGTCCATCCTCCTAATAAGGAGTCTAGGAGTATGGACAGGTACGGAAGCACCCTGACTTCAGCGGCCTTTACTTTAAGGTCTCTGAATTATTTGGCACATTTTACCAGGCTTCAGAGGGATCTGGTCAAGGAGTTGTCAGATTCCTCTCGGTAACCTACCTGAGCAGCTAGCCCAGTCGGTTAGCTCTCAGTTGGCTATACTTACGTCAATTTCTAACTCGTCCATGAGGCTCATTTCCTATGCGGCCGAAGGGCGGGTAGAGCGGCAGGCACAGGCGTGGCTCACGGAGACAAGCCTGGCTCCGCTTGTGTCAGTTCGGAGGCCTTCAAGTCTTCCTTCGCCGACGCTCCCTTTGATGGGTCCTCTTTGTTTGGACCGAAGGTTAAAGACACCCTTACCGCTGTGAGCAAGAGGGAAAAACTTTATCTGCCGTAGGTGCCGTTATTCCACTCCCTTCGGCCTTACCCCAAGGCTAAAGGAGGGGAAGATGTGGTTCAAAATCTCGCAAGTTTTTCCTCAACAGCAGGAAGATTGCCCTTCCAGAGGCAGAGGACGGGGAAATTTTTCTGGGAGACGCCGTCCCAGAGGCGGCAGAGGGCCCCGCAATTCTGGAGACCGCGAGTCCTTTCGTGGCTCTTCAGCCTCCCACACATCATGAGGGATTGCCCGGCTGTGCTGCTCCGGAGCCAGTCGGGTGTCGTTTTGCCAAGCACCTAAAAGCCTGGGAGTCAATCACTCAGGACAGATGGGTGCTTCGGATCATTGCCGGAGGTTACACCATCCCATTCACATACTCACCCCCACCGTCCAAAAAAATCCCGGACCCACCACGCAGTCAAAGGGAAATGGCAGGCGGAGAAGCTTTAAAGCTGCTAGAAAAAGGAGTCATCCAACCGGTCCCCACAGACCAGATCGGATCAGGAAATTACTCCAGGTTCTTTTTAGTGCCAAAAAAGACAGGGGACCTGAGACCAATATTGGATCTCAGCAGACTGAACCAATCCGTCACGAAATCCAAATTCCGAATGGTCACGTTACAATCCATTCTCCCATTGTTGGAGAAGGATGTTTGGATGTGCTCCATAGACCTCAAGGACGCCTATTATCACATACCGATACATCAGGCGTCCAGGAGGTATCTGCGCTTCAGCCTGGGAGTCAGTCATTACCAATTTTGTGCTCTGCCCTTTGGTCTCACCACAGCCCCCAGGGTGTTTACCAAGTGTTTGGCAGTAGTGACGGCTCACCTGAGAAGTCTTGGATTCCAAGTGTTTCCCTATCTGGACGACTGGCTCCTGACTGCCACCACCAGGCATCTACTAATGGACAACCTCAAAGCCACCATCTCCTGGGTGCTACCCTGGGGATTACATTCAATTGGTCAAAGTCTGTCTTGCTGCCCTCTCAACGCATAAGGTTCATAGGAGCAGAGATAGACTCAAAATTGATGCGTGTCTTTCTTCCTGCCGAAAGGATCCAAACTTTACAGGGCCAAGTTCAAGCTCTGATCTCGAGATCCAAAGCCCCAGCCAGGATGGTTCTACAAGTTTTAGGCTCAATGTCTGCCACGGTTCTTTTAGTTCCTCTGGCAAGATTGCACATGAGGATTCTTCAGTGGCTATTGTCAACTCAATGGTCCTTTCAGGATCTTCCCTCAATCATCACATCATGATTACGGAAACATGCAAACGGGACCTTCGCTGGTGGCTTCAGACATCCAATCTGAATCAAGGAAGCCCCTTTGTTATTCCCTCTCCAGTGGTTACCCTGACGACAGATGCCTCCCAGATAGGGTGGGGGGGGGGGCATTGTCTGGGCAGGCTAGTTCAGGGCTCCTGGCTTCCAGATGAAGCTCTTCTCCACATCAATGTGTTGGAGATGAGGGCTGTACTTCTATCCCTACAGGCCTTACACAAGTTTCTTCCTCAGGGCATCATCGCCATCCACACAGACAACATGTCGGTGGTCTGGTATCTGAACAAGCAAGGAGGGACCAGATCTTACCCCCTTTGCAGAGAGGCCATGAGAGTGTGGGATTGGGCTGTAGCTACCAACCGCTTCTTGGTAGCGACCCACATTCCGGGAAAATCAAATATATTGGCAGACAAATTGAGCAGGACAATTCTCTCTCCTCACGAGTGGTCTCTAAACCAAACAGTAGCAGCTCAGGTTTTCAGGAGATGGGGGACGCCGTGCTGCGACCTATTTGCAACTCCACTCAACACCAAGTGCAAAAGGTTCTTCTCCTTGATCCCACATCAGGGAGTACCAGCTATGGATGCTCTAGCACAACCTTGGCCAACAGGGCTACCTTATGCCTTTCCTCCGATTCCACTTCTATCCAAAGTCATTCAAAAAGCTTCTCAATTGGGGTCCGCAATGATACTGATTGCCCCATACTGGCCTCGTCAGGTATGGTTTCCTTACCTGAAGAAGCATGCGGTGGACGATCCGTGGACTTTAGACCTAATTCCGGACCTGCTAATTCATCAGTCGGGACATCAGCATCAGTCCCTTCGATCTTTGAAGTTGACAGCTTGGCTCCTCCACTTCCGACTTTAGTCAGAAGTCACACATTAGACCGGAAGTTGTTCACATTTTATCTTCGCCCACAAACCCACCACTAACAAATTGTACCTCAGTAAGTGGAAGAGGTTTGCTATCTGGGCTCAACTCAAGGGCTTAGACCCTATCACTGCTCCTATCCCAGAGGTTTTGAAATTCTTAACATCCCTGTTTAATCAAGGATCTTCTGTCTCTACTATTAAAGTCCAACTAGCGGCTATCTCTAAATTCCACGAATCCATGGATCCTCCATTGATGAGCAGCAGACTATGCAAAACTTTCATTAAAGGTGCGGCCTGTTAAGACCCCAG
This sequence comes from Protopterus annectens, assembly GCF_019279795.1. Classification (NCBI taxonomy): domain Eukaryota; kingdom Metazoa; phylum Chordata; order Ceratodontiformes; family Protopteridae; genus Protopterus; species Protopterus annectens. Next base: position 1,864,872,361 of record NC_056729.1, read on the forward strand.
TTTTTCATCCTGCGCCTCCGTGGGATCTTGATTTGGTGCTTCGCATTAACATCTTCCCCTTCGAACCGGCTGCTACATGTGAGTTAAAATATCTGTCTTGGAAAACTGCCTTCTTAGTTGCAATTACTTCTGCAAGAAGAGTTTCAGAGCTTCAAGCCCTGTCTATTAAACCACCGTACTTGATTTTCCACAAGGATAGAGTATCACTTAGGCCTAATCCATCCTTTGTCCCAAAGGTCTGTTCTAGTTTCTGTCTCCAACAATCTCTAGAGCTACCAGTTTTCTTCCAAAATTCTCCAATGAAGCAGAATACACTCTCCATAAATTGGATGTTCACAGGCAATTACGCTTCTATTTAGACAGGACTCAGCAACTTCGTAAGTCAGACCAGTTGTTTGTGTCCTTCTCAGATAATAAATTGGGTCAAACCATCACAAAAGCTACTATCTCCAAATGGATCAGAGATTGCATAACTCAGGCTTATTCTTCTTGAATAAGCAACTTACAACATCTATCAAAGCTCATTCTACCAGAGCTATGGCTACTTCTATAGCTTTTCATTCCAAGCTCGCTATATCGGAGATTTGTGCTGCGGCTACTTGGTCCAATCCGCACACTTTCATTTCCCACTACAAATTGGATGTGGCATCTAAAGGACGAGCATCATTTGGTTCCACGGTACTCAGGAGTGTTTTCCAGTGAGCCACCCAGGATTCAGGTGCTAGGACGCTGTCCCATCAGTCAGAATGTAGGCGAGATAGATCCCATAACATCTTTTAGTTATGTACTCACCATAACTTCAGATGTTTGGGATCCATCTCGCCACATTCTAATACCCACCCTCCTTCCCCTGCCTTGGAGATCAGAAGAGATTGAACGGTTTTGAGTTCTACTGTTTTATCTTGTTTCATCTGACGATGTTATATAAGCAGGGCGTGCATGTGTGCATGTATGCGGACAAACTAGATCTGGGGGACTGGTAGTGGTGCATCCTGGGATATAGTAAGCTCAGCCAATAAGAGACTTCGCTCTTTGGCATAAGCGTGCAGTCGGAGCCGAGGGATCGGCTCCGAACCCATCAGTCAGAATGTAGGCGAGATGGATCCCAAACATCTGAAGTTATGGTGAGTACATAACTAAAAGTTATACTGCACTTCTTTTCCTCTATAATCTAAAGTGCACTTTTGCCTCTTCCTTCCCATCCTGCCCACACTCCAGCTGCCTGAATTACACAACACATCTCTGATATGCTGACTATTTTGTTTGAATTTAGTCTAAGGTTACTTAACTGCCACATAATTACCTTCCACTTATATAAGATACATATTGCAGTAATAGGCTGTCTTTCACATAACACTGATAGTCTCACAATCTCTCCAGTGTCTTGGACTACTGGCTCTACCCTGCTCCGTTCGTTATGCTCACTCCGCTCCCCTACCCACTGCACTGTTTAAGTAAGATAAGTGAACACCTCCTGAACTGTTTTTTGCTGTTTAAGGTAAAGCTGCTTAAATATAACACCTGCATGACCAACTTGCTGTGCTAGATCCTTGTATACCTATGGTAGTAGTGCAGAAACAAAAAGAAAGCAATTTTTGAAGAAAGCCTGTCCTAGCCTGTATGCAAACACCCTGAGTACTAATTATCTCTTTCCCTCCTCCAGACCATTTGTAACCATTATTTAAGGGTTCCCCCTTCCATCAAATACCTACATCAGGTAAGTAGAATCACCCAGAAAATACTGTGGACCCAGCAAAGAAGTTTGAGAGAACCATAGCCTGAAAGTAGTGAATGTATGTTAACTTTCTTGGTTTAGTGTACTTTACGTAGTGTACTCCCTTAAGGACAGCTGACTGACTTTAGTGTGGTTAAACGCTGCATCACAGATTAATGGCAGGCATCACCCCCCATATATCTGTTACCTTCTTAGTTATACTGCACTCCTTCTTTTCCTCTGTAATCTAAAGTGCACTTTTGCCTCTTCCTTCCCATCCTGCCCACACTCCAGCTGCTTGAATTACACAACACATCTCTGATATACTGACTATTTTTTCAATTTAGTCTAAGGTTACTTAACTGACACATAATTACCTTCCACTTATATAAGATACATATTGCAGTAATAGGCTGTCTTTCACATAACACTGATAGTCTCGCAATCTCTCCAGTGTGTTGGACTACTGGCTCTACCCCACTCCGTTCGCTATGCTCACTCTGTTCCCTCACCCTACCCCCATTCCCACCCACCCCATATCAATTGCATTTATAGTTAGACATCACACCCACTATCAGTTCCCTCCCACCCAAATAGAGTTTCACACCACACATATCACTTACAAACCAACACCCTTCACCACACCCTTACTGTCGCTTATTGTTAATGTATCAAAGCCATTTACTTTAAGATACTACCCTTAAACACTCTTCACCAAACATGATGAACTATAAGCAACAGTCCCACTTAATAAAAGCACTAGTCTACCTATGTACTATCATCATCTTTCTCCTGCTCACCTACCTCTTCTTATCACACCATTACATATCAGTACCCCCCACAATGGCATACCAAACCTCTATCCACTCCCCTGAAACTTTGTAACTTCCCTATCACACCACTAGACCTCACTTCCTCTAGATCAGTCTTATTCCGACTACAAACTGTATGTCAAAACTAACCCTCACTTCTCATTAAAACATACTAAATTACTACACAAACTAACTAAACTGTATCTTCACTTACTCGACAAACTAATTCACTGTGGTGGAATTCACCCTAATCATGGGCCCACCACAACACCCTACACAGACTTTAATCAGTCAAACCCTGTATACTATAGACCTACCTCCTCTCTCTTCTTCATTAACATAAATGCAAGAAGTATACTTGACAAAATCCAGGACCTTCATGTCTTCTAGCTGTATATAAACCAGAAATAGCAGTGCTAACTGAAACATGGCTTAAACCAGAACACCATAATAATGAGATTACAGCCCCTGGCCATAACATAATAGGCAGAGATAGAGTAGAGAAAAAGGGAGGTGATTCATAGGTTCATACTAGGCGATCTGCCCTAGGGCATTTATAAGCCTAGCCAGAGTATGTTTGGCTTTCACCACCCATTTTAAATTAATTTTGCTATGCCCTTTTTCGAGGTTAGTATACTGTGCCTCTGTCTAACAGTGACACAGAAGTGATACCCGGGGTAAACCTACGATCTCCCATCCACTCATCAAGATTCCTCTTGGAGAGTCAATGAGGGACTCTGCCTAACCTGGACTGGGATTTTATTCCAGAGTGAAGGGAGCCTCTGGGTTATGAATCTGTCCGTCAAGCATGTCCTATTTATTTCAGTGCTCAGGTTCAAGTCTCTCTAGTGTGTAGCTCGATGGGATTTGGATTTTTTGAGGTGCAGCATGTCCCTTAATTCCGGGTTGGACATGGCCTTATACGTCAGGCACAGGTCGCCACTGAGCAGGCGGTATGCCACTGAGTAGAGCTGGAGTTTCTTTAACCGGGCAGCATATGGCATCTGTTTGAGCCCCTTGATCCTCTTGGTGAGGTACTTTTGGGGTCTTTCCAGTTGCTGCAGGCGTCTGGTAAGGTACATCCCAAAAGGGGCATTGTACTCAATTATGGGCCTGATGAGGGATGAGTAAAGAGGCACGATGACCTCCCCTGATCTAGATGTGAATCCCTTCATGATTAGGTGGGCTATATAAAATGTTTTTCTAACCACTTTGGCCACGTGGTTGTCAAATGAGAGATTGCGATCAACTTGCGTCCCCAGGTCCCTAATGACTTCTTCTGTACTTAATGGATTACCACCTATGTGGTAATTTGTGGGACACTTTGTTTTTGCCAAAGGGGATGACTATACACTTTTTGGCGTTTAGCTTGAGGCCATGGCTCTGGCACCAGTTGTCTGTTTCTATGAGGCCCTTTTGGAGGATGCTTGTGTTGGCTGGAGAGTCGATTATGGCGCCCAGTTTGCAGTCATCTGCGAACTTGGTCAGCCACAGTCCTTCCGTGTTGGCCTGTACCACCGAGAAATATATACTGAACAAGAGAGGTCCCAGGACTGAGCCTTGTGGGACACCACTTGTAACTGGTTTGGAGTCTGACATGACTCCAGCAATTCTAACCATGTGGGTTCTGACCTTCAGCCAGTTTGCAACCCATCTAGTGACATAGGTGTTTATATTTAAGCTGGCGAGCTTATCTATAATGCCCGAGTGGGGTATTGTATCGAAGGCTTTTGCGAGGTCCAGGTAGGCTGTGTGGACTACCTTCCCCTTGTCAATGGCCTTGGTGACTGTTTCAAAGAAATCGACCAGGTTTAAGAGGCAGGATCTGCACTTAACAAAGCCAAACTGGGTAGGATCCAATGTCTGTAGGTCCCCAATATCTTTATGAGGTCCATGATGATCCTTTCCATACCTTTGCAGACCAAGCTAGTCAGGCTTATGGGATGATAGTTTCCAGGATCCGTTGAGGCACCACCTTTGTGGAGAGGGACCACTGTTGCTGTACGCCACTCTTTGGGTACATATCCTGTAGTAAGGCTGAGATTGAACAGTAGTTTTATGTTTGGGTTTAGCTCTTCTTGGAGTTCATGTAGGATGCAGCCCGGGACACTGTCTGGTCCCATTGATACTGTTTTTTGCTTTGGAGAGGGCGGCTCTTACCTGAGCATCTGAGATGTCAGGGGGCAGCACTCTATTGGGATAGATATTTGCCCTTTTGGTGGGGAGGGGGGGGAGAAGTTTGCACTGAACCTGTCAGCTAGGATGTTGGCAGTATCTGTGGGTTGA
>NC_056729.1:1864877672-1864902028 GCF_019279795.1 Protopterus annectens
TAGGCAAAAAAAAGATGGATTCAATCTAAGAAACTCTGTCTGTGTGAAAGATCAAATAAGGAGGAAGAACAGAGAGCCTGAAGCTCTGAAACACGTTTAGCGTTTGCCACTAGAAAAGGTTTACATGACAGGAATTTTATATCACAAGTGGCTGGCTCAAAGGGACGGGCAGTTAAGGCCAGAACCAAATTTAAGTCCCAAGGGGCTGGATGAGCCATAGGAGGCCTGAGGAGCCAGGCTCCTTTAAGAAAGGACTTGCACAGTCTATTGGCCATTAAAGAAGGCTCTATAGCAACATGAAAATTAGATATAGCAGCCAGTTGAACTTTAAGTGTCTAGACTGAAGAGCCCGAATGAAACAATGAAGCTAGAAATTCCAAGATCTGCGGAACTGGGGCCAGAGAGGATCAATGCTTCGCTGCTGGGCCCAACAAACTTTTAGTTATGTACTCACCATAACTTCAGATGTTTGGGATCCATCTCGCCTACATTCTGACTGATGGGTTCGGAGCCGATCCCTCGGCTCCCGACTCGGCACGCTTATGCCAAAGAGCGAAGTCTCTAATTGGCTGAGCTTACTATATCCCAGGATGCACCACTACCAGTCCCCCAGATCTAGTTTGTCCGCATACATGCACACATGCACGCCCTGCTTATATAACATCGTCAGATGAAACAAGATAAACAGTAAAACTCAAAACCGTTCAATCTCTTCTGATCTCCAAGGCAGGGGGAAGGAGGGTGGGTTTAGGAATGTAGCGAGATGGATCCCAAACATCTGAAGTTATGGTGAGTACATAACTAAAAGATGTTATGTGATCCTATCTCGCCTACATTCTGACTGATGGGACAGCGTCCCTAGCACCTAAATCCTGGTTGGCTCACTGGAAAACACTCCTGAGTACCGTGGAACCAAATGATGTTCGTCCTTTAGATGCCACATCCAATTTGTAGTGGGAAATGAAAGTGTGCGGATTGGACCAAGTAGCAGCACAAATTTCCGATATAGCGAGCTTGGAATGAAAGCTATAGAAGTAGCCATAGCTCTGGTAGAATGAGCTTTGATAGATGTTGTAAGTTGCTTATTAGAAGAAGAATAAGCCTGAGTTAGCAATCTCTGATCCATTTGGAGATAGTAGCTTTTGTGATGGTTTGACCCAATTTTATTATCTGAGAAGGACACAAACAACTGGTCTGACTTACGAAGTTGCTGAGTCCTGTCTAAATAGGCGTAATTGCCTGTGAACATCCAATTTATGGAGAGTGTATTCTGCTTCATTGAGAATTTTGGAAAGAAAACTGGTAGCTCTAGAGATTGTTGGAGACAGAAACTAGAACAGACCTTTGGGACAAAGGATGGATTAGGCCTAAGTGATACTCTATCCTTGTGGAAAATCAAGTCACGGTGGCTTAATAGACAGGGCTTGAAGCTCTGAAACTCTTCTTGCAGAAGTAATTGCAACTAAGAAGGCAGTTTTCCAAGACAGATATTTTAAGTCACATGTAGCAGCCGGTTGAAAGGGAAGATGTTAATGCGCTTAAGCACCAAATCAAGATCCCACGGAGGCAGGATGAAAAATTAGGGTCTTAATAGGCCCGCACCTTTAATGAAAGTTTTGCATAGTCTGCTGCTCATCAATGGAGGATCCATGGATTCGTGGAATTTAGAGATAGCCGCTAGTTGGACTTTAATGGTAGAGACAGAAGATCCTTGATTAAACAGGATGTTAAGAATTTCAAAACCTCTGGGACAGGAGCAGTGATAGGGTCTAAGCCCTTGAGTTGAGCCCAGATAGCAAACCTCTTCCACTTACTGAGGTACAATTTGTTAGTGGTGGGTTTGTGGGCCAAGATAAAATGTGAACAACTTCGGGTCTAGTGTGTGCCTTCTGACAAAGTCGGAAGTGGAGGAGCCAAGCTGTCAATTTCAAAGATCGAAGGGACTGATGCTGATGTCCCGACTGATGAATTAGCAGGTCGAATTAGGTCTAAAGTCCACGGATCGTCCACGCATGCTTCTTCAGGTAAGGAAACCATACCTGATGAGGCCAGTATGGGGCAATCAGTATCATTGGACCCCAATTGAGAAGCTTTTGAATGACTTTGAGAGAAGTGGAATGGAGGAAAGGCATAAAGTAGCCCTGTTGGCCAAGGTTGTGCTAGAGCATCCATAGCTGGTACTCCTGATGTGGGATCAAGGAGAAGAACCTTTGGCACTTGGTGTTTAGTGGAGTTGCAAATAGGTGCAGCAGCGTCCCCATCTCTGAAAACCTGAGCTGCTACTGTGTGTTTTAGAGACCACTCCTCAGGAGAGACAATTCACCTGCTCAATTTCTCTGCCAATATTTTTGACCTTCCGGGATGTGGGTCGCTACCAAGAAGCGGTTGGTAGCTACAGCCCATTCCACCTCTCATGGCTCTCTCTGCAAAGGGGTGATCTGGTCCCTCCTTGTTTGAACAGAAACCAGACGACCGACATGTTGTGTGTGAGGAAGGGGATGATGCCCTGAGGAAGAAACTTGTGTAAGGCCTGTAGGGATAGAAGTACAGCCCTCATCTCAACACGTTGATGTGGAGAAGAGCTTCCTGGAAGCCAGGAGCTCCTGAACTAGCCTGCCCAGACAATGCCCCCACCCTATCTGGGAGGCATCTGTCGTCAGGGTAACCACTGGAGAGGGAAAAACAAAGGGCTTCCTTGATTCAAATTGGATGTCTGAAGCCACCAGCGAAGGTCCCTTTGCATATTTCCGTAATCATGATGTGATGATTGAGGGAAGATCCTGAAAGGACCATTGAGTTGACAATAGCCACTGAAGAATCCTCATGTGCAATCTTGCCAGAGGGAACTAAAAGAACCGTGGCAGACATTGAGCCTAAAACTTGTAGAACCATCCTGGCTGGGGCTTTGGATCTGAGATCAGAGCTTGAACTTGGCCCTGTAAAGTTTGGATCCTTCGGCAGGAAGAGCTGGCGCATCAATCTTGCGTCTATCTCTGCTCCTATGCACCTTATGCGTTGAGGGGCCTGCAAGACAGACTTTGACCAATTGAATGCAACCCCCAGTGTAACACCCAGGAGATGGTGGCTTGAGGTTGTCCATTAGTAGATGCGTGTTGGTGGCAGACAGGAGCCAGTCGGTCAGATAGGGAAACACTTGGAATCCAAGACTTCTCAGGTGAGCCGTCACTGCCAAACACTTGGTGAACACCCTGGGGGCTGTGGTGAGACCAAAGGGCAGGCGCAAAATTGGTAATGACTGACTCCCAGGCTGAAGCGCAGATACCTCCTGGACGCCTGATGTATCGGTATGTGATAATAGGCGTCCTTGAGGTCTATGGAGCACATCCAAACATCCTTCTCAACAATGGGAGAATGGATTGTAACGTGACCATTCGGAATTTGGATTTCGTGACGGATTGGTTCAGTCTGCTGAGATCCAATATTGGTCTCAGGTCCCTGTCTTTTTGGCACTAAAAAGAACCTGGAGTAATTTCCTGATCCGATCTGGTCTGTGGGGACGGTTGGATGACTCCTTTTCTAGCAGCTTTAAAAGCTTCTGCGGCTGCCATTTCCCTTTGACTGGGTGGTGGGTCCGGGATTCTTTTGGACGGGGGGGCGAGTATGTGAATGGGATGGTGTAACCTCCGGCAATGATCCGAAACACCCATCTGTCCTGGTGATTGACTCCCAGGCTTTTAGGTGCTTGGCAAGCGACACCCCGACTGGCTCCGAGCACCTTTGCCGGGCAATCCCTCATGATGTGGGAGGCTGAAGAGCCACGAAAGGACTCATGGTCTCCAGAATTGCGGGCCCTCTGCCCGCCTCTGGGACGGCGTCTCCTGAAAAATTTCCCGTCCTCTGGAAGGAATCTTCCCTACTGTTGGGAGAAAACTTACGAGTTGCGGAACCACATTTTCCCCCTCCTTTAGCCTTGGGGTAAGGCCGAAGGGAGTGGAATAACGGGCACCTACGGCAGATAAAGTTTTTCCCTCTTGCTCACAGCGGTAAGGGTGTCTTTAACCTTGGGTCCAAACAAGGAGGACCCATCAAAGGCGTCGTGAAGGAAGACTTGAAGGCCTCCATGAACTGACACAAGCGGAGCCAGGCTTGTCTCCGTGAGCCACGCCTGTGCCTGCAGCTCTACCCGCCCCTTCGGCCGCATAGGAAATGAGCCTCATGGGCCGAGTTAGAAATTGACGTAAGGATAGCCAACTGAGAGCTAACCGACTGGGCTAGCTGCTCAGGTAGAGTTACCGAGAGGGAATCTGACAACTCCTTGACCAGATCCCTCTGAAGCCTGGTAAAATGTGCCAAATAATTCAGAGACCTTAAAGTAAAGGCCGCTGAAGTCAGGGGGCGCTTCCCGTACCTGTCCATACTCCTAGACTCCTTATTAGGAGGATGGACGGACGTTGAAGCCTCTGCCACGTCCTGTTGTGTAGCAGATGCCACCACCATGGCATCTACAGCCACGCCTTTAGTGAGGAACTCCTTCGGGGAGCAGACAAAAATTTATTTGGCGAGAAGGGACTGGTTCCACGGTATCTGGATGTTCCCACGCCCTTGACAAACTAAATCCAGAAGCTCGTGGGCGGAGAGACGCAGGAGGCGGAGGGCTGAGCCCCAAAGGCCTTGAGGAGCACTGACTCATCAGCAGAGGGGGGTTTGGATATCCAGCCGCCTTGTTGTTTGAGGATCTCTAAGATGTCTGCAAATGAGACATCATCCGAGGGCGACTGGGACCCCTCTGCATCATCAAGATCAGTGTCTGATGTAATAGACTCGGGGAGTCCACGTGCTTCCTCTTGCACGATCTCTTCCTTGGGGTTCTCCAGAGACAACTCAAGAACCCTCAGGAGGAGGGAACCCCAATGGGGTAACCTCAGGCCCGGGGCTCCGCTGACTACGGACAGGGAACTGCCAAAGACCCAGTCTCCACGCCCAGGGAAGGTGCTGGTAAAGCCGGAGAGATGGCGAAGAGGACTTGGCCAAGGCACTCCTCATGGCTCTGAAAGCCGGACCCCAGAATCCTGGGAGTGTCCGGTCCCGAGCCGTGATAGCCGACGGAAGTCCCGCAGAAGAACCGAGGGAGGCTCGGAACCGAAAGCATAGGTCCCGAGAACATCACCCCGGTCCAGCCGAAGAAGTCCAGCGTGCAAACTCGGACCCGAAGGCCCGGGTTGGAGTAAGGGTCGGAGCCGACCCTAAGATCTCCACGGCTCCAACAGCACCTACTCCGGAGCGAAACAGTCGGAGGAGGAATGGCAATAGGGTGGAGCCAGGGTCGCCGGCTCAAACCAACTGGGTCGGAACCGAAACAAATTTTTGGAAGACTGGGGACTGGAACAGTCTTTGGAGCACCCTGTCTATATCAGAATCAGCATCCTCGAAGACCGAGAGGAAACAGAACGGGTTCGAGACGGCCTCTCCAACGGCCCCAAAGACTAGGGACCGGCTCGAGGTGACTGGTGACTATCGGCGCCGAAGGAATACACCTGAATTCCATCGGTGCCAAGGTGGACTGCGCCGAGGAGAGTGTCTGAGCTGGCGACCCTTAGCCGGCTCCGAGACCAGTGGAGCCGGCGAAGGTGACCCGCCTCTCGATGCCCCAGCCATCGGCTCAAGCCAGAGGAGTCGATACTGGTGGCATCGAGGCAGACTGTTCCGACCTCGGCTCGAAGTCCTTGGAGCCAAGGAGAGGCCTGCCTATGTCTCTTAGCGGTCGGATCCGACGGACTGGTGGAACCGGCGCCTTTCTTTTAGCGGAGAAGGAGAGGATGCCAAGGCTTCTTCAAAAGAAGGTTTAATTAACCCCTTAAGAATCAATTTATTTTTCCTCTCCTGGAGCACCCTTGAGGAAAAAGCGTGACATACGCTGCATGACTCCTGTAAGTGTTTTGCGCCCAAACAATACACACAGAGTGAGTGATCGTCTGTGATGGACATTTGAAACTACATTTTGTACATTTTAAAGCCCGAAGGCCTAGGATTCTGAGACATTATAAGACAATTTCAGTAATCTTTAACAGAAAAATACAATTACTGACTTACTGATGACACCACTTAAATATAGGCTTACAGTTATAAACTTAAAAGCACAAATGACAGGGGAACTTTGAAAACCCTGTAAGGTTTTAGGAGGTTGACTGACCGGAAGGCCCTAGATGAAGGGGCCTAACCAAACTCAACCCAATCACACAACAAAAGTCTTCAACAAATCCAAACACACACAATGTGAAGAATAGCCGTTAAAACAGCTTTTAATACAAAACAGCAAAAACTGACAGAAAAAGTTAGTTAAAATAACTACTCAGCTCAGCCAGCTCGAGACCACGTCTTCGCAGGATAGCGGCAAACGAGATCTGGGGGACTGGTAGTGGTGCATCCTGGGATATAGTAAGCTCAGCCAATTAGAGACTTCGCTCTTTGGCATAAGCGTGCCGAGTCGGAGCCGAGGGATCGGCTCCGAACCCATCAGTCAGAATGTAGGCGAGATAGGATCACATAACATCAAATCTTTTCCATTTGCTGGAATACAGCTTAACGGTAGAAGGCTTGTGGGAAGAAGACAAGATGTGCATCACTTCCGAAGAAAGAGAAAGATCCCTAACTAAGGATGGAAGTGGAGTAGCCAAGCAGCCAGTCACAGCGACGGAGGGCGGATGAGAAGTGTCTGACATTGGATAACAGATCCGGCACTGGGTCCAGAATCCAAGGGCCTGTACCGTATACTTCTGAAGAAGGGAACCAAACCTGACGGGCCAATGTGGGGCGACCAAAATCATGTGGCACTCGACATGAAGAGCCTTCTGAATCACCCTCGGGAGAAGGGGAATCAGTGGAAAGGCATAAAGCAGACCCGGGGGCCAATTGTGGGCTAGAGCGTCCCTGGGAGACTGACCTTGAGAGGGTGTCAGAGTGAAGAATGCTCTGCACTTCGCATTGTTGGGGCTGGCGAACAAGTCGCAACAAGGGAGGCCCCATTCGGTGAAGATCTGCGCAGCCACTCTGTTGTTGAGGGACCACTCGTGGGGCAACAGGAGAGTCCTGCTGAGCTTGTCTGCAATCACATTGGCCTTTCCCGGAATGTGCGTGGCTACTAGGAAATGTCGAGAGGTTATGGCCCAGTGCCGTACTCTCATGGCCTCCCTGCAAAGGGGGTAGGACCTGGTTCCGCCCTGCTTGTTTATGTGCCAAACTACCGACATGTTGTCGGATAGAATCATAATAGGTACCTTGGGGAGAGCATGATGAAGTGCTTGCAAAACCAGAAGCACCGCTCTCATTTCCAGGATATTGATGTGAAGGTGCGCTTCGTAATCCTGCCAAGTGCCTTAGACAGACCTGTCCAGATAATGACCCCCTGACTTTTGCTCCTTAGACATTTTTAGAAGTAACAAGGCAGATAACTAACAGCAAGAAAAAAACAGTAACTAATGGATGGGCTAAAGCCCTCTAACTTAAATGGGCTTAGCCTGACACAACAGGTGAAATACACAGAGAGAAGAACTACGTGGGCTAAAGCCCTCTAACTTAAACGGGCTTAGCCCGAAAACTATTACAGTCACAGCGCCAGAAAAAAATAGTTACACATTCAATAAGGGCAAAGGCCCTCTAACTTAAACGGGCCTTGGCCCAGAGCGCAAAAAATATAAAAATTAAATATAACACCAAACTGACCACAAACGAACACAAAGCTGTTAAAACAGCTGTTTGTTTAAATTCTGACAGAAACCCTAGTCAAAAATGACCAAAAGGCAAGAAAAAACACTTAGCTCCAGCCAAGTCAAGACCACGTCCGGCTTGAAAAGTGGCAAACGAGATCTGGGGAAGCAGGTGTGGTGCATTATGGGATAAGGGGTACCCCAGCCAATTGAGAGACTTTGTTCTAGTGTATAGTGGCCGAGTCGGAGCCGACGGATCGGCTCCGAACCCATCAGTTATGAATGTAGGCGAGACAGGATCCCATTACATCCATGTTTCAGCTAGAGTAAAAGTGTTTTGGGTGAGGATTTGCAGTTCCTTTAATGTGGGGGCAGCACTTATAAGGGTGGTGTCATCTAGGTATTGTACTACTGATGCTGTGAGTGAGGAGGAAATGATTTGGTTGGTGAATAGTGGGCCAAGGATGGATCCTTGAGGGACACCTATGGATACTGGTAGCAGGGGGGACAGCTGGTCATGCCGCAGGACTGCCTGCTATCAACCAGGTAAGTAGCTAGTAAACCATTATATAGTGGAGGGGCTGAAGCTTAGGGTAGGTAACGTTTGGAGAAGAATGTTATGGTCTACCATGTCAAAGGCTTTAGATAAGTCTAAAAAAATGGAAGATACAAATAGTCCCTTGTTTCTATTGTGGTTAACAATATCTGTAAATGATAGTAATACTGTGGGATGGTCTAAAGCCATGCTGGGTTTTAGAGATTAAGTTGTTTTGTAAGAGGTACCAAAGTAGTTGGGAATGTGCAACTCTCTCCAATATCTTAGACAGAGGTGAGAGTATTGTGATTAGGTGGTAGTTGGTGAGTTCTAAGGAGTTGCCCCCTTTGTGCAGTGGAATAATGTGTGATGTTTTCCACAGGGTGGGGACTTTGAATTCTGCAAGTGACCTGTTTATGAGGATGGACATGGGATAGGCTATGGCGACTGCTGCTATCTGAAGGAATTTGGTTGGTAGGGTGTCAGCAGCTAGTGTGGTTGGTTTGAGTTTCTTAAAGAGCTTTGAAATAATTTTAGTGGGTACAGGGTGTAGGGAAAAGTTGGTGGTACTGTTTTGAATAATAAGGTGGGTTTTGCTAGCACCTGGTATAGGGCTGCTAGTGGTATTGAGGGCATTGGTAAGGGTTTGGACTGTTTCGGTGAAGAACTTGTTAAATTGTGTGGGAATGTTGTCATAGTTGTTTGGTAGTACTGGGGTTGGGATGGTGGCTTTACCTGGGTGGATTATGCCATTTATTGTAGCCAAAAATGTCTTAGGGTTGTTGGCATATTTTTCCTGCATGTTTTTATAGTAGTTACTTTTGTCTAGTTTGATTTGTTTTTTCGCTTGGTTTCAATGTTCTTGGTAGGTTTGCCTCAGATTACTGGTTTTGTTCAATTGATATTGACTCCAGGCCTGATTCCTCTCTTTCATTGTAATCTTAGTATCTTTAGTTAGCCATGGAGCAAAGTTAGCTTTTAGTCTTATAGTTCTGGAGGGGGCATGACAGTTTAGGATTTGCAGGAAAGTGGAGTTAAAGTACTGTACGGCATCACCTAGAGATAGTAGTTTTAGGGGTGTCCAATTACAGCTTTGTAGTGAATTGATGAAGTTAGTTGTTTTAAAGGTCTTTTTGTTATGTATTACTCTGAGGATGGGTTGGCTTATGTAATGGGGTCTGTTCTGAATTAGGTAGGTTGGTTGATGATCACTTAGTCTGTCAAGTAGACAGCTAGAGTGGGGTCAGATAACTGAAACCAGTCTAAGATGGATTAGAGCTTTGAGGTTTTGTCTGTTCTGGTTGGGGTGGATATAATTTGGGTAAATCTATGGAGGTTAATGTGGGTAGTTGGAATGTGGCTAGAGCAGTACAGCCAGTCAATATTAAAGTCACTTAATAGTACAGTTTCTTGTGGTATGGAGTTTGAGATCAATTTTAGCAGGTTTTCCATTACAGTAGTGTTATTGCCAGGTGGGATTTAGCAATAAAGATATGTTTGTTTGAGTTTAGTTTTAATTTGGCAAGGATTAGTTAAACATCTTTGATTTCTTGGCTGTTATAATCAATTTATTCAATGGTGAGATGAGTGTGGAACAATATTGCTACGTTACCTCCCTTTTTCTCTACTCTATCTCTGCGTATTATGTTATAGCCAGGGGCTGTAATCTCATTATTATGGTGTTCTGGTTTAAGCCATGTTTCAGTTAGCACTGCTATTTCTGGTTTATATACAGCTAGAAGGGCATGAAGGTCCTGGATTTTGTCAAGTATACTTCTTGCATTTATGTTAATGAAGAGGAGAGAGGAGGTAGGTCTATAGTATAAAGGGTTTGACTGATTAGAGTCTGTGTGGGGTGTTGTGGTGGGCCCAAGATTAGGGTGAATGTCAGCACAGTGAATTAGTTTGTAGAGTAAGTGAAGATACAGTTTAGTTAGTTTGTGTAGTAATTTAGTATGTTTTAATGAGAAGTGAGGGTTAGTTCTGACATACAGTTTGTAGTCGGAATAAGACTGATCTAGAGGAGGTGAGGTCTAGTGGTGTAATAGGGAAGTTACAAAGTTTCAGGGGAGTGGATAGAGGTTTGGTTTGCCATTGTGGGGGGTACTGATATGTAGTGGAGTGTGATAAGAAGAGAGGTAGGAGAAAGGTGATGATAGTACATAGGTAGAGTAGTGATTTTATTAAGTGGGACTGTTGCTTATAGTTCATCATGTTTGGTGAAGAGTGTTTAAGAGTAGTATCTTAAAGTAAATGGGTTTGATATATTAATAATAAGCGATAGTAAGAATGTGGTGAAGGGTGTTGGTTTGTAAGTGATATGTGTGGTGTGAAACTCTAATTGGGTGGGAGGGAACTGATAGTGGGTGTGATGTCTAACTTTAAATGCAACTGATATGGGGTGGGTGGGAATGGGGGTAGGGTAGGGGAGCAGAGTGAGCATAGCGAACGGAGCGGGGTAGAGGCAGTAGTCCAAGACACTGGAGAGATTGCGAGACTATCAGTATTATGTGAAAGGCAGCCTATTACTGCAGCATGTATCTTATATAAGTGGAAGGTAATTATGTGGCAGTTAAGTAACCTTAGACTAAATTCAAACAAAATAGTCAGTATATCAGAGATGTGTTGTGTAATTCAGGCAGCTGGAGTGTGGTCAGGATGGGAAGGAAGAGGCAAAAGTGCACTTTAGATTATAGAGGAAAAGGAGTGCAGTATAACTAAGAAGGTAACAGATATATGGGGTGTGATGCCTGTCACTAATCTGTGATGCAGCGTTTGACCACATTAAAGTCAGTCAGCTGTCCTTAAGGGAGAACACTATGTAAAGTACACTAAACCAAGAAAGTTAACATACATTCACTACTTTCAGGCTATGGTTCTCTCAAACTTCTTTGCTGGGTCCACAGTATTTTCTGGGTGATTCTTCTTAACTGATGTAGGTATTTGATGGGAGGGGGGAACCCTTAAATAATGGTTACAAATGGTCTGGAGGAGGGAAAGAGATAGTTAGTACTCAGGGTGTTTGCATACAGGCTAGGACAGGCTTTCTTCAAAAATTGCTTTCTTTTTCCTTTTGCACTACTACCATAGGTATACAAGGTTCTAGCACAGCAAGTTGTCATTCAGGTGTTATATTTAAGCAGCTTTACCTTATAAACAGCAAAAAAACAGTTCAGGAGGTGTTCACTTATCTTACTTAAACAGTGCAGTCATCAAACAGCAAGACCAATTTAGAAACTGCAAGGTTCCAAACATGTAGAAATATCCATGAAACAGTAAGCCAAGTAGAGCTATGGTATCTGAGAGTACATTTAAATGTCTCAGTACAATGAGAGGAGGCTGGATATGTCTCCAACTCCATTTACCCCTGCAGGTCAAGCAGAATCTTAATTTGCAGTTATTTAGACTGGTAACCCAAGCCAAATGTTGTCCACACAAAAAGTGGGTTACAAGGACTTAACTATCAAGTTTTATCTAATAAGTACAGGATGTATTCATCAACATTCATAGGTTCATAGGTTCGTACTAGGCTATCTGCCCTAGGGCATTTATAAGCCTAGCCAGAGTGTGTGTGGCTTTCGCCACCCCTTGGGATGAGAATACTATGCCCATTTAGGGTTTAGTTTACTGTGCCTCTGTCTAGTAGTGACACAGAGATGACCCCCGGGGTAAACCTATGATCTCCCATCCACTCGTCAAGATTTC
The DNA here is from genome assembly GCF_019279795.1 of Protopterus annectens. Taxonomy (NCBI): domain Eukaryota; kingdom Metazoa; phylum Chordata; order Ceratodontiformes; family Protopteridae; genus Protopterus; species Protopterus annectens. Next base: position 1,864,889,577 of record NC_056729.1, read on the forward strand.
TCTTGAAGAGAGTTAGTGAGGGGCTCTGCCTAACATGGACTGGGATTCTGTTCCAGAGTGTAGGGAGCCTCTGGGTTATGAATCTGTCCCTCCAGCATGTCTTATTTATTTCTGTGTTGAGGTTCAAATCTCTCGCTCTCGTGGCTCTGATGGATTTGGATTTTCTGAGGTGAAGCATGTCCATTAATTCCGGATTGGACATTGCCTTGTACATCAGGTATAGATCGCCTCTGAGTAGGCGGTATGCGACTGAATAGAGCTGGATTTTTTGCAACAGAGCAGCGTATGACATATGTTTGAGACCCTTTATTCTCTTGGTGAGGAACTTTTGGGGTCTTTCTAACTGCTGCAGGTGTCGGGTAAGATACATCCCAAATGGGGCATTGTACTCAATCATGGGCCTGATAAGAGAAGAGTACAGGGGCACAATGACCTCTCTTGATCTAGATGTGAATCCGTTCATGATAAGGTGGGCAATATAGAAGGTCTTCCCAACCACCTTGGCAATGTGAGTGTCAAATGAGAGGTTACTGTCAACTTGGGTCCCTAGGTCCCTGATTACCTCTTCCGCACTTAATGGATTACCACCTATGTGGTAATTTGTGGGTACCTTGTTTTTCCCAAAGGGTATGACTATACATTTTTTGGCGTTCAGTTTAAGGCCATGGCTCTGGCACCAATTATCCGTTTCTATGAGGCCTTTCTGAAGGATGCTTGTGTCCGCTGGAGTATCAATTATGGCACCCAGTTTGCAGTCATCTGCAAACTTTGTCAGCCACAATCCTTCTATGTTTGCTTGCACCTCGGAAAAATAAATGCTGAACAAGAGGGGTCCCAGGACTGAACCCTGTGGGACACCGCTTGTGACTGGCTTAGAGTCTGACATGGCTCCCGCAATTCTGATCTTGTGGGTTCTGTCATTGAGCCAGTTTGCAACCCATCTTGTGACATATGGGTTAACATTTAAGCTGGTGAGCTTGTCTATGATGCCCGAGTGGGGTATTGTGTCGAAGGCTTTTGCAAGGTCAAGGTAGGCTGTGTGAACTGCCTTACCCTCATCAATGGCCTTAGTGACCGTTTCAAAAAAGTCGACCAGGTTCAAAAGGCAGGATCTGCCCTTGACAAAGACGAATTGGGTAGGATCCAGTGTCTGTAGGTCCCCAATGTCTTTGTTTATGAGTTCCATAATGATCCTTTCCATTGCTTTGCAGACCAGGCTCGTCATGCTTATGGGGCGGTAATTTCCAGGGTCCATAGAAGCACCTCCTTTGTGGAGTGGGACCACTGTTGCTGTACGCCACTCTTTGGGTACGTATCCTGTAGTAAGGCTAAGATTAAACAGCAGCCTTATGTGCGGGTTTAGTTCCTCTTGGAGTTCATGTAGCATGCAGCCTGGGACACTGTCCGGTCCCATTGATGCTGTGTTTTTAGCTTTGGAGAGGGCGGCTCTCACCTGGGCATCTGAGATGTTAGGGAGGCTACACTCTGCTGGGACAGCTATTTCTCCTTTTGGGAGGGAGGGAGCAGAGAAATTTGCACTGAACCTGTCTGCCAGAATGTTGGCAATGTCTGTGGGTTCAGTGTATTTTGTGTCATTTTGGACTAACTCTGAGCATATCTGGGAGTTTCCACCCAGGTTCCTAACATAGCTAAAGAAGGCCTTGTGATTGTCTTTTGTGTCTTTTGCAATTTTTCTCTCAAAGTTGGCTTTGGATGATTTTATGAGTGATCGCAGTTTTTTGCTAGTACTGATCAGAGATACCTTCCCTTTTAGGGATTTTGCTCTGTCATGTAGTAGCTTCCTCCTCCTGTTGTAAAGTTTGTTAATGGCTAGGGTCCATGAGACAGGACGTCTGCTTTGGGGGAAAGGGTCTTGGTTTTATTAGGGATTGCATGATCCATGCATTCTTGAAGGTGTCCGAAGAAGGCGTTTATAATGGATTCAGCGGTGTGGGCTGTGGTTTCCACTGGCCCAGGGGCCTTGAAGGATACCACTTTAGTCTTAAGAAGTGTGAAGTCGGCTTTTGAGAAATTCTTCACTGTGTTTTTTTGTGCAGGGGGTGGGGGCGGGATGTAGATTTCCAGTGAGATTAATTTATGATCTGATCTCACCAATGAGGGGTATACTTCCGGTGTGGAGCATTGTGTCCCCATGTTTGTGATGATCAGGTCTAGTATATTATCTCCTCTTGTGGGAGTGGTGACTAGTTGTTCCATCGCATTTGAGTTTATGAATTCTAGGAACCTTTGGGCTAGGGTGTTTGGGCTTGAGTAATGTTCCCAGTCTATGTTTGGGTAGTTGAAGTCTCCCAATATGATGGTATTTGGAGAGACATTCATACTCTCCAGTGTCTTCAGGAAGGCTGAGTGGGGTTCCTGAGTTTGAGAGGGTGGTCTGTAGCATGCTACAAACTGTAGGGCAGTTTTGCTTATGGTTAGTTGCACCTGGATGGTCTCTGATGCTTCGTGCATTGCCACTAACCTGGAGGTGTGGGTATCTTTGATGAATATGGATACTCCCCCTCCTTTTGTGGTTCGGTCCAAGTTTTGGGGCCGAAAAGCATGATATGAGGTATAACCTGGTAGTGCTTGGGTGCTCTCAGGAGCCTTGAACCAGGTTTCAGTCACTGCACAGACATTGATGTTCTCCATACTGAGGAGGGCTTCAAGTGCGTGCATCTTGAGGTTTAGACTTCTGGCGTTGAGCAGCATTACCCTTAGTTTTTTTTCAACTAATCATAACATTAATAAGCTATATCCAATGCAAGCTGGAGTCGCTATGCTATATTATAGACAGCCTTTGCAGTAACCATTAAGCGATTTAAGCCAACAGTGAATTACCACTTTAACGGCTGGCAATGCTGACAGATAGATATACTTGCGCGGCTATTATGTATACACTTGGATGCTAAGTAAGCCGGTATCCAGAAATAATCAGGCTAATTCAATTATATATCAGACAGCATACAGCTTGCGATGCTGTTTAATTAAAGGAGCTGTTGTGCGCTTGCCTTTACTGTTCATAAAATATAAGGCAATGCACTTGGATGGTATGTAGGCCAGTAATCAGTCCAATTCAAGTATGCAACAGCCAGCATACAGAACGTAATGCTGTTTAACTAAAGCAGCTAGTATACGCTTGCCTGTACTGTTTCTAAAAGATAAGGCATTAATCAGGCTAGTTCAAGTATTTAACATACAGCACTCAATGGTGTTAAATCAAATAAACTGTTTCTAAAAGATAAGGACAATAATCAGGCTAATTCAAGTATTTTACATACAGCACGCAGTGCTGATAAACTAAATATAGAAGCTAGTGTACGCTTGCATTTACTGTTTCTAAAAGATAAGGCAATACAGACACAATTTACAGCCGTGACATAGTTATCTAAAACCTCTACGATGTATAGTTACACTCATGGTTTCCACTTGCCTGTGGGTTAACTCACGAAGCAGAGTTAACTCTAAAAACATTCTACAGTTCCTTATACATGAATTTACTTCAGCAGATACTATTACATGTGCAGAAATAAAAAATAACAGTACAAATTCCTTACCACTAACACGCTAGCAAGCACAGCAGCAGCAGCATCTATGGGGAGGCTAGGACAGTTTGAAAATGGCACCTCGCCAACAGGGTTCCCTACGTAAACTTCCTTGGAAGGAAGGATGTTAAGAGGGAGAAGACAGAAGAGATGGACTTCCTTGGAAGGAAGGATGTAAGGGGAAGGGGACAGGAGAGATGGACAGGAGGTACAGGATTGTTGCAGATGGAAGGGGAGGGATTAGGACCTAGAGGCAGTAGTCCAAGACACTGGAGAGTTTGGGAGACTATCAGCGTTATGTGAAAGAGAGCCTATTACTGCAATATGTATCCTATATGGGTGGAAGGTAGTTATGTGGCAGTTAAGTAACCTTAGACTAAATTCAAACCAAATAGTCAGTATATCAGAGATGTGTTGTGTAATTCAGGCAGCTGGAGTGTGGGCAGGATGGGAAGGAAGAGGCAAAGGTGCACTCTAGATTATAGAGGAAAAGTAGTGCAGTATAACTAAGAAGGTAACAGATATATGGGGGGGTGATGCCTGCCGCTAATCTATGATGCAGCATTTGATCACAATAAAGTCAGTCAGCTGTCCTTAAGGGAGTACACAATGTAAAGTACACTAAACCAAGAAAGTTAACATACATTCACTACTTTCAGGCTATGGTTCTCTCAAACTTCTTTGCTAGGTCCACAGTATTTTCTGGGCAATTCTTCTTAACTGATGTAGGTATTTGATGAGAGTGGGGAACCCTTAAATAATAGTTACGAACAGTATTCACTACTTTCAGGCTATGGACCTAATAAACAAGGATTTAGAGAATCTCCAAACTCTGGATGCTACACGGTTTGGTTTTGTGAAGGGTAGATCATGCCTGCTCAACTTATTTGACTTCTTTGAGTGAGTCCCCAGAGCTATGGATGAAGGCATGGTGGTTCACATAACCTACCTTGATTTGGCCAAGGCTTTTGATACCATTCCCCACTCAGGAATCATAGAAAAACTCACTAAGCTAGGTATCAACGCCTATATCACTAGGTGGGTTACAAACTGGCTCACAGATAGACAGATAGAACCAGGGTTGCCAGATTTCCAGCCCCCCAGGTAGGGACAAAAAAAAAAAAAAAACAGTTCCACATTAAACAGTAGCTCTGCACTAAGCACGGAGCTTCTCGTGTTTAATGCATTGCAGTTCCGCATTCAACACAAGTAGCTCCGTGTTTAGCGATTTTTGATTGGCCCATATACCGGCATATGGGCCAATCAAAAATCGCTAACCATGGAGCTTCTCGTGTTTAATGCGGAACACAAGAAGCTCAGTGTTTAGCATACAGGCCAATCAAAAAAAAAAAAAAACAGACAAAGCAGAGGCTGGCCTGGATTTAAACCGGCAGGGCGGGACTCGGGATCAGGCTGCTGATCTCGGGACAGTCCTGCCGAAATAGGGACGTCTGGCAACCCTGGATAGAACCCACAGTGTGAAAGTAGCTGACTCCAAGTCAGACTGTCGACCAGTCACAAGTGAAGTCCCATAGGGTTCGGTCCTGGCTCCTCTCTTGCTTGGTATCTACTTCTCTGAAGTCCAGGCCAACATGAAGGGACACTGGCTGGCAAAGTTCGCAGACAATCGCAAGCTGGGGGCTATTATTAACTCCCCATGTGATGTTGATATCCTACAGAAAGGCCTCAATGAGATCAACGACTGGTGTCAGAACCATGGCCTTAAGCTCAATGCCAAAAAATGTGTCATCATCCCCCTTGGGAAAAACCCAGTTCCCTTGAAGTACCACATTGATGGTAGTCCACTGAAAACAGAAGGAACACAGGTTGATAACAACCTCTCTTTTGACCACCACATTGCCCCTGTGGTCAGAAAGTCCTGCTATGTGGCACATCTCATTACTAAGGGTTTTGCTTCCAGGAAGAAAGAGGTCATTGTCTCCCTCTACTCTTCCCTCATTATGCCAGTCATCGAGTACAATGCCCCATTTGGCATGTACCTCACTAGACACCTGCAACAACTGGAGAGGCCGCAAAAGTACCTCACAAAGAGGATCATAGGCCTTAAACACTTGTCCTATATGGACAGACTCAAAAAAACTCCAACTATTCTCTGTCTCATATCGCCTACTTAGAGGCAATCTCTGCTTGACTTACAAAGCCATGGCTAACCCAGCTCTGTTAGAAATGCTACATCTAAAGAAATCCCAATCCCTCTGCACCACATGCTCCAGAGACCTCAACCTCATTACCACAATCAACAGAACATGCTGGAGGGACAGGTTCATAACCCAGAGACTGCCCATGCTATGGAATAGACTTCCCATACATGTCAAGCAGAGCACCTCACTGGCCCTTTTCAAGAGAAATCTTGATGAGTGGATGGGAAATAGAAAATTCACCCAGCGGATCACTCCAGTGGCTCTACTCGATAGAGACACTAGGAACTAAAGTCGGGTGGCATGATGCCAGGCAATCCTATGGGCTAGGCTTGTAAAGGCTTTAGGGCAGTTAGCCTAGTACACACCTATGAACCTATATGTATGGCTGCCAGTGGGTTGCCATTGTAGATGCTGCACTGAGCTACAGACGAGGTTTCTAGACTGTGGGCCGGCTTTGCTAATGAGCATCTTGGGATGTATTACACTACACTATAACCAAAAGATGTCCTAACAATTGTTGCAACATGATGGCCAAATGAATGATCTGCGCATGTTTCCTCATCTCATGCCACACTTTCATTTTGAAGTGGGCTATTTTCCATACTATATAACAGGTGAAGGGACTGTTTACCAAATCCAGTGATATTGCAGTTCTTATTTTTAAGTTTTAACCCATTTTTTGAGCAGCTGTTGATATGAGTGAGCTCCATTTGGAGCTTCTACTTATCAGAGGGTGACTTGAGGAGGGCACCAAGTTAGCATTCATCCACAGACATGGTTAGCCAGAGATCCCCATCTGTAATTTGAATATCTGAAGTAGATGTCGAGTAGTAGGGGTCCTAGCACAGTGCCCTGAGGAGTACCAGTGGTCACCTTCATATTTACTGAGGATGTACTTGCCACAGTCCTGCTTGGTTCTATCCCTGAACCATTTTGCTATGCACCTAACTTCATAGGGGTTAATTTGTAACTCATTCAGCTTATTTCTTATGTTTGCATGTGGTATGGTGTCAAAAGCCATAGCCAGTTTGAGGCATCCTCTGGGTATAGCATGTCCACTGTCCATAAAGAGGTTGACCAGCTTAGTTACATAGGATCTACTATTAATAAACCTGAACTGCTGGGAATCAAGTCATATAAGGTTATTGATATCATAATAAATTAAGTTAGGTATGATACAGTCTAAGGCTTTACAGACAAGACTAGTCAGGCTCATGGGTCTGTAGTTTCCTGAGTAAGTGTCGGGTCCACCTTGTGAAGTGGTATCACAGCAGCTGGGCATTGTACATCAGGTGCTAAGCTCATGTTTGAAAGGCTGTAGGAAAGGGTCCATTAGGGCAGGTTTATCAAACAACTGAACATATTACCAGGTTAGCTTCTGATTATAGTCTAAGTTGATGGAATGTTTTAGTATTCCGGATTGTTTTTTAGTTCCTGTTATATCTTTTTAATATTGATCTAGTTTTTCTTTTTGCTATACTTTAAGAAGCTTTTTTCCTTAATGCATTTTGTTAATTTATACAGGTGGAACACCATGCTGGCTTACTTTTAAATTTCCAATTTTGCTTGGCCCTAGTAGGGACTGTCAGGTCAATGCATTTATCTAGGTACATGCTGAGTTTGTGTAACTAGTTGTGTCCCTATCTTGGGTATTACAGTTAAACTTGAATTATGTGACTTAATACAATTGTAGAAGGTTTGTTTGTGCAATTAAAGTCTTTGAATTTTGTGGTTTGCATCCAATGGTTTTGAGATTTTAAAGGAAATGTTACCACTTTGTGATGAGATTTAACTGGAGAAGGGAGCACTGGTGGTAGCTGGTATCGATGCTATATTAAGGTCAATAGTATTTCCTCATCTACTGGGTTCCCTGACAAATTTGTCTAGTGAGTTTTTGTTTTTGGAATCAATTAGTTTCTTGGGGTTAACCTATAGCTGAAGTAAGGTATTCCAGCTTATAGTTGGGTAGATTAAGTGGCTTGTAGTTCACTCAGTTTATCTGGGAACCGAACATGGATTTCTGGGAACAGAGAGGGGGTCCTGTACCATGGTATGATCTGATAGTTCCTGTTTAGTGTGAGTTCCATCTCAATCACTTCAATTTCTGAGTCAACGAGGATCTGCCTAGAAGTTATATGGTTCCTACCAAATATGAAGACTCCATTGCAGTTAACATTAGTCTGAAAAACAAGGTAAAAAGTTTGGAATGGATGGTGTGTTTTCTGTACTTTTTAGCCATGTTTCTGTTATAACATGCACATGTATACACTCCAAATACATCAGGGTCCTAGGTTGTTTGATATATCTAATGAGGTACATCCCATAGAGCAGTGTTGTACTCAGTAACTGGCCTAATTATATTTGATTGCAAAGGAATGATGGCCTCTTTTGATTTGGATAATATCCCCTCTATAATTAGCTGCACTAAATAGAAGAATTTTTTCACTACAATCATCACATGATGATCAAAGGAAAGGGATGATTATCCATCCATGTTTCAAGGTCACTGGCAACATTTTAATTTGTAGTGGAGTATTGTCTATATCACATGCTGACAGGAGTGCTTGTCCACTATATACAACAATATTGCACCATTTTGGCAATTAATTTAAGCCTGTTTTCTGTATACGAGGTATTTATAAGGGTGAGCCCTTATGTAAAGCTTAAGGTGTCAGAGGGGGACTTAACAAATTCTGCTTTAGTGTTATCCAGAAACATAGTTATCCAGAGGTCATGGCCATTAGACTGGAGATTGGAAAAGTAAATACCAAAAAGGAGGGGCCCCCACACTGATCGCTGGGGGACATCACTAATTGCCTTCATACTTTCAGATGAGGCACCTGTGACATGCCACAAAAGGGTGGTCAGTCATTTGGGCATTTTGCTGTCTTACCATGGAGAGATCTATTTTAAAGGGATTGTCTGCCTTACAATGCCTGCATTGGGTATAGTGTTGAAAACCTTGGGCAAGTCAAAATAGAATGTGTGAAAAATGACCACTGTCAATATTTCGTATACCCCCTAGAAGAAATTAACTATATTTATTAGGCAGGATCTTCCCTTGATAAAACTAAACTCTTGTGTTTTGAGTCTAAGTTTTACGATATCATAGTTTATGAAATGGTTTTAATACATTCCATGGCTTAGTAGATGAAGCGTGTGAGACTGACAGGTCTACAATTTATGGAGTCAGTAATATGGCCACCATTACAGTGTGTCATCACTATTATAGTACACAAAACTTCAGGGACAAAACCTGTAGGTAGACGTTTGTTAAACAGATTGAAGAGTGTCTCTGTGTGGGCATACTTGGCACTATTTATTAAGTAGCTATATTATCAGGTCCCATGAAGGAAGTATTCTTTTTCACACATGACACTTAGTGTGCGTTTCTTTGTGATAATAAAAGAAATAAGTTATTCAGTGATTTTTGGAGTTTGATTAGAAAAAGCAGGGGTACAACAAGCACTGAATTTGCTCACAAGTCTGTTGGCAATGTTCACTGGTTCAGAATGGAGATTGCTATTTTGAACATGTTTAAAGAAATGTAGGCATTGTTCCTTACTGTGTTAATGTACTTAAAGAAGTGTTTATAAATTGCCTTTAGGCTCTGCAGTTTGAATCTGTAGTTTAGTGCTTTCTCTGCAGAGTTTGTGCATCTGCCTAACAACTATGTGAGTTTTCTCTGCGTACTCTAGTTTTCACCTACATTCCAAGGATATGCATTAGGTGGATTGGTGACTCTAAATTGCCAGCAGGTGTGTGAAATGGCAGAAATGTCTGCAGTGTACTTCTGTTCCCTAACTTAACTATCAAACTCTGCGTATGGTTCCACATGTTTATGGAAATGGAATTAGCAACACTGGTTAGATAGATAGATAGATAGATAGATAGATAGATAGATAGATAGATAGATAGATAGATAGATAGATAGATAGATAGATAGATAGATAGATAGACAGATAGATAGATAGATAGATAGTTTCTTCTGGCAGTCAGACATGTCCCCAGTAATGGGTGCATTATTGTAATAATGAGGTAGATTGCTGTTAAAACTGGGTAGAGAAGTGTGGTCTTGACGTAACTGACATGACCTGTGTGATGATGCACATGGAATCAATAGCTTTGACCACTTAGGGGATACCCAAACTCCCCTGATATGAAGGACAACATATGTGCCTATGTAATGCTACCAGCTGCAGTGTTCTGAGCCTGTTTCCTTTCCTAGTCTGACAATGGACACAAATGCATATAGTTCAGATTTTGTTGAAATTTCTCTAAAAGGTACTATGCTTTACAGAACAAAATGAAAGTCATGTTATTAAGGGATGCTTGCGTCTTTCGGCTTTTCCCGGTTAGGGATCGCCACAGCCAGTCCTGAAATTGTCACGAGAATAGCTTGAATAAGTACAGTGTGATATTGTCAAGTGAAGTTAGGGTGTAATTCAGACCTGAATGACCTGTTTAAATTAATTGTAATTGGAGGACGTGTGTGTGTGTGTGTGTGTGTGTGTGTTTTTCTCAGTGTGTACATGGTGTAGGATGCAGCATAGCCATGCATTCAGGCCTATGCATGACATATGACCTGTGTAAGCAGTTGTTGGTATATTGCAATGCCCATAATATTCTAACATGGTCAGTACAAATACATCAAGTATGTAATTTAGGGTCAGTTAATAGTGTTTTTATCTATGTGCTATGCATCTGTGCTTCAGTCCATCTTGTGATATCAGTTTAGAAAAGTGTAACCCAACCCTCATTCTGAGATTTTGCTTCTTGCAGTGAGATGAAACAGTCATTCAAATTAAGGTCTTTATTATCAATAAATATTCTGTTAGTATAACTCTCCATCTGAGCAGCTGATATTGTGACCCCCCAGATTTTGTTGTGATTATTTTCCGTATCTTTTGATCCCTGTTACATGCTCACAGACAGGGCACTTAAAATCATGTACAAACTTGTTAGTATCTTCTGTGCATTTCAGTCTAAACACAAAATCCACAGTTTCTTAAAGTTTATCACATTAACTTAAAGTATAGAAATACATTAAGTTTCTAGTCATTCCCTAGCACAGTATGTGGTAAGAGGAGCCTGACTTAATAATTTTTATATGAATCACACTAAGTTTGGTGCCATTATCTTAGGCTCTGTGTTAAAGAGTTTTTGATCTTGGATGCTGGATTAACAATAAGTGCCACTAGAGGTGAAAATGGCCATATTCCGCTTGACGAGGTGTTACCCATGCTGTATTAATCCTTGTTTTCATAGGACTGAATAAGCTTCATTGATGGGCTGTTTAAAATGCATTTATTTATTTGAATATGTTAACAAGGTAATGCACTCAGCAGAAAATAATGATTTTAGCCATAGTGTGAGAGGATCACGTGGTGGTGGAGTAGTGCTTAGATTTTTTTTTTTTAATTGGTTGGAAGGTTTGGTTGGATATGCTTCTTTTAAGCAATAACCCAAGCTTGGGTGTGGGTAATGCTGGATTTACCCAAGGTTGCTGTGGTTTGGTCACGAGGACGAAGCCCGAGTGACCAAAGACAACTGTGGGTAAATCCAGCATTACCCACACGCAGAAGTGGGTTATTGCTATTATACAATGACATTATTTAAGAAAAAAATACTTTTCTTAAATAATGTCCTTGTATAACGGCGTCATGCTGTCCATCTGCCACTGGACAGCTCCACTTTGCCATTGCTGATGTACTGCGCATGCTTTTGAACTTGCGTTCCCATGCATAGCCAGTACATCTGTGCTCGGGAAAGTATGCAACGGAGGAAAAGAAGATCTCCGTTGCTACGCTTTTTTTTAAACCTTTAAAATTAAAGAATATATCAACGGAAAAAAGTGACCAGACCTTATACTCCTGATGACCTGACGTTGATCCTAGAGCGACAGCATCCAATGCAGAAATACTAAGTCTCTGGTATTCGGACCCAAGTGTGATGACTGCAACAGGGAAACACGAAGAACATCAGGTGTATGTTGGTCTGATTATGGAGGCTTGGATTTGTGTGCATGAGTGTCTGACTGTGTGTGTGTGTGTGTGTGTGTGTGTGTGTGTGTGTGTGTGTGTGTGTGTGTGTGTGTGTGTGTGTGTGGTGTGTGTATTCACGCAGGGAGGTAAGAGTTGCAGTGGATTACACTGTATGTCTTGATACCAACATGCTGAATATATTAATAAAATAAAATAGATGTGGAAGATGTAATTTTTGTAGGTATGTCAATCACACTAATATGTTCGTACATCCCATAACCTCGAAGGTCTATACCTTCAAAGTGAATGGCACATGTGATACAGAGCATTTAGTTTACCTAGCTACCTGCATGGAATGCAATGCATTCTATGTAGGTAAAACAGATAGGAAACTAAAGAATAGAATTAGGGAGCACTTGTACCAGATTAAAATCAAGTCACAGGTAAATGCTCTATCTAAGCATGCTCTCGAAGAAGGATCTCAACATGTATTTAACTTTATGATTATACATATAAATCTACCTAGTTTGAGGGGAGGAGATGTCAGGAATCGGACAGAGGAATTAGAAGTAGACTGGATTATTAAACTACAGGCGCATAATTCTCCAGGGCTAAATGATAAAGTCCCATTAAAACCGAGGTTGAAGCAAAGAAGGTTTAAATATTAAATATTAAATAGTTGGTTATAAATATATATGAGCACATATATTGTATTATTTATACATTTAATTAGTTTATAATTTTAGGTAGGTTTTTATCAT